>NC_134271.1:5254376-5625881 GCF_031893055.1 Leptodactylus fuscus | reverse complement strand
TTTCCTTTTTTCCTTTTTCCCTCCCTCCCCTCCCTTTCTTTCCCCTTCCTTCCTCCCTTCCTTCCTTCACTTCCTTTCCTCTTCCTTCCTTCCTTACTTCTTTCCTTTTTCCCTCCCTACCTTCCTTCCTTCTCTTCTTTCCCCTTCCTTCCTTCCTTCCTTCCTCCCTCCCCTTACTTCCTTCACTTCCTTCCATCTTCCTTCCTTCCTTCCTTCCTTCTTTCTTTCCTTTTTTCCCTCCCTACCTTCCTTCCTTCACTTCTTTCTTTCCCCTTCCTTCCTTCCTTCCTTCCTTCCTTCCTTCCTTCCTTCCTTCCTTCCTTCCTTCTTTCTTTCCTTTTTCCCTCCCTACCTTCCTTCCTTCCTTCTTTCTTTCCTTTTTCCCTCCCTACCTTCCTTCCTTCACTTCTTTCTTTCCCCTTCCTCCTTCCTTCCTTCCTTCCTTCCTTCCTTCCTTCCTTCCTTCCTTCCTTCCTTCCTTCCTTCCTTCCTCCCTCCCTCCCTTACTTCCTTCACTTCCTTCCCTTTTCCTTCCTTCCTTCCTTCCCTTTCCTTTTCCTACTTTCCTTCCTAGCAAAGTTAGAATTTTTCAATATGCTAATTAGGTCCTCTATACTGTCAGGTGGGTGGTCCCAGGTTCCAGGGCTCATTTGGTGAGTTTCTCAGGGCAACTTATCAGCTACTTTTTACTGCCAAGGATACATCTCAAATTTCTTCCAAAAAAAACCCCATCCAAAAACAAATTAAAAATTCTATAAAAGACAATAGTCACAATATTAAAGCCAAATATTTTTTTTCCAGTAGTTTGAAGTTTTTATGAAGTCCACCTTCCTCTTTTCCTGGCCACCAGCAAACTTATATGACACATCCATGAGTCATCCCAATGCCTGAAAAAAACGTTACCCGATAGGACTTGTTAATTAAAAAATCCTGTATTTTCCCACTTTCTGTCTTTCTGTACATTTTTCTGTATTTTTCTAGCTTTGCCTCCAATTAACAAATTTTTATGCTTCTTTTTTTCTGTCTCGGTCTTTTCACAACACAGACTGAACAAGATATATAAATATCACGTATGTGAAATTATTATCCGAACAGATCCTGTCTGACGTATAAAGAGAAAAAGCGTCGCAGGATTGAGATTTTGTAAATATAGGAAATATAAAAGAAATATAAACAATTACAAATACTCTGAACTCCATATACAGATATAGTATATAGCGCCTAAACATTCAAGGATAAGCTGCTGTGCATGTGCACATGAGAAGGAACATTAGGTCTGGACTTGACCAGTTTACCAATTTTCTCTTCTACCAACTCTATCTCCCCTAAGTTAATAGGCAGAGACGAACTGCTACATTGTCTCCCATAGATAGAACATGTAGCCAGAAAACTCTGCTCCTTGTCTCTTTCTTACTCATTTAGAAGCAACATGGAGGACTTTATATTGACTAATAGTGATGTGAGATAAAGCACTTACTTGTAGCTGCAGCATGTCCTAGTTTTTTTGGGGGTTTTTGCTTCTCTATTCCTCAACTCTATTTCTTTTTTTCCCCAACTCAGTATACGTCTACGGGCAGCTGTAAGGTCATACTAACTAATCTTTCAACAAGCTTAAAACTTGCACGAATCAAAAGTTTAGAAGAAAATAAGAAACTGTTTTATAAATGTAGTAATCTGCAAGTGTGGCAAAATGCTGCAGTAAGAATGGTTTCAGAAATAGAAGGGTTAATCGTTTATTTTTTGCAATTAACTAAGTGAACTGAATGAAGAAAAGAGAAATGTAAATCCCATCAATATTTGTTGTGACCTTTGACCTTTGCCTTCCATCAGTTCTTCTCGGTACTTGCAGACAGTTTTTGGCAGGACCGGGCAGGGAAGTTGTTCCCCGCCGCCATCTTGGAGAACTAAGCCCAGATCTTCTGTGGATGTTGCTTGCTTCAATCCTTCTATCTCTTCATGTCATCTCAGACAGACTCAGGGATGTTGAGATCGGGGCTGGACAAGGACTTCAAAAGTGAAATGTAATCCTCATCAATATTTGGTGTGACCTTTGCCCTTTGGAGGAGGAGCCCTGTAAGTGTTGATCCGGCCCCCACAGATATGGTCCTGATCTCATCACCATCCAGTCTGTCTGGGAAGAGACAGAAGGATTGGAGAAAGCAACATCCACAGAAGATCTGGGCTTAGTTCTCCATCGTTTCAGCATCTCGAGACTTTTTTTCATTTTATTTTATTTTTTTATTTTTTTTAAATGAGCCCATACAGGAATCACAATGTATTATTTTTTACCTATCAGTATGTCTTTGTTGAATGGGAGGAAATCCAGGCAAACACGGGGAGAACATGCAAACTCCTTGCAGATGTTGTTCCTGGTGGAATTCGAACCCAGGACTCCAGTGCTGCAGTGCTAACCACTGAGCCACCGTGTTGCCCCTGGATTTTATGTTTTCGTGATCAATTGGTTCCAAGACAAAATGGACTACTTAATAAAATTGTTTATTAGATAATTGAGGACACATTAATATATTACTACTTTATTAGTGAAATTTTTATTTTATTTTTTTTTTTTTACTATTTTGCCCCTCCCCCCAAAAAAAGTCTCTACTGTCCCATAACATAAAGGTTAACATGTTCCAATGAGTGCAACCCATAGGTGAAAAGGAGTTCTCCAGCACCAGCAGCCTTGTGCAGCAAATAGTCTATCAGCCTTACGCATTTGAAAAATAAAATAAAATAAAAGTTAAACAATTTTGCAAATAAAACTAATTTAAAAAATTTAGGGATATGTCAATTTTGCTTCTCATTGGGACATATTTGAATATGCACGCCCTGTGGTTGCTCATGCTTACCTGTTTCCCCAGGTTTTATGATACCCATGCATTGATCTGTAGGGTGCTATCTTCTCATAGGTAGTGCTAGAGCAAGTTCCTCTTTTCCACCAATATTTGCATATCCATGGTCCATAAAATCGTAAAGCAACTTTATAAATTGAGTCATTCATTATGTTTACCAGTTGTGATCTGTGACCCGACCCCGAGCGTAAATCAGCAGCTGTATCAGCATATACAAGCAGAACATACAGAGGAAGAACGCTAATAAATGCTCATACATGCTCGGTCTCTATCTGGCCTAAATTATGCTAATGTGTTCACTGGCGCTAACCCAAATTACAGGGCAAATTGCCAGTATCACTAGAGCAGAATGTGGATGCCAAACATGGCTCTACATGGAGCATGGCTGCACACGAGCGGGCTACACACAATCACAGATGATGTTTCTGATGACAGCCGCGACACATGTTTTTAATGGAACACAGAGACGAGTCTTTAGCTCATCGGCAACAAAGTATGCAAACTGTAAGATAATTAGTCATCGGCCTCTCCTTGATATGAAGCGCAGACATGTTTTATGTTTGATTTCCATTTTGAAACGCATGTTTAGAGGTGACAGAGGATAAAAGATTATGTTACTGTAATATCAGAGAGATAACAGACACAAACAAGCCTAACCTCACTGCTATAGAGGTGTAGAAGAGTCCAAAAAGTTGGATTCTTTTCCAAAAACAGTGCGGACCGTGGGCTGAGGTTGATATCGGAGCTCGGTTTCACTCAAGTTTGAGATGATGCTAAGACACAATCCAGGGACAACAGTAAACCTAGAGATGAGCGAAACAGATCATAACTAAACAAAAATTTCAGGTTCGGCCAAACCTGAAATTTTTGGGATTTGCCCCCCACGAATCATTATTATACCCTGCATTATTATCTGCAAAGTTGATGGGATTCTGCTTAATTGCAGAAAAAAAATTGCAACGGAAATGCTGTGATCTCAAGAACGCTCATGTTTTTGTAAATCGCAGCAGCAATTTTTGGCGTGGGGCCTTAGGATAAAATACATAAAAACACTGAAGCGGCAAACTTTACGAAACCAAAGCTTGCATTGGTCTCATAGCTTCCAGCCACCACTGTGTATCCTCATGGTTACAGACTATAGGCAATCCCTGTGTATTCTGATCCTATATCCATCCACTACCCCATCTGCTTTCTATTTCTTGCTAATGTGACTATTATACGTTAGCAAGAAGTTCGGGACAGATGGAAGGGAATATGTTTGTAAGATCTCACTATATTCAGCGCTTGATCTTGTTCATCGTCTGTAACCTTGGAGACACATAGATCTGCGTTCGAGCTGTAGATACAGAACAGGGGGGGGGTTATAATCAAAATTAAGGTTTTTACAAAGTTGCTTATTTTTTTAATTTTAGATACAATGGAGCAATAAAATGGAGACATCTCATGGTAAAGGACTGTTAGAACTAAAAATGTACAATACCAAAGTCATATAAACTATATAAGGTGCTGTAAGCATGGACATGAGGCACTGCAGTGATGGTGGATGTAGGGATGGATCTGTGATCTCACTGCATGATTTAGGGAGCAATGAGTTCTGAAAAGCTTAAAAGTTGCAATAGAGCTAGAGAAACTAAGGAATAAGAGAATTCAGTCATATATAATCAAGAACAGACATATTAATTATAGAAAACATTGAAAGGACGGAGAGTATTCTACACTATGTTTTATGGATAGGTTTGTGGGAGCCCTGACAGTGTCATACACTATGTATTATAGATATATATATAGTCCTAGGAGCCCTGACAGTGTCATACACTATGTATTATAGATATATATATAGTCCTAGGAGCCCTGACAGTGTCATACACTATGTATTATAGATATATATATAGTCCTAGGAGCCCTGACAGTGCCATACACTATGTATTATAGATATATATATAGTCCTAGGAGCCCTGACAGTGTCATACAAATCAAATCAAATCAAAAATGCTTTATTGGCACGTCCGAATAGGTATTTGGCATTGCCAAAGCTAGTAAAGTGGGCGGGGGGGGGGGGGGGGTCGTTGGGTTGGGTGGGTGGTGGGTATGGGGGGGGGGTTGGGTTATAACAGTCCATGGAGTCTCATCTTCCTCTTCGTTGGTGGCTGCTATATGGGGGGGGTTGGAGGTGGGGTGGGGCGGGGCGGTTGGTTTGGGGTATAACAGTCCGTGGAGTCTCGTCTTCCTCTTCGTTGGTGACTGCTATATGGGGGGGTGGGGGTGGGGTGGGGTGGGTGTTTTGGGATAAATATTACAGTCCATGGAGTCTCATCTTCCTCTTGTTTGGTGACAGCTGGACACGTATTGGGCAGCGATCTCCACAGTGGCCTCTTCTTCTCCCAGTAGGATGTAGAGTTTCCTCTTCTCGTCTGCAGATATGAAGTCTGGGATGTGGGCAGAGAGTCTTTGGTAGTAGACGGCCCTCACAGCTGAGTATTTGGTGCAGTGTAGCAGGAAGTGGGTCTCGTCTTCTAGGGCCCCCTGGTCACAGTGCTGGCACAGTCTCTTCTCCCGTGGCTTGTACGTTTGTCTGTATCGCCCCGTCTCTATCTCTAGGTTGTGGGCGCTCAGTCTGTACCGGCTCAGGGTCTGTCTGTGCTTGGGGTGGCGTATTCTCTCCAGGTAGGTGGCCATGGTGTAGTCCCTTTGTAGGGATTGGTACACGGTGAGTTTCTTGGAGTTATTTATTTCGTTTCTCCATTCTTCAATGTACCGCTCTCTGTTTGCCTCTGTGGTCGCCTTTATTTCGTCCTTGGTTATCATCTGTTGGTGTTTTTGGTTTGGTGGTTGGCTGTTGTTTGGTTGGTGAATGTCTGGTTTGCTCAGGTGGCTTAGCCAGGCTTGGTGGTGGTAGGAGTCAGGCTTGCTCCCCTGGATGTGTGCCTGGAAAGTAAGCGCCCTCTTCTGTATGGTGAGCCATAGGGGGAGTCTGCCTAGCTCTGCCCTGCAGGCTATGTTGGTGGTGTTGCGATGGACATGGAGCAGGTATTTGCAGAACTCCAGGTGGAAATTCTCTGTTGGGCTGGAATCCCACTTTAACCGGTCTGGGTAGGTGGCTGGGCCCCAAACCTCACTGCCATAGAGAAGGATCGGGGAGATGACAGCGTCAAATATCTTCAGCCAGACCCTCACCGGTGGTTTGAGGTGGTACAGTTGTCTTCTGATGGCGTAGAAGGTTCTGCAGGCTTTTGCTTTCAGGGTTTCTATTGCTGCTTTGAAGCTTCCTGATTGGCTGAGCTCCAGCCCCAGGTAGGTGTAGCTGTTGGTTTTCTCCAGTGTGGAGCCATTCAGTGTGAATTGTGGGGTGGTGGAGGCTTTGTTTTGGCCCTTCTTCTGAAATACCATGATTTTGGTCTTCTTCTGGTTGATGGGTAGGGCCCATGTGGTGCTGAATTTTTCCAGCACTGACAGGCTTTCTTGGAGGTCTTTCTCGGTGGAGGCCAGGAGTAGGAGGTCATCGGCATACAGCAGGAACTTCACCTCTCGATTGTTCAGGGTGAGGCCTGGGGTTGATGAGGCCTCCAGGGCTGTAGCCAGTTCATTGATATAGATGTTGAAGAGCGTTGGGCTCAGGCTACAGCCTTGTCTGACCCCTCGGGCCTGCTGGTGCTTGTTCTTCTCATCTGGACACATGTGAGCAAGTTGGCTCTGTGTGTGTGGCCCCCTCCCCCCTTGCTGGGGGGAAGGGCGGGGCAAAGAGGCCATGTGCTGAGACACAAAGAAAGCCATGCGGCCAAGGGACTTTGAAGGAGAGCCATATACTACTTTAATGCTAATGGACTTATGGAATTATGAGGACTATGATGTAACGCCTATCTGATCATGGATTTATGGACTATGGACTTTTTACATCGGTATGGAAAAACTCTCTTTATTGCTATATGCTATGTGGGGGGGTACTGCGGTGCCCCCACCAGAGTCTTTAATGGACTGTATCTCCTGCCTTGTGGGTACCATGCGTTGGCTGCGGAATCGCCAGGTGCCTAAGGACTGTTTCTGTTTCTAATCTTTTAATCTTTTAACCCTGTTTTATCTCACTGCACTGTAACATACCTTCTCTGTAACAGTATAAGCTTGTGACCGCCAGGGTATATCTTTATATGTATTCCTGGCTGACCTAGTATCGACCATCTTGGGTTAATAAAATGTTAAAACTTTAGAAGGCTCTTCTCGTATTATCCTATAAGGCCCGGTCCTCTCTCTGGGTTTGTGGGAGCGGATGGTATAGTTAAAAAGACGATCGCGGGTTCCGCCTGCGGCGAAGGCCGGGTGGGCCAGCGGCTGCGGCCGTGTGGCTGAGGTGCGGGCCGTGTCCTCGCGCCTTGTGGGGCCGGAGGCCGGGGCGGAAAAGGGCGATACGTCACATTGGTACACTATGTATTATAGATATATATAGTCCTAGGAGACCTGACAGTGTCATACACTATGTATTATAGATATATATAGTCCTAGGAGCCCTGACAGTGTCATACACTATGTATTATAGATATATATAGTCCTAGGAGCCCTGACAATGTCATACACTATGTATTATAGATATATATAGTCCTAGGAGCCCTGACAATGTCATACACTATGTATTATAGATATATATAGTCCTAGGAGCCCTGACAGTGTCATACACTATGTATTATAGATATATACAGTCCTAGGAGCCCCAACAGTGTCATACACTATGTATTATAGATATATATAGTCCTAGGAGCCCTGACAGTGTCATACACTATGTATTATAGATATACAGTATATAGTCCTAGGAGACCTGACAGTGTCATACACTATGTATTATAGATATATATAGTCCTAGGAGTCCTGACAGTGTCATACACTATGTATTATAGATATATATAGTCCTAGGAGCCCTGACAGTGTCATACACTATGTATTATAGATATATATAGTCCTAGGAGTCCTGACAGTGTCATACACTATGTATTATAGATATATATAGTCCTAGGAGCCCTGACAGTGTCATACACTATGTATTATAGATATATATAGTCCTAGGAGCCCTGACAGTGTCATACACTATGTATTATAGATATATATAGTCCTAGGAGCCCTGACAGTGTCATACACTATGTATTATAGATATATATATATAGTCCTAGGAGCCCTGACAGTGTCATACACTATGTATTATAGATATATATAGTCCTAGGAGTCCTGACAGTGTCATACACTATGTATTATAGATATATATAGTCCTAGGAGCCCTGACAGTGTCATACACTATGTATTATAGATATATATAGTCCTAGGAGCCTTGACAGTGTCATACACTATGTATTATAGATATATATAGTCCTAGGAGCCCTGACAGTGTCCTACACTATGTATTATATATATATATATATATATATATATATATATATATATATATATATATATATATAGTCCTAGGAGCCCTGACAGTGTCATACACTATGTATTATAGATATATATAGTCCTAGGAGCCCTGACAGTGTCATACACTATGTATTATAGATATATAGTCCTAGGAGCCCTGACCGTGTCATACACTATGTATAGATATATATAGTCCTAGGAGCCCTGACAGTGTCATACATTATGTATTATAGATATATATAGTCCTAGGAGCCCTGACAGTGTCATACACTATGTATTATAGATATATATATAGTCCTAGGAGTCCTGACAGTGTCATACACTATGTATTATAGATATATATAGTCCTAGGAGCCCTGACAGTGTCATACACTATGTATTATAGATATATATAGTACTAGGAGCCCTGACAGTGTCATACACTATGTATTATAGATATATATAGTCCTAGGAGCCCTGACAGTGTCATACACTATGTATTATAGATATATATAGTCCTAGGAGCCCTGACAGTGTCATACACTATGTATTATAGATATATATATAGTCCTAGGAGCCCTGACAGTGTCATACACTATGTATTATAGATATATATAGTCCTAGGAGCCCTGACAGTGTCATACACTATGTATTATAGATATATATAGTACTAGGAGCCCTGACAGTGTCATACACTATGTATTATAGATATATATAGTCCTAGGAGCCCTGACAGTGTCATAAACTATGTATTATAGATATATATATAGTCCTAGGAGCCCTGACAGTGTCATACACTATGTATTATAGATATATAGTCCTAGGAGCCCTGACAGTGTCATACACTATGTATTATAGATATATATGTCCTAGGAGCCCTGACAGTGTCATACACTATGTATTATAGATATATATAGTCCTAGGAGCCCTGACAGTGTCATACACTATGTATTATAGATATATATAGTCCTAGGAGCCCTGACAATGTCATACACTATGTATTATAGATATATATAGTCCTAGGAGCCCTGACAGTGTCATACACTATGTATTATAGATATATATATAGTCCTAGGAGTCCTGACAGTGTCATACACTATGTATTATAGATATATATGTCCTAGGAGCCCTGACAGTGTCATACACTATGTATTATAGATATATATAGTCCTAGGAGCCCTGACAGTGTCATACAATATGTATTATAGATATATATATAGTCCTAGGAGTCCTGACAGTGTCATACACTATGTATTATAGATATATATGTCCTAGGAGCCCTGACAGTGTCATACACTATGTATTATAGATATATATAGTCCTAGGAGCCCTGACAGTGTCATACACTATGTATTATAGATATATAGTCCTAGGAGTCCTGACAGTGTCATACACTATGTATTATAGATATATACAGTCCTAGGAGTCCTGACAGTGTCATACACTATGTATTATAGATATATATAGTACTAGGAGTCCTGACAGTGTCATACACTATGTATTATAGATATATACAGTCCTAGGAGTCCTGACAGTGTCATTCACTATGTATTATAGATATATATAGTACTAGGAGCCCTGACAGTGTCATACACTATGTATTATAGATATATAGTCCTAGGAGCCCTGGCAGTGTCATACACTATGTAATATATATATATATATATATATATATATATATATATATATATATATATATATATATATATATAGTCCTAGGAGCCCTGACAGTGTCATACACTATGTATTATAGATATATATAGTCCTAGGAGCCCTGACAATGTCATACACTATGTATTATAGATATATATAGTCCTAAGAGCCCTGACAGTGTCATACACTATGTATTATAGATATATATGTCCTAGGAGCCCTGACAGTGTCATACACTATGTATTATAGATATATATAGTCCTAGGAGCCCTGACAGTGTCATTCAATATGTATTATAGATATATATAGTCCTAGGAGTCCTGACAGTGTCATACACTATGTATTATAGATATATATGTCCTAGGAGCCCTGACAGTGTCATACACTATGTATTATAGATATATATAGTACTAGGAGCCCTGACAGTGTCATACACTTTGTATTATAGATATATATATAGTCCTAGGAGTCCTGACAGTGTCATACACTATGTATTATAGATATATATAGTCCTAGGAGCCCTGACAGTGTCATACACTATGTATTATAGATATATAGTCCTAGGAGTCCTGACAGTGTCATACACTATGTATTATAGATATATACAGTCCTAGGAGTCCTGACAGTGTCATACACTATGTATTATAGATATATATAGTACTAGGAGCCCTGACAGTGTCATACACTATGTATTATAGATATATAGTCCTAGGAGCCCTGGCAGTGTCATACACTATGTAATATATATATATATATATATATATATATATATATATATATATATATATATATATATATATATATAGTCCTAGGAGCCCTGACAGTGTCATACACTATGTATTATAGATATATATAGTCCTAGGAGCCCTGACAATGTCATACACTATGTATTATAGATATATATAGTCCTAGGAGCCCTGACAGTGTCATACACTATGTATTATAGATATATATGTCCTAGGAGCCCTGACAGTGTCATACACTATGTATTATAGATATATATAGTCCTAGGAGCCCTGACAGTGTCATACACTATGTATTATAGATATATAGTCCTAGGAGCCCTGACAGTGTCATTCAATATGTATTATAGATATATATAGTCCTAGGAGTCCTGACAGTGTCATACACTATGTATTATAGATATATATGTCCTAGGAGCCCTGACAGTGTCATACACTATGTATTATAGATATATATAGTACTAGGAGCCCTGACAGTGTCATACACTTTGTATTATAGATATATATATAGTCCTAGGAGCCCTGACAGTGTCATACACTATGTATTATAGATATATATAGTCCTAGGAGCCCTGACAGTGTCATACACTATGTATTATAGATATATAGTCCTAGGAGTCCTGACAGTGTCATACACTATGTATTATAGATATATACAGTCCTAGGAGTCCTGACAGTGTCATACACTATGTATTATAGATATATATAGTACTAGGAGCCCTGACAGTGTCATACACTATGTATTATGGATATATAGTCCTAGGAGCCCTGGCAGTGTCATACACTATGTATTATAGATATATATATATATATATAGTCCTAGGAGCCCTGACAGTGTCATACACTATGTATTATAGATATATATAGTCCTAGGAGCCCTGACAGTGTCATACACTATGTATTATAGATATATATATAGTCCTAGGAGCCCTGACAGTGTCATACACTATGTATTATAGATATATATATAGTCCTAGGAGCCCTGACAGTGTCATACACTATGTATTATAGATATATATAGTCCTAGGAGTCCTGACTGTGTCATACACTATGTATTATAGATATATATAGTCCTAGGAGTCCTGACAGTGTCATACACTATGTATTATAGATATATAGTCCTAGGAGCCCTGACAGTGTCATACACTATGTATTATAGATATATATAGTCCTAGGAGCCCTGACAGTGTCATACACTATGTATTATAGATATATAGTCCTAGGAGCCCTGACAGTGTCATACACTATGTATTATAGATAAATATAGTCCTAGGAGTCCTGACAGTGTCATACACTATGTATTATAGATATATATAGTCTTAGGAGTCCTGACAGTGTCATACACTATGTATTATAGATATATATAGTCCTAGGAGTCCTGACAGTGTTATACATTATATTTTAAGCCGATTTAAGTTGTGGTTAGTAACAAACTATTTTGACTCAAAACAAATCTGAGATTCAAGTCACCCAAATCCGAAACGAGTCTTGAACTGTTCATTCTTCTCTAGACAGGACTGGATGATGTTTTGACTTAATTGTTATGACTTTGATGGGCCCACACGACCTCTAAGGTCCAGTCCTAGTGCTGATCTGGGACCTGCTAATGTCACAAGGGAGAGTCCGGGCCATCAGGTAAAAAACGCCAGAAATTTGTGATTCAGAACAACCAACATTTTTGGAAAATTAGAAACGAGCCTGACTCTTTACTAATTGGTTTGTTCATCTCTATACTAATATAGATAATGAATATTCTAATGGCAATTAAACAAATAATACTTTGATACAACTAGACCTGGATGTTTTTTTTTATCATCTTTTGGAATTGCATTTCGTCTCCCCATGTGACATGTTTATGGCAAACACAGATATGTAACATACGAAGCCTTAACAATCCGCAACATGTTAACATTCCGTTTTAGGTTTTGCTGCAAACAAATAGTTTTTATACCAATGATTTTGTCTTCGATGAGGACAAAACTTATTTTTTACCAGAGTGCTAAATATTTTTTGCCATTTGCCACCTCCTTAATTGCTCCCTTTACTGTCGGCGCGTATAGCACAACTCCTAGTATTTCATTCTGCTGTACTTGTTCATAGACATGTGAATTCAGTTAAGGTTTAATTAGGTGTAAATTACATCTCTAAACAAGTTGCTCCTACATTACAATTACCCGGCGAAATCTGAAGGAACCAAAAGAAATCAATTTACTCTTGTGATGAAGATAAAAAACACAAAAATACAAAACAAAATAAATTATAATTATGGTAATTTGGACTCTGTCGAGACAATATTATGATAAAATGATACATATTACATGTCAGAACCCAACACAACGCCACCATTGTCCATGTCTTACTCTTCTATCTCGGGCGTTCCTGCATATTCATAGAATATCCCATATATTTCCAATAAATGCGGATCTCACGTCTGGGGTCTTAAAAATTGGGATCTTACTTCTTTGGTACTTTTATCACTTATACAGGATTATAGATACCCTTGTAAGTAAACGGAGAAAGCTCCTCTGTGGTCACAGTGGTTGATCATGTTGATCAAGTCACCCCTGTTCTAAGATTGGTGGGGATTCCAGAGATTGGCTTATACATTTCAGATATTTATTGCAAATCCTGTTCATAAAGACGAGGGCACAGGCTGGCCGGCGGCCATTTTTGGCGGCCTGTTCTCCATAGAGCTACAGGAGCGTACTGCGCATGCGCATAAGCGGCCTCCAAGAAATGGCTGCGACTGACCTGTGCACTCTGCTTCGCCTGGGTCCCGATGGCAGAGCCGAGTGCACAGGCAAACAAGTCTGACCCCAGCCGGAAGAAGAAGATGAAGAGGTGGTTGCTGAAGAAGATGGAGGCGTCGCTGGAGAGAGTTCTCTCGCAACATTGGGGACGCCCCCAGTGCTGTTTGAGTGTTGAGGACCGCCCTCAGTGCTGCGAGAGAAATCATTTGCATAGCGACAAAAACTGGATCTTTCACCAGATGGCAGGATGGAGACGACTTATAAAGGTAGGAGACGAATAGTGTCTGGTTAAGAATATAGAAGTGAGGAGGCCTCATAGCAGAGATCTAACAATGGATGGTACTCATTACAGTGCTGGTTTTGTTATCCAGAATAGAAGGGTCTGCTGTTTGTTTCCCTTTCCCATGACCTTGGGCAATGTCGGACCGGCCCACCACACTACCCATTGGTCTTTGGGTGGTCCCAGACCATAACACAAGAATGGTCCAGCAGAAGATTGGAAGGATATTATGGACTACTTCCTAGAGGATGGTTGGCCCACACGATTATTTTATCTGGTGGACTTAGGAACCTCATTCTGACGCTTCCCTTTCTTGTGTTCATTGGGAGACTTGAGTCCTGTCCAGGTGTCGCTGCCCAGTTCAATGGTCTGTCACTATAGTTAGGTTCTTGGTGATCACATTGATGACTTTGAAGCTAGTTCTATGATATGAGACATTACTATCCACTACTATGTAACAAACTGCTGACACACAATTTTATAGAAAGTTTTATATTACGCACGATTGCCAAGTCCTGCAGATTGACTTTTCCGATCCGGACAGACTAGCTCTGACTAGAAAACCATTTGGGCTATTTAAAGAGTCAATTTCCTTCCTTCCTTAATAGAGAATTTTTTTAATGTCTGGAGATTAGAAATATATGACATGTTTGAGCCCGGTCCCATAACTATGGTCTTTTGTGTAGGCAGCGGACACATGCTTCCCCTATGTAAAGTGCTCGAAGCACTTATTGCCATGAACCGCCTTTTGATCTGTTTGCCAGCAATGTAAAATTGGTAGCGATCCAGACACGCTTCGGAGGAAGTTCTATTGTTAGCAGATTAGATTTTCACTTCACTTGAAACATGCAAACAAATGAACTAGGAGATAGAAATCTCATCACATTTTCATTTCAATTCCATAAACAGTTCTCAGTATACAGTATGAAATCTGTCCGGCTCTCCCAGCTTAATACCGTCGCCGTATTGACATCGTAGGGTCCACTTTTATGTCTTTTATGCTGTAAACATTACACTTTGAGTTTGTATCACCGGTGCCATAAGCCGGAATGGGCTCCTATTTGTATCCAATTAAAGGGAATGTATTATTATTATGTAAATAAGAATGTCATGTGAAACGTCCATCTGACATTACTTGGTGTTTACTAGAGATGGGCAAACCTTATGAGATTTGTTTCGAGAATATTCTACCATTTTTGTTTGTTGGAAACGCCGTTATTATGCTCTTGGTTGTCTATAGATCCCAGAATATAATAATCAAAGGGGCTTCTCTTGGGTGTCCAATGTTCATTCCCAGGCGTCTTCCAACCTCTTCTAGTCTCTGCATTACACTAGTGGCTTTGGGGGATCCCTGAAACCTCAGCAGTTTTTTGGGACCTTCCAACATCATGATCACAGGCTTCAGCGGTCCGTTGGGACCAATGACATCAGCTAGAAGGCTGTTAGGGCTAGTTTACACGAGCACAGAGGGGGCGTATTATGGAGCATAATCCACGTCATAGTCCGTCCCCTCACAATAGTGGTCTATGGAGACAACCAGGCTACTTTTTTCCGTGAGCGGCATGCTCACAAGCAAGCGAGCTTCCCTTTCTTCAGTTAGATTCCTGGCGGCAACAACCTGCGGAGTCGGCCCATTCATTTGAACCGACTGAGGAGGGGAGCCCCGACCGCAACAGTCGTGGCAGGCGGGTTTTGAGCTGAGAGTGACACATCACTCTCAGTGCCAAAATCCGCTATACCGTCACCCCGTGTGAAGATGCCCAAGAACATCAGCTTTCATGAACGAACCCAGGAGCCCTCCACCAGCCCTGGTGATATGAAGACTGGCATCGAAAATGCCAGTCTTTCGATATTCATCTTACTAATACTTTATTAAAGAGTATCATCCCTCCTAAGGAGACCAGAATGTGGTAGTATATCTGCAAACAAAGCCTTATGTTTGTATATTTTATCAATAATTCTTAATGACTTTTAAAGGTAACATCATACTCTGCTTACTCTGTCCAAGGCAACACAGCAAAGCTGAAATGTAAATCACAGAAGGCAGGAATGTTTGTCTATTGTGTGTGTATAAAGATGGATCACCTACAAACCAAACACAAAAATAAATTAAACATTTATTAACC
This sequence comes from Leptodactylus fuscus, assembly GCF_031893055.1. Lineage (NCBI taxonomy): Eukaryota > Metazoa > Chordata > Amphibia > Anura > Leptodactylidae > Leptodactylus > Leptodactylus fuscus. The sequence goes on along the minus strand of NC_134271.1, from coordinate 5,610,107 downwards.
TGATATAATGTGATTTTAATTCTAAATCATGTCTTAAAGTATTTCATCATAAGGTGAAATATCTGCAGGATCTTGTTGGGCAATGTGTTCTAAGACTGTATAGGGCTTCATACGTGGTGTTAGTTTTCCTGCTGCTAAAAGCTCCATGATGGATGCAGCACATTTCAGTCTTCTCCTCCAGGTTGGGGGAGGGGGCATGTACCATTAGGAGCTGTGTGCTCCGTCCCGTGTCCATAGCTACTACTGGTTTCTACTACTAGGAGTAACTGTAAAATAGCAGACACATAGCTCAGAAAAACCCAAGAGAATATAACATAGGAGGTCCAGGGACATTGGACTCCAAATTCAGGATATGATGTAGCTAAACAGATCCCTGGAACAGAGAACAGAAAAAGATAGTATATATATATATATATATATATATATATATATATATATATATATATATATATATTATACATAATAAACTCTTCTTACATTGTACAAACTGCAGAATCCTCTCAGCGACTGCAGAGTACAGGCAGGGAAAGCTGAATGCAAATGTATATGTAAATGTATAGAGGCTGTATGGAGAACCAACCCCTCCCCACCTAGCTTTTATGCCACCTGAGGCGGACAACAGAAAAGGGGCGAGGCAGAGAGAAGTGGGCGGGGCGGAGCGGACGTGGTGGCGTTAGCAGCAGAGAGCAGGCAGGGAGAGGACCTGCTCTCTGCCTGAGCGTCAGGGGAGGCCGGTGGAGCAGCACTGTGTCCACAGGGTCTCCCCAATCCACCTCTCGCTTCCCGTGCCAGGCTGCCGAGACGGTGATGCTAAGCCAGTCCAGGACAGCTTGTCCTGGACTGGCTTAGGTCAGCAAAATTGCCGCCACCCCCCCCCCCCCCTCGGGGGCCCGGCATAGCGCCGCCTGAAGCGGTCGCTTCAGGTCGCCTCATGGGAGGTGCAGTGCTGCCCTCCCCTCATCATTTACTGTGTGAGGAGATAACAGCCCCTCCTCACTCCTCTCACTGTGACTCAGTCTTGATTTTGAAGGTTACTAAAGACAGAACTTCCCTGGTAACGGGGAATGAACACCAAACTAGCTAGAAGGGAATCACCTAGTGGCAGGAATGTTACAGAGGTTCTGAGGCAGAAAACAGCAACATTTTAAATAAAGGGTGTTACACGTTGATCCAGAATCATAGTCTCCATGCAATGAGACTAAGTTGTCTGAAAATTTTAATCATAAAATGTCATTTCTTATTTTAAAATCTCTGATTCACCAAAGCAAAACTTCAATGATTGCATTAATATCCAGATTCCACCACCAAAGGTTAAACAAACAAGGTAGTCAATCCTCATTGGACATCAGAACATTTGCACACACAAGGAAAGCATATTTAATATCAATAGTTCTTATGAAAATTAATATCCATTTTAATTAAAAACAAAGTACAGGTATGAAATATTTTATTTAGGATCTATAAAATTTGTAAACGTTAGTAAAGTTTTTATTTTAATTATCACATAATATACGCTAATAATAATTCAGTAGATTTATTTATCTTTCTACGGCCACCATGTCTATTTGACTCAGTGCAGTCCTAGGGGCCAGAGCGTCTAAGCCTGATGAAAAATTATAGGACCAAGAGAAATACATAGAACAGAGGGGATTCCATGCCACGTGGTCTATCGTAATATATCCACACCGACCACCACTGCCATCTCATCCACATCTCCGGCAGCCTTTGTCCATCACATTTTTTGGGAGTGTACTGGGCTGAAGGACTTCTGGGATTGGGTGCACCGCACCATTTGTACCCCCCAAATATACCTGCCTTTTATCTGTTCCACCTCTCTGACAATTTTCTCCGTGCTTATCGTAAAGCGTCTTTGAAACAACTGGCTTGGGCCTCAGTTCCAGGGCTTTGGAAGTCCACTGATCCATCTTCACTCTTGAATTGGATCCACAAGATGGAGGATATCCAGAGCATGGAGGATCTTACTGCGTGCCTCAGGACCATGCATGAGTCCTTCATTGCCGTCTGAGCACCATTTGTACCCCCCAAAGATACCAGCCTTTTACCTGTTCCACCTCTCTGACAATTTTCTCCATGTTTATCGTAAATCGTCTTTGAAACAACTGGATTGGACCTCAGTTCCAGGGTTTGGAAGTCCTCTGATCCACCTTCACTCTTAGAATGGATCCGAAGACCATGGAGGATCTTACTGTGTGCCTCAGGACCATGCATGAGTCCTTCATTGCCGTCTGAGCACCATTTGTACCCCCCAAAGATACCGACCTTTTACCTGTTCCACCTCTCTGACTTTTCTCCCCGTGCTTATCGTAAATTTTCTTTGAAACATCTGGTTTGGGCCTCAGTTTCAGGGCTGTGGAAGTCATCTGATCCACCTTCACTCTTGCATTGGATCCACAAGGTAGAAGATATCCAGAGCATGGAGGATCTTACCGCGTGCCGCAGGAACATGCATGAGTGGATCCTCTTCCAGAAGATGAGTTGAATTGGACTCCACGAATGATGGGGTTGCTGGAACTTCTGCTCTTCTCGCCGGTCACTTCAGCCATTGTATGATGGTATCTGCTGCATCCACAAATAAAAATTCCTCCTAGGGGTTAAAAATCAGAGAAGAATGAAAAGAAAAACATGGAATCCTATTTCTGTTTCAGATTTGACTATAATTGCAATAGCCCCAGTGTGACCAACTCCCAATTTTTGGAAATAAAATTGAATATTCAGAAATTCCAATACTGCATCCTAAATATGATCGTTTTCTTTAGCAGCAAGGAAAATCTAAAAGTTTGTGCTTTTTGAATTCAGAATATTTTTTTCTAAAGCGTGTTTACCAAAAATCTGCTTTATTTCTGGCAGACATATCATCCAAAAGCAGCCATGCCACCCCCACACACTGCCCACTGCTCTCACTTACAAGGAACAAAACATTTTAAAAATACATTTTCAATATGTTTTCTTGGCTTCGATCTTAATTTGTTTCAAATCATGACGTTAGTAACGCTGGTGAAATCCAAGGCTTATTAAATGTTCCATTCATAGGTCCATAATAAGGAGACAACTCTATTCTAATTGTTAGTCACTAAAAGGAATAGCCAGTGCCCAAGACAGTGATACGAAAGCCGTTCAGGTCTACCAGGTAACACATTTATGTTGCTAATTTTGCCAAAATTGTAACCAGATGGCTCCACATTATGGTGATATGAACAATCTAGTGGCTGAGAGAGACCGGGGCAGATTGACTTCTCTCTAATAGTAACTATGAGAGAGTAACAATGTAACAGTGTCAACTTGTAAAATGTAACAATGTAAACTTAGATGAGACTGTTCCAAACTACACCAGATTTATCACAGTGGTTGATGGCGGGTGATAAACCTATAGACTGTCTTCTCTAAGCTTAAGCCACCTTTTAGTTGGAGTTAAGTTCACGTCTACCATATAAAACATTTAGAGCATATCCCGTGGATACGCCAAATATGCCTCAAATGGAAAAATCCTTTAAGAAAGGGAAGTGCTCATAGATAGAGTGCTGGTCAGTGACTAACTATGGAAGACCCCCTTACTTCCCACAAGGAGACCCCAAGGTCGAACGGCTCAGGCATGGTCAAAAGTGGTCAGATCAGACCAATCACAAGAATATAAGGGGGTCACCGTAACTCAGTGGTTAGCACTGCAGCCTTGCAACACTCGTGTCCTAGGTTCGAATCCTGTTAAGGACAACATCTGCAAGGAGTTTGTATGTTCTCCCTGTGTTTGTGTGTCCAAAGACATACTGATAGGGGGGAGGGAGAACATTGGGGTCACAGTCGTATTACATGAGTGGCTGGGGATAGATGATTCAGCAATCCTGTTTTAATGGTTGTTGATGATGCACAACTGCACCCTATGGGGACATCATTTTAAAAAAGGTTATTTTTACTACATTGTAATTACCCCTTGAAATGGTAAATACATTGTAATCAATAAATTATATCTACACCAGTGATTCCAATGAAAAATGTAACTTGTTCCACAAAAACAAGTCTTCATAAAACTTATTAAAAAAAATTGTTCTTCTAAGGAATTTCCCACGAAAGTAAGTTTTGCCTTATTTATACATAGGTGAATGATCAGTGGGGGTCCGACCGTTCGGACAGGGTCTTTAGTCCTCTGTTCATAATGGAGTGGGGGTCAGGCAACATAAGCTCCATTCATTTCAATGGGGGTGCCAGTGCTGTACTTCAGCCATCTCTGAAATGACTGTAATGGCGACCACAGGGAATGAAAGACCCCTGTTCTCTATGTCAGGGAAGTTCTGAGTGGTCCAACCCCCCACTCATCCGTATGTTATCCCCTATCCTATAAATAGAGGTTAATAATAGAGGGGCCCATGTTGTGAATACATGGCATGTGTTTTTCCAGTCCCTACATAATGGCAAAGATTATGGCGAATGCCATCCACACATTGCAACAAAATCCACAGCGGAACTTGGTGTTGACTTGGTTGGTGCTACGTTGAATGACTTTGCAGTGACACATTGCTGGATAGGAGAAGAAAGGACACTAGACGTCGGGTATAGACTTGGCATGTTTAACATGTGAGCTGCCAAGCTGGCACCAAGACGTTGTGTTTGTATTATGCTCCAGTTATGGATATGGTATATAGTCACATTGCACTTCCTTGCACATCATTGTAATTGCTTTTTTCCTGCCAAGCTCTTGTATTCTTCTTCATGCATTTACACCTCTGATTAATTCCGTCTTCCTGTATCTTGGATCATGTCTTCTTAGCTACCTCTCGGAATTAATTGATTTGATCATTAGGCAGTCATACATCAACCCTTCCCAGAAGATACCCAGGTAGGACCGTGTCAGAAACTCCTTCTAATTAACACGCAAGCAAAAAAATCACTTCACTGATTTCACGGTGTGACTCAATGTAAAGAACATGAAACCATTGATCCTTAACCCTTTCTTTTCTTCTATTGGTTACGTCTTTTCTCCGACCTCCCCTGGAATACGTGGCGGATTTGTTTGTCAGACTCAGAGAACATTAATATTCATTTGTGACTCAGAAAATAAAATCTCCCTGGGTTGTGACTTTAAAGAACAGCTTTGTACCCTGCAATGCAGCAAAATTAAATAAACTGAAAAGCGATCAATGTAAAAACGCGTCGGGATAAGAAGAAGTCTGACTGTGGGAGCTCTACCTGCCCCAAACCCATGGAAGGCAAATCTGAAAACAAAAGCAAACTTGGAAACTTTAAATGGAACTTCAGCTTCGATACACTTTAAAGTTTCTCTCCTCTATCATATCAACCTATATATCACACAGCTCAGCTTCTCTCCTCTATCATATCAACCTATATATCACACAGCTCAGCTTCTCTCCTCTATCCTATAACCCTATATATCACACAGCTCAGCTTCTCTCCTCTATCCTATACCCCTGTATATCACACAGCTCAGCTTCTCTCTTCTATCCTATACTGCTATATATCACACAGCTCAGCTTCTCTCCTCTATCCTATACCCCTATATATCACACAGCTCAGCTTCTCCCCTCTATCTTATACCCCTATATATCACACAGCTCAGCTTCTCTCCTCTATCCTATACCCCTATATATCACACAGCTCAGCTTCTCTCCTCTATCCTATACCCCTGTATATCACACAGCTCAGCTTCTCTCTTCTATCCTATACTGCTATATATCACACAGCTCAGCTTCTCTCCTCTATCCTATACCCCTATATATCACACAGCTCAGCTTCTCCCCTCTATCATATACCCCTATATATCACACAGCTCAGCTTCTCTCCTCTATCCTATACCCCTATATATCACACAGCTCAGCTTCTCTCCTCTATCCTATACCCCTATATATCACACAGCTCAGCTTCTCTCCTCTATCCTATACCCCTATATATCACACAGCTCAGCTTCTCTCCTCTATCCTATACCCCTGTATATCACACAGCTCAGCTTCTCTCCTCTATCCTATACCCCTGTATATCACACAGCTCAGCTTCTCTCTTCTATCCTATACTGCTATATATCACACAGCTCAGCTTCTCTCCTCTATCCTATACCCCTATATATCACACAGCTCAGCTTCTCCCCTCTATCATATACCCCTATATATCACACAGCTCAGCTTCTCTCCTCTATCATATACCCCTATATATCACACAGCTCAGCTTCTCTCCTCTATCCTATACCCCTATATATCACACAGCTCAGCTTCTCTCCTCTATCCTATACCCCTATATATCACACAGCTCAGCTTCTCTCCTCTATCCTATACCGCTATATATCACACAGCTCAGCTTCTCTCCTCTATCCTATACCTTATATATCACACAGCTCAGCTTCTCTCCTCTATCCTATACCCCTATATATCACACAGCTCAGCTTCTCTCCTCTATCATATACCCCTATATATCACACAGCTCAGCTTCTCTCCTCTATCCTATACCCCTATATATCACACAGCTCAGCTTCTCTCCTCTATCATATAACCCTATATATCACACAGCTCAGCTTCTCTCCTCTATCCTATACCCCTATATATCACACAGCTCAGCTTCTCTCCTCTATCCTATAACCCTATATATCACACAGCTCAGCTTCTCTCCTCTATCCTATACCCCTATATATCACACAGCTCAGCTTCTCTCCTCTATCCTATAACCCTATATATCACACAGCTCAGCTTCTCTCCTCTATCCTATACCCCTATATATCACACAGCCCAGCTTCTCTCCTCTATCCTATACCCCTATATATCACACAGCCCAGCTTCTCTCCTCTATCCTATACCCCTATATATCACACAGCTCAGCTTCTCTCCTCTATCATATACCCCTATATATCACACAGCTCAGCTTCTCTCCTCTATCCTATACCTTATATATCACACAGCTCAGCTTCAGTACAGATGCTATCACTACTCTGATCCTCTCTGTATTAATATACACTACATACTACATACAGTGATTGTATATTTGCTTTTCGATAAAAACCCTTTTTTTTTTTTGCATGAAATAGTTAAAGGCAGCAGTTCAGTCTCTTTTTCTATTCCAGGCTGCTAAGTCTGTCCTGATCGGCGGCTCCATATGCATTCTCCTGGCAAGTTCATGAAGTGTTAGTAAGCATTGCAAGCAAGCAATCAGTCAGACTTGTACAACACCCCATCTGCAGAAGCAGCGAAAAACCCTTAAATAATACATACTATCAGACTTCAGTCGAGTACATTGAGACAAATGCCACGATGCAAAAGGTGTCGCTGGGATTACCAATGACGTGCTAATGGTTGTTCAAGCAATCTCAATGCCTCCTTTTCTCTGACTCACCAGCTCCCTTTGGGGGCTTCGCTCACGTCATTGAGGGACTGAGAGCTACCAACAGATCACTAACTGTAGGCAAGCCTTATCTGCTCTTCATCTGCATCCTTCTGGTCTTTAAGAAGGACTGAGGTCATTGACAAGCCGCCTCTGAGCTTTTCTTTATCAATAGCCTCTCTGAAATAATAAGAAGACATTGCTGTTTTTATTTTTTTTAGATTTTTTTTGCCGTTTCCGTGTATATTAAGACTTTCTATCTTTGCAGCATCGCTCAGACGCTCCCACTCAAAACTGGGAAAAGCTGCAGAAAAATTGATTAGGTTTTTTTTTTTTCCTTGAGATTCTTCGGCTTCGGGAAAACAATGTCAAAATGGTTTGTGAAATGCAAAGTGTCGGGTCAGTCTCCTGTGGGGTGGAGGTATAAGGGCTGGACCCTATAGAGAGGAGGGATGGGGTCTGCGCAGATCCTATAGGGCTGTAATTGATTTGTGCGCCAATGTATGGAGTCTCCGTAGGGCAAGAAGTTCTAGACATTCATTCCCATTGATAACAGAGTAATCGTTACACTATAGATCTATAGGGTGCTGGAACCAACCATAGGCGCTGTGATCCCCTTTATCTGCCCCACTTTGATCAAAGTCTCTCCCCCATGACTGTTTATGATCGTGCTGTTATTTTACGGATTGACTTGCGCTTATTCGGTGCACTTTGCTTGGATTGTGCGCAGTCGCCACCGATACATGCGAGAAATGGTCAATGTTATACTTTCTTTTCATTTCTTGAGGTTCCATTTCTTCTTCTTTTTTGGGAAACGGAACCTTTATACAGACTGGGTGATGTACATTGGACAGACCCTGCATTGGCTTCGGTCTCGCACTAGGTCTACGCCGTGCACAGCCATTCTATGGCACGTTGGATCTGTCGATCATGACGTCTGGGGTTGAGCGATTGTGTTCGGAAAAGATCAGATTCCGATCGGCGATCGAGAAAATTTCACGATCGCGATCGGAATTCCGAACACGATCTTTTTAGGTGGGATCGAGAGCGGTGATTATTTCCCACAATGCTTTGCTACTGGCCAAGCATTGTGGGAAAAGCTAACAATGTTAGCCTTCACACTGAGTATATGCTCTGCTCATTCTGAGCAGAGTGTATACTCAGTGTGAAGGTTCTGCTGCGGTTCCATAGGAATGAATGGAAGCAGTAGGGGCCACACGGTGGCTCAGTGGTTAGCACTGCAGCCTTGCAGCGCTGGAATCCTGGTGTTCAAATCCCGCCAAGGACAGAAAACCATCTGCAAGGAGTTTGTATGTTCTCCCCGTGTTTGCATGGATTTCCATCCCATATTCCAAAAAAAAAAAGACATACTGATAGGGAAAAATGTACATTGTGAGCTCTATGTGGGGCTCACAATCTACATTTAAAAAAAAAAAAAGGAATGAATGGAAGCAGCCGGCACACAGCCTTAAACCCCTGCGCGCCGGCTGTGTCCATTCATTCTAATGGGAGACTAGCTAACATCTCTAGTAGCTACTTACCCGCAGAGATGGCTGGTCCGGTGCCCGGTGCTCTCGTTCTTCTTCGCCTCGCTGCCCCCGCCTCCCAGGTTACTGTTAAAGAGCTAGGAAGAAGGTGGGGCTTGTGGCTTAGGTGATTGTGGGCGGGTACAGGGCGGGGAAATGTGACACTGTATATACTGATATATGTACAGCTGGTATACGTTATACATCTTCTTGTATACAGTGATATAGGTACATCTTCTTGTATACAGTGATATAGGTACATCTTGTATACAGTGATATAGGTACATCTTGTATACAGTGATATAGGTACATCTTCTTGTATACAGTGATATAGGTACATCTTCTTGTATACTGTGATATAGGTACATCTTCTTGTATACAATGTGTCTTCATAAAGAAACTGACCCATTTTTTTCTCTTCCACCATATGTAATACCTGGACTATGGCTGATGTGTTGGAGTGGGAGGACCAGAGCAGGTTTCCCTCCATCTAGCGGGAGGTTCCAGGTTTGGGTGGCTTAATAAACCTCATTAGGGTTCAGCTGAAGACTCCTGAACACAGACCAAGTATCTCAGGCTGGAGGAGAGGACACAACTCCTGAGGAGACATCGCTGAATGTTCCTGCACAACTGCAAGTATAACAGGTTATTGTTCACATTGAGACTGCACTTGCCTGGGCTCAAAGATAAGCTCAGCCTAGTCCATGTAGTCTGGGACTATTTTCTGTTTAGTTATTGCCTGGACAAAGTGAGGACTTTGTGCTAATGGTTTGGGTTTGGTGCAACCTGTGGAATAACCTGAAGACATTGTAAACCCCAGAGCAGGACATTGTAGTTGTCTCTACAGGAGATTCATTATTCTATTTCTTGACTCTGCTTCACACCCTTTACACTGTATAGTTTGCAGTCTGGACGCGCCATTGATCTGCTGATTGGTCCCTGGACCAGCTATTGGCGTTTCACCAAGCAAATAGTTATTTAAAAAAAATCATGGACAATCCCTTTAAATCTATGGATGTGCTAGGTCCAAGAGAGCGGATAGTGTGGAGTTCCCGCAGTGACTTACAACATGTACATGAAAAGTTTGTGAACACTTCAGAATTTTCTGCCTGAATTTGTCCCTTGATCTATAGATGGATAGAATGCAGAGGGGCTTGGATACGATGGATAGAATGCAGAGGGGCTTGGATACGATGGATAGAATGCAGAGGGGCTTGGATACGATGGATAGAATGCAGAGGGGCTTGGATACGATGGATAGAATGCAGAGGGGCTTGGATACGATGGATAGAATGCAGAGGGGCTTGGATACGATGGATAGAATGCAGAGGGGCTTGGATACGATGGATAGAATGCAGAGGGGCTTGGATACGATGGATAGAATGCAGAGGGGCTTGGATACGATGGATAGAATGCAGAGGGGCTTGGATACGATGGATAGAATGCAGAGGGGCTTGGATACGATGGATAGAATGCAGAGGGGCTTGGATACGATGGATAGAATGCAGAGGGGCTTGGATACGATGGATAGAATGCAGAGGGGCTTGGATACGATGGATAGAATGCAGAGGGGCTTGGATACGATGGATAGAATGCAGAGGGGCTTGGATACGATGGATAGAATGCAGAGGGGCTTGGATACGATGGATAGAATGCAGAGGGGCTTGGATACGATGGATAGAATGCAGAGGGGCTTGGATACGATGGATAGAATGCAGAGGGGCTTGGATACGATGGATAGAATGCAGAGGGGCTTGGATACGATGGATAGAAAGCAGAGGGGCTTGGATAGAATGCACAGGGACTTGGATACGATGGATAGAATGCAGAGGGGCTTGGATAGAATGCAGAGGGACTTGGATACAATGGATAGAAGGCAGAGGGACTTGGATACAAAGGATAGAATGCACAGGGACTTGGATAGAATGCAGAGGGACTTGGATACAATGGATAGAATGCAGAGGGGCTTGGATACAATGGATAGAATGCAGAGGGGCTTGGATACAATGGATAGAATGCAGAGGGGCTTGGATACAATGGATAGAATGCAGAGGGGCTTGGATACAATGGATAGAATGCAGAGGGGCTTGGATACAATGGATAGAAGGCACAGGGACTTGGATACAATGGATAGAAGGCAGAGGGGCTTGGATACATCAGATAAGCGGGCATTGATCATCTCCGAGCCATTTAGCTTCAGTCACATTCACTTTAAGTCACCTGTTTGAAGAGCAGACACGTGCCGCAACCAGGACCATTGATCCCGGTGTCTTGAGTATATTTAGATCAATTTTCTTGTGTCTCATTTGGAAGACAAGAGGGTGTTTACAAATGTTTACCGAGTGCTCTTATGAATGAGTCTTGTGAATTCTCAAGAGTGTGGGACAGACAGGAACAATTAAAGCTAAACTCGGATGATTCCATGTGAGGAGATCAGAAGAAAAGCGGTAATTAGGGTGTCGCAAACATGGCAGATCTCACCTGTCAGATGTCTCCGATAATAGAAGACTCCAATCCTACCACATATTATAACGGATCAGTAATTAAGGATTAAAAAAACACAAAAAAAACCCACAAGACCGAGTCAAGATCAGGCTGAGCTCAGCCGTTATGGGGGTTTTGTTTTTGAGGTTGGGGGTCAATAATGACCACAAAAAATACTAAAACCAAAACTTGCAGTATATTTACCCTCCATAACAAATAAAACACAATAAAAAATTGCATCAAACAAAACGCATTGCAAAATATCATCATTACCATCCCATGATAGCGCCCCCTTTATGTCACAATTTCACCTTCACCTTTGTCCTTGATGATCCGCTACTTTTTCCACTGAAAGATTAGTGTTTCCTTTCTGACAGTGGAAGGCTGTGTATTATAAAGCTTCACACTTCAGTGCACCAGAGAGCAGGAGGAATAGAGTTACCTATCATCCATGAAAGAGATCAAAGAAGTTTGAATGGCCTTAGGATACCGGAGGTGACCTGTGGAACCCGAACTTTTAGGTCCGATGATAACCGATATAGTATGTCAGTGGTTTTGGGCGAAAAGCCATCTATCCATTGAAATTTCTGCTTTTTCTATGCTGTGAAGACCAGGAGGCAATCCTGCTGGTGTGTGACAGGAATCTCTGAATGAACAATCATAGAGGGAAGGTTGTCATCACTGATACTTCTCACTGAGCAGAGACATAAAGGGGGGGGGGGGCCTCACACCTCCTCCACTAACTCCAACTTTTTCTATCCTTTAATAGACTCTGCTCCACTGATTCTGATAACATTTGATTATTTTTTTTTCTCCAGCCCCCACTGTTCCGGAGCAATTGGTGCCATTCATTTCTCTACTGTGTGATGGGTGGGGCAGGCTCTTTGCTCCACCTCAGGACCGCCCATCAGTAGGAATCCTAATTAGCATATTGTGTGCTGAAACTAATGGCACCAATTTCTCAGGACTGGTGGGGGATAGAAAAAAAAAATCCAACTGAGCTGGAAACAGTGTAGCAGTGACTATTTAAGAGTTGGAGATGGTGATGTGAAGTCCCACAAAGCTATATGTTACTCTGTTCAGTTCCTCCTGCTGTATAATCTGCTCCCTACATATTGGACTACAATTTCTGGTGATAGGTTCCCTTTAGGGTTGAGTGATCGGAAAAGATCGGATTCTGATCGGCGATCGAGCAAATTTCACGATCGGGATCGGCTGGAAAATGATCGGAAATCGGATTTTGAAATCTCAAGATCGGCTCAACCCTAAGGCTGAGGCCCACATTGCAGAAACGCAACTTTTTTTTTGTTGCAGTTTTTTGAGCCAAAGCCAGGACTAGATTGAGCAGAAGTCAGAAGTATCAAGACTTCCTATATATTTCCAATTCCATTAGTAGCCATTCTTGGCTTTGGCTCAAAAAAGCACAATAAAATCTGCAACAAAAAAACTGCGTTTCCACAACGTGCGGCCTTAGCCTAAAGGTGACTTTTCCCGTAGAGAAGCATTGACTAGAGTTGAGCGATTGGGATCATGAAAAATCGGATCTTAATCATCGATCGAGCAAATGTCATGCTCGGGACCGGCTGGAAAATGATCGGATATCGGATTTTAAAATCGATCCTGAAATCTTAAGATCGGCTCAACCCTAGTTCCCTTTAATGAGTTGCAGCCCTATGTACCTTGACTGTTTTTTCAGCTTGCGTTGCTTTTGTTGTGCGATATCACTTTCAAGCTAATGGCTGCTACCTCTGAACGTTACTTGCCCTGTTCAGCAGTATTATGAATATTGGCAACACAAGAAACATTTCACCATAAGTAACTTATTGAATTTCAGGGGCACTTGCATTGATGACGTCCATATTCTATTTAGCACAGAGTTCAATCTCATTACCACATCCAGACACCCCAGGTATTCACAGGATTGATGGAGCTTGGAATTTGCTTGTTGCACAGTTAGTGCTCCTAACCCGTGTCGCCCTGCAGCCAACAATGGATCAGTAACTTAACACAGCAACTGTAGCCAAACATGCAAGAAGCAGGCAGATCTTTAATGAGTCCCTGTGATTCCAGATTCATTCTGCAGAGTCCCCTGAAGCATGCTAATACCACTTGCTGTGCAATCTCTCATTCTTTATTTACTTCTTTGCCACTTCTTTTGTTGCTATAGTAAACCCAGATGATAAATTATACATTTGCCTGATGTCGGTTGTCCTCTGAAAATTCCCACAATTTCACTCATAAAAGTGGATAATTTTGTGTTAAGTGGAAGACGTAAGAGTTACATAGTCACTGAGTCCTCCAAGAGGATCCGCGAGGGGCAGGTGGTCTCGTCTCAGGAAATAAGTTACTTATTGTGCACTGAAAAGTTATATGGTTTCCAATATACAGGATGGTGCAAAAATAAAAAAATAAAAATCATACTCTAATTTCGCAACCTCTTTTGGGATTCCTCATACATTCGGCACTCGCCTGTGACATCATACACCCCCCGGGGTCACCGCTGACCAAACCTCACAAAGGAGTGTGAATGTTTTTATTATTTTTATACCTCCCCTCGGCCTCCACATATTATAATCTGGAATTTGAAGAGACCCCAAAGTATAATAACATCACTTTCACTTTGAGATAGAGCTAAGATTGTATAGATAGGTTTCTAGGAGCCCTGACAGTGTCATACACTATGTATTATAGCAGTGATTTTCAACCTTTTTTGAGCCGCGGCACACTTTTTACACTTAAAAAATCCCGGGGCACACCACCGACCAAAATGGCACAAAATGACACTAAAACAGTACATATTATACATATAGTTAATAATATAGATTCTAAATGTATTTATACTCACTCAGTGTGAAACCTGGGCCTGTTTCGATGTACACAAAATTTCATTATCATTCATTATCTGCCCCCAGATTCATGTCCCCTCCATCTCTGTCCCCAGATTCATGTCCCCTCCATCTCTGCCCCCAGATTCATGTCCCCTCCATCTCTGCCCCCAGATTCATGTCCCCTCCATCTCTGCCCCCAGATTCATGTCCCCTCCATCTCTGCCCCCAGATTCAGGTCCCCTCCATCTCTGCCCCCAGATTCAGGTCCCCTCCATCTCTGCCCCCAGATTCATGTCCCCTCCATCTCTGCCCCCAGATTCATGTCCCCTCCATCTCTGCCCCCAGATTCATGTCCCCTCCATCTCTGCCCCCAGATTCATGTCCCCTCCATCTCTGCCCCCAGATTCATGTCCCCTCCATCTCTGCCCCCAGATTCATGTCCCCTCCATCTCTGCCCCCAGATTCATGTCCCCTCCATCTCTGCCCCCAGATTCATGTCCCCTCCATCTCTGCCCCCAGATTCATGTCCCCTCCATCTCTGCCCCCAGATTCATGTCCCCTCCATCTCTGCCCCCAGATTCATGTCCCCTCCATCTCTGCCCCCAGATTCATGTCCCCTCCATCTCTGCCCCCAGATTCATGTCCCCTCCATCTCTGTCCCCAGATTCATGTCCCCTCCATCTCTGCCCCCAGATTCATGTCCCCTCCATCTCTGCCCCCAGATTCATGTCCCCTCCATCTCTGTCCCCAGATTCATGTCCCCTCCATCTCTGTCCCCAGATTCATGTCCCCTCCATCTCTGTCCCCAGATTCATGTCCCCTCCATCTCTGTCCCCAGATTCATGTCCCCTCCATGTCTGTCCCCAGATTCATGTCCCCTCCATCTGTGCAGACAGTGTACACATTACACTTACCTTTCTCCTCGTTCCCTCGCTGGTCTCTCTCTCTCCGCGGTCTTGCTAACAGTTAGAGACGCGATGTGATGACGTAGCCAGACTACGGAGAGAGAGAGAGAGAGAGAGAGAGAGAGAGAGAGAGAGAGAGAGAGAGCGGCAAGAAGAATGAAGGGAACGAGGAGAAAGGTAAGTGTAATTGGGGAACTTTCCCCGCGGCACACCCGACCATGTGTCGCGGCACACTAGTGTGCCACGGCACACTGGTTGAAAATCACTGTATTATAGATATATGTAGTCCTAGGAGCCCTGACAGTGTCATACACTATGTATTATAGATATATAGTCCTAGGAGCCCTGACAGTGTCATACACTATGTATTATAGATATATATAGTCCTAGGAGCCCTGACAGTGTCATACACTATGTATTATAGATATATATAGTCCTAGGAGCCCTGACAGTGTCATACACTATGTATTATAGATATATATACACTCACCGGCCACTTTATTAGGTACACCTGTCCAACTGCTCGTTAACACTTAATTTCTAATCAGCCAATCACATGGCGGCAACTCAGTGCATTTAGGCATGTAGACATGGTCAAGACAATCTCCTGCAGTTCAAACCGAGCATCAGTATGGGGAAGAAAGGTGATTTGAGTGCCTTTGAACGTGGCATGGTTGTTGGTGCCAGAAGGGCTGGTCTGAGTATTTCTGAAACTGCTGATCTACTGGGATTTTCACGCACAACCATCTCTAGGGTTTACAGAGAATGGTCCGAAAAAGAAAAAACATCCAGTGAGCGGCAGTTCTGTGGGGGGCGGAAATGCGTTGTTGATGCCAGAGGTCAGAGGAGAATGGCCAGACTGGTTCGAGCTGATAGAAAGGCAACAGTGACTCAAATAGCCACCCGTTACAACCAAGGTAGCCAGAAGAGCATCTCTGAACGCTGCACAGTACATCCAACTTTGAGGCTACAGATGGGCTACAGCAGCAGAAGACCACACCGGGTGCCACTCCTTTCAGCTAAGAACAGGAAACTGAGGCTACAATTTGCACAAGCTCATCGAAATTGGACAATTGAAGATTGGAAAAACGTTACCTGGTCTGATGAGTCTCGATTTCTGCTGCGACAGTCGGATGGTAGGGTCAGAATTTGGCGTCAACAACATGAAAGCATGGATCCATCCTGCCTTGTATCAACGGTTCAGGCTGGTGGTGGTGGTGTCATGGTGTGGGGAATATTTTCTTGGCACTCTTTGGGCCCCTTGGTACCAATTGAGCATCGTTGCAACGCCAAAGCCTACCTGAGTATTGTTGCTGACCATGTCCATCCCTTTATGACCACAATGTACCCAACATCTGATGGCTACTTTCAGCAGGATAATGCAATGCCATGTCATAAAGCTGGAATCATCTCAGACTGGTTTCTTGAACATGACAATGAGTTCACTGTACTCCAATGGCCTCCACAGTCACCAGATCTCAATCCAATAGAGGAGCATCTTTGGGATGTGGTGGAACGGGAGATTCGCATCATGGATGTGCAGCCGACAAATCTGCGGCAACTGTGTGATGCCATTATGTCAATATGGACCAAAATCTCTGAGGAATGCTTCCAGCACCTTGTTGTATCTATGCCACGAAGAATTGAGGCAGTTCTGAAGGCAAAAGGCGGTCCAACCCGTTACTAGCACGGTGTACCTAATAAAGTGTCCGGTGAGTGTATATAGTCCTAGGAGCCCTGACAGTGACATACACTATGTATTATAGATATATATAGTCCTAGGAGCCCTGACAGTGTCATACACTATGTATTATAGATATATATAGTCCTAGGAGCCCTGACAGTGCCATACACTATGTATTATAGATATATAGTCCTAGGAGCCCTGACAGTGTCATACACTATGTATTATAGATATATATAGTCCTAGGAGCCCTGACAGTGCCATACACTATGTATTATAGATATATAGTCCTAGGAGCCCTGACAGTGCCATACACTATGTATTATAGATATATATAGTCCTAGGAGCCCTGACAGTGCCATACACTATGTATTATAGATATATAGTCCTAGGAGCCCTGACAGTGTCATACACTATGTATCAAAATGAAGCCTATCCTGAGAGATACACGCCATCTCTAATATTTGACCAGCTATAGATGAAGAGTGTGTAGTTTGCCATTTTTGGTAGACAAAATATTGTTGACTTGAATGGGGGTATAGCATGTAGTACGTTCCATTCCTTTATACTATCACTAGCCATATACGGTCCCTTGGATAGCTTTTAGTAGGAATGATTCTGGTTGTAGCCACTTATTTTCATTACAGATTTCAGCGTCAGTAATGTATTATTTGTAAGTATGATTAAAAGCCATAAAGGTCCTTGATTCCCAAGGATAAACAAGAGGGACGCGTGAAGTCAATGCGTAGTGATGATTCAGTAGTCACCTGGGAGATCCCAGGGTGAAACAATGGCCAGAAGTTGGAAGATACATGACATTGCTAAGCAACCTTGGGCCACAGAAAATTATTTCTATGGCTCTGTGTGGTGCTACAGATTGCCATGAAGTGTAAAGAGAACATAAAAAGGTCAAGAAATAAACAGCGGGACGCAAACCGCAACACGAGAGCAATGAAATGACATCACATGTACACAAATACATGCAATAATGCTAAAAAATACAGATGGGCAAACCTATTTCATTTTGGATTTGGAAAGATAACACTATGTCACAATGTAAGCAACAAGGTGTGTAGCGTTCCAGCATGTGCACAGAACCTAGAGCCTGCCATGGTTTGTCTTGACCAGTGGGGTTGTCGTCGTCCTCTATATACAAATAAGGGTCAACTATGTCCCCTGATTGAAATGTGGAAGCCGTTGTTCTTCCATCCCTCATTGTCTGTAATAGTGACCAATATTGTGGGCTTCACAACAGGGCTTTAGGAGGCGACACACTTCTACGCTGAGCCCCCAACCATGGATTTCAGAATAACACCCAGCCCTGTGGTTTCTTGCATGCAGTGATCTTCACCACACAAATGGTCCAGCATGTGCAATATGGAATTGCATGGTGCTGGAACGCACAGTAGAAGGCCTTGCAAGTCCATGCTTTTTCATGTGTGTACGGGAAGATGTTCCTTCACTTGTGCCGACATGCCAATCTTTTTTTTTTTTTTTTTTTTTTTTTTTTCCTGCTTGCACATTGCAATGGATTTCTTGTTTTATAACGTACAGAAAAATTCCCACATGGAAGATGGCCTGACAAGTAGGGTTGAGCGATCGGGAAAGATCGAATCCTGATCGGTGATCGAGCAAATTTCACACTCGGGATCGGCTAGAAAATGATCGGAAATTGGATTTTAAAATTGATCCTGAATGCTGGAAAAGTCTGCCAGTGTCTCCAACCACCAGCCTCCTTGTCTTAGGTCTGCCTCTTGCAGGTCTCTTTGTGTTGGCTCGCCACGTTGTTATCTCAGCTGTCAGCACCTTCTTCTCCTGAGTAATCCTAGTACCGGCTTCTGGCACCCCTCTGCCTGCCGCCTTCCACAACCACCAATAGTCGTGTCTTCTGCTGCCAACTTTGATAATGAGTGTTGTTTAGCACTAGAAAAACCTCAGTGCCTTCTGTCACCCATGTGGAAAAAAAGTGCAACACTAAAGTGCACAAGGATGTGGTCCATCTTAAGTCCTGTCTTAAGAGAAGGGCTGCAACCTGTCTTGGCTTAGGGACTGTGGTCTCCCTATGGAGGACCCAACATGCTCATGGGCTCTCACCCTAGTATACTACCAGTAACCTACACCTAAGTGCACCCACCTCCACAGAAGGCGAGCAAGGGAAGAATGAATCTAATGACAAACCCCTCCTCCCCCGAGATCTCAGGAGGGTCCCTAAAAGGTGTCCGCTTCCCTCAATCCTGTGACAAATGGTGGAAAAAAAAAACACAAATTACATTAGTGGAAAGAGTGTAGAATGTCCCAAGAAAATGCTCATCGGTGTGAAACAGGGTGCTGGGTGGGTGTCTGTTCCCAGATGGGCGACAGAATGAGTCTTACTAAGGAGACCACTTTGCAGTGTACGGGGACTTATTAGGCCACGAGACCTCCCTTACATATTTAATACCTGCCAAGGGATGGCTGTAGCGTTGGTCTGATAACACTTGACCTACCAGTTGCTACCGGCAGACGGTTGTACTAGAGCTTTATAAATAATGAAGAGCTCAGGACAGTTCGTTCTCCACTGAAAGGGCCGCCATTGGCGCCAGAAATCTTGTGGTTTTGCTATATCCTGAGTATAACAATGTGTCCATAAAGCTTAATGTGTTTTTCAGTCACCTTCCTGCTATTTATAAATGCTTTATAGCCAGGTATATGATATAATTACACATGTTTTAGCACAATTATCAACATAAAATAACAATCTCTGCTCTTCTTGTTGCTGCTCCTGCGTGCGCGAGGCCTCTTAAATTAATATATTACTGCTTTGTTGCTTTTAATGGGATGTATCTGCGCCGGCTGACAACCACAATGTCGCTCGATTGGGAAAGGATTCCACTAACACATTGAGCTGCTAAATGTAACATTGTAATATATAGAGATGAGCGAACACTGTTCGATCGAATATCAGGCCGTTTGAGGTATTCGATTCCAATCAAATACCACGAGGCAAACTCACTAAAAATTTGTATCCCTTCCCACCTTGCCTGGCGCGTTTTTTGCACCAATAACTGCGCATGGGAGGTGGGACAGGAACTACGACAACGGAGGCATCGGAAAAAAAATCAGAAAAAGTAATTGGCTGGCTAAATCAGGTGACCTCCAATTTATACGAATGGCGGATTTAATATCCGGGTCATATGAGACTGTGAACTATGTGACTGTGAAACAGGGACAGATGTACAGGCAGGGTTAGCTAGGGATTACCTTTATTTAGGGAGGAATGTTACTCACCCAGCTCTTTGGGGCTCTATCTGGTCGGGATCCCTGTCAGCTTACGATATGCGCGAGCTGACTTTTTCCCCATAGGAATGCATTGACCAGCGTTGATTGGCCGATGCCATACAGAGTACAGCATTCAGCCAATCAATGCTGGTTCTACAATTGGTCCACAGCAGTTTCCATTGTGGTCCGATCTCAGATGTAGCAGTGCTGACACAGCTCTGCTATACCGGAGAAGCAGCAGAGCTCAGCACACACACCAGAGATGCAGCAGAGCTGAGTGTGCACTGAAACCTGCTGCATCTCAGAGGTAGCAAAGCTGAGTGTGCAGCAGGGTTCAGCACACACTCAGCTCTGCAGCATCTTGGGTGTAGCAGGGTTCAGCGCACACTTAGCTCTGCTACATCTCTGGTGTAGCAGAGCTGGCCATGTGCTCAGCTCAGCTGCATCTCTGGTGTAGCCGAGATGAGCGCACGGCCAGCTCTGCTACATCTCGGCATAGGAATGCACTGACCAGCGTTGATTGGCCGAATGCCATACAGAGTACAGCATTTGGCCAATCGATACTTATTCTGCCGGAGGAGGCTGAGTCTAAGATCGGTCCACAGCAGACTCCATTCTGGTCCAATCTTGGACTCCGCCTCCTCACCGACGAGCCTCCGGCAGAACCAGCATTGATTGGTCGAATGCTGTACTCTGTATGACATTTGGCCAATCAACGCTGGTCAATAGAGATGAGCGAGTACTGTTCGGATCAGCCGATCTGAACAGCACGCTCCATAGAAATGAATGGATGCACCTGGTACTTCCGCTTTGACGGCAGCCGGCCGCTTAACCCCCCCGCGTGCCGGCTACGTCTATTCATTTCTATGTGAGCGTGCTGTTCGGATCGGCTGATCCGAGCAGTACTCGCTCATCTCTACTGGTCAATGCATTCCTATGGGAAAAAGTCAGCTCCCGCATTCGCAAGCTGACAGGGATCCCAACGTAATACAGTGACTTGTGCTTGTTAGATGCCCCCAGACATGCTTCCCCTGCTGTCCCAGTTGCATTCCAGGGTGTTGGCATCATTTCCTGGGGTGTCATAGTGGACTTGGTGACTCTCCTGAGTCAAAGAGTGGGATCCCCTGAAACAAAGCATTTTCCCCCATAGACTATAATGGGGTTCAAATAGTCGAATATTGAGGGGCTATTCGAAACGAATATTGAATATTTTACTGTTCGCTCATCTCTAGTAATATAGAAGGATGCAATATAGTATCACATCCGATAAAATTTAGTGATAATAGATCATTTGGATGTGTCCACACCGTTCCCATAAGGGTTGTCAATCGCCTTTCTAGATTCTATAGTAGTGAACCGTGTGACTTCTGGGGATGGCGGTATTTTTAACCAACTCATGTAAGTGATCTTTTTCTGACTATGACGAAACGCAACACCAGCAAAGCCCCATCTGGACCTGGTTTGAAGTGTCAACAAACTCTTGCATAATGTTCAGAATAAAGTCCCATTTAATCATTTTTATTACAACATTAGAAGTTTCTTACAAGCCACATCCTATTTATAATGTCACATTATTCTGGACATCTGTAAACTCATGACAAAGCTTCAACATTTTAGTAGGATCTTTTTCTTTTCCAGATTTTTGGGGAGTTTTTTTGTATAAATCTAAAGAAAATGTTTTTGCAGGTGGAATGGGTTGAAACTTGGAGTCAACTTGAATATTTCTTTGCCAAATATCTTAAAAAAAAAAAAAAAAAAAAAAAAAAAAAAAGGAAAGATTATACATTGGGTATTAATTTTTTGGGATCACTGATTTTCCTAAAAAAAAATTCTTACAATGGTTAAATACTTCAACCACATTTTGCCTTTAGAGCCCATCAATGTAACATTCTAAAGAATATGGAACCAAAAAGCGGATAGAACCCATCAATGTAACATTCTAAAGAATGTGGAACCAAAAAGTAGATAGAAGCCATCAATGTAACATTCTAAAGGATATGGAACCAAAAAGTGGATAGGACCCATCAATGTAACATTCTAAAGGATATGGAACCAAAAAGTGGCTAGGACCCATCAATGTAACATTCTAAAGGATATGGAACCAAAAAGTGGATAGAACCCATCAATGTAACATTCTAAAGAATGTGGAACCAAAAAGTAGATAGAAGCCATCAATGTAACATTCTAAAGGATATGGAACCAAAAAGTGGATAGGACCCATCAATGTAACATTCTAAAGGATATGGAACCAAAAAGTGGCTAGGACCCATCAATGTAACATTCTAAAGGATATGGAACCAAAAAGTGGATAGGACCCATCAATGTAACATTCTAAAGAATGTGGAACCAAAAAGTGGATAGAACCCATACTAAGCAAGAAAGAGAAAATATATTCCCAGTGGATTCTCTTGTTCGTTCCTTCCTTCCTTTGGTTAAGATTTATCTCTGTCTTTATTTTTTAAGTATAAGCCGCAGATCTTCAGGCCTTGAACATTCCTACATCTTGTAAAAACGTATCCAAAACGTCTCATTTGATTTCCAGATTTTTAATGTATCCAAGCTAAGATTCTATAGATTAAAACTTTGATGTAAGTGTGTTGGACAGCAAGTCAAGATTCTATATCCTTCGGGACAGAGTTAGGAGTATTCAAAAATCTTCATCTGACTGTATTGGCCATAGCCAGCCAATCTAAATATTTGACTTGTAAATACGTTACCGCCATTCAAAAATTTATCAGATCTGAAATTTACTTATGTTCAACATTTTGGCTTTAGGTGACCTTTATATGACTCCAACCATTCCTCTGTATTGAACTAGGCCAAGTATCTACTGTATATATTTATGTGTAGGGTTATTCAAAAAGTTTCATCAAAGTTTTTGACGCAGCAAGACCGAGGTTCTATATCTATGGCTTTGGCGTAACCCTAATCGTGCAAAAAATATTTAATCGTGTTCTGGTTATCGCCAACTTAAATCTATCCATTGTAATGTGCAAGAAATTGAAGTGTGTGTTTGCTATTAAGCAGGTTTTTAAAAAAAAACTTTCATTTGAA
Organism: Leptodactylus fuscus; assembly: GCF_031893055.1. Lineage (NCBI taxonomy): Eukaryota > Metazoa > Chordata > Amphibia > Anura > Leptodactylidae > Leptodactylus > Leptodactylus fuscus. The sequence goes on along the minus strand of NC_134271.1, from coordinate 5,587,036 downwards.
CTTTAAGAGACTGCAAAAAGAGTTTTTTTTGTAGATGTAATAACTCCGTAGCTATAGCCTAACTATCTGGAATAGAATCGTTGCATAGATACATTTTTGGATGCTTTCATTATTGATACCTGGAACAGGAGATCACCAGTCTATTAGCCTAGAGCTTCATCTGCTATATAGACAGGTGATTATTTGTGTGTGTATCAAGGCTTTTAGATCCCCACCCACCCAGTGAGGCCATCATTGTACCTCCTTGAAGTAAAGCTCAAGATATCAATTCTGGCCTTTTCAAAGACCCTAAAGTTCAGCAAAGGTCCGGAGGGCTCTGTACATAGTAAAACACGTTACAACTGCTATGACTATCTGTATGTGCTCTGGGCAAGACTTCCACTGTATGTCTATGATCTGCAACTTTACCCTGTTCCTTGTTGCCTCCTGCTTATAAGAACTGACAGGGAGAAATCTATTTCAAGCAGGAGGCAGGAGAGATGAGCAGGATCACTATGGATCATGGCATTTAAGAGGTTAAATTGCAGAAATAGAAGTTCTCTCTGACTTTGGCAGTTACAGTATGGGTAATGTCTATATATAGATGGTGCAGCTATTACACATACTTGCCAACATTAGGTAATTGCCATTGAAAGCGAATCATCCATAAATTACGGATGTCACCACTACCCTTTCTTGTATCGTGGGCAATGTAAAGGGAATGCCACCTTATGTGCCCAAGTCATATATGAAGTGACTCCTAGCAGGGATCTGGGACAATTGCCTGCTTTTACAGGAGGTCAGTGGTGGTCAGCCCTTGGCAATTGGAAAGTACATTGTACTAAACGAGCAGCTAACACATAATAGCTGCGACAGAAGGCGTTAAAGGGATTTCCATGATTTGAGGCTATGCATGCGGTGTAAAAAAGCAGGATCGGCTGCAACCTGCGCTATATCTGCACAAGACTGAGCGGGCACCAGTAGCAGCGGGGACAGGCGAGTACATTCTATTTTACACCACCCAACAGTTTGCTCCAAATCATGGACAACCCCTTTAACCGATTGCACAAAACAAGACCAACGTTCTAAAATCTAGAGACCCATGAAGATCGCTTTAATGCAAAAGATCCCGGCACACTATAGAATATAAAGCTACAAAATAACTTATTCGAATGTACCCGAATTCTTGGGCCAAACCTTCCGTTCAATAGTCGTCTGAACTGGCACCGACATCACAGGCCTCTAGGACTAACTCCGGAGTCTAATAAAGGTTTGACAAAGCTCCACGTTCTGTTGCTTGCTGCCTTCTATAAAAAATCTCTATATAATAATCCCCACAAGGTCACCATTGTATTCTATGCACAGTATCTGTGAGTCAGATCGCAGATTCTCTATGTGATTCATAAAGAGAAAATATCTTTCTTTTTTTTTATGAGAACATGTAGTGCAATGTGAATGACTTTTACAGAACATATTCTGACGCATGAGATCTGCCACAGAGAATGGTCTCAGTCAAATAGTTTCTTTGAGATGATTGAGAATAATGGTACATGGTACAATGCGGCCGACGACTGCAGAAGGTTACAGAATATATACATAAATCCCAAAGAAAATAGGAAATGTATTCGCTAAGTTGGATCTGCCCCTATAACAAAAAGACTCATCATTTATTCTACGAGCAGGTGCAGCTTCAAAGTGCAGACGTGCACTGCAGGCTATACAGAGTAGTCGCAACGTTCTACAGTGCGGATGCTGCTCTGAGACCTTATGGAGGGAGTTTACTACTCCCTGCTCCACAATACAAAACTGGTTTAAGGCTCAGGCAACACGTTGCAGAATTTGCTGCTGGTTTTATTGAGCTAAAGCCAGAAGTGGATTGTGTAAAAGGGAAAATTATAAGGACTCCCTAAATCTTGCTTATTCGTCTTGTAACAAAAAAGCTGCGTTTTGGGCTTGGAAACGCTTGCAGCACATCATTGACAAACGGGCTTTATATTGGATCAAGGATGCGTTTCCCTCTTTCTCAATGGGGGCCAATGAGACCAAGGTGGACTGGGTTGGGTGCGCCTTGACCAAATAGGATTAATAGAACTCACTCCATGTAATTGGTGTGAGTTAAATATGGAAGTTCTGATCTGGATCGGATCCCGATCGGTGATCGAGCAAATTTCACGATCGGGATCGGCTGGAAAACGATCTGAAATTGGATTTTGAAATCTCAAGATCGTGACTTTTTCCGTAGAGAAGCATTGACTACGGTTGAGCGATCGGGATTGGAAAAAATCAGATTCTGATCAGCTCTCGAGCAAATTTCTCAATCGGGAGGAAAAGGATCCGAAATCGGATTTTAAAATCGATCGTGAAATCTCTAGATCGGCTGAACCCTACTTACTGGTGTACCTTTCCATTCTGGTTCACAGGAATGCCCCTAAATTAAAATCCAGAGCCAATCGGGGACTTCATTGCAGAATGCTAGTCTTAGTAAATTCCTCCCAATATGACTTGTTGTGATTAAGTCTTTGATTTAACAAAGCTATGGAGCATGCAAACATTAATGGTTAAATAGTTCATCTGTTTCCATGCCGGGCACTGCAATGCACTCTTGCCATATTTTAGGGAGCAGTGGTGCATGTGCATCTGGATATCGGAGAGGGATCCAATGTGCCCACAATGATGGGAAGCTTAACCACTTCTATTGTAGTACAGATGTAGCCGCCTTTAACTTTTCTCTTGGCCCAACGTATCCCAAGATGTACAGCATGACATGAGCTTTATAAATACATATGGATTTCCTGATACTCTGTCCTAAGACATCTATATGTGTTAACTAGTTGTTGTGTTGTGAAATCACTTTGCTAGCAAGTTGCAATATTATCTTGACTTTGCTCAAATTTGGTTAAGGGCTTCAGTTTCTCATGACGCTAAGTTTGAGGTTGGTACATCTAAACTACAAAACACCACAAGGTTGTGAGTTCTTCGCTGGTCTCCTACTGACCCTCTGACCTATTATCCAGGCGTTAGTAGCTATATACCAGAGAATACTTATTGTATACTTGGCGACAATCTCTGCAGTCTGCAACACTGTTTAGATCTTTATTACAAGAACGTTACAATTCCATTCCTTTACAGATCCTTAGACTTTCCTTACTGAACGTTATTCCTGGTCTACGAAACAACCAAAAATAGTGAAATTTCTAAAAATAAGGAAAATAAGCAACAATCATTCTTCTCATTTTGCATAAATCAAATTTTCCAATTGGCATCTTTGAGGAACCGAGCTGAAATTTGTGTTGGATTTCAAAGTCAGTGGACGACGTCCAAACCTCTGTTTTCACACAGATGTTCAAACAGGAAATACAGTATACAAAGTATACAAAACATGCCGTATAATATGATACTGGATATCAAAGTAGTCACTGTTTAAAGGGAACCTGTCCTAGTGGTTTGGAACACTAAGGTATGTACAGGTTCTTAATGTCCCAAAATGCCCGATCTTAAAGGGATCCTATCATTCAGAAGTAATTTTTTTTTGTCCCCAACATGTTGGAATAGCCTTAAGAAAGTCTTCTCCGCACCGCCGTTCTGTGGAAATCCCATTTTTTTTGCCGGTATGCAAATGAGTTCTCTCGCAGTACTGGGGGCGTCTCCAACGCCGCCTCCATCTTCTTCAGGAACGTTCTCTTCCTGTGTCTGCTTCTGGCGCAGGCTTTGAAACTTGTAGGCCTCAGGTAGAGCTGACATGCCCACAGGCCACAAGAAAATGGCCGCTTACTTACTGTGCAAACAGCCATTTTTCTTGTGGCCGCAGGCATGCACAGTAGACTCTGAACGAGGCCCAAAGCCTGCGCCGGAAGAGAACGTTCCTGAAGAGGATGGAGGCGGCGCTGGAGAGTTCTCTGGCAGCATTGGGGACGCCCCCAGTACTGCGAGAGAACTCATTTGCATACCGTCGAAAACTGGGATTTCCATGCAACAGCAGTGCTTAGAAGACATCTAAAGGTAGGAGAAGAATAACCTTTCTTAAGGCTATTCCTATGTGTTAGGGACAAAAAATTTACTTCTGAATGATCAGCAATAAACATAGAAGTCTAGAATGGCTACACGACTTGACTACATTGTATCTTGTTTGCATTGTGTTACCACGCAGACGCCCAGGCCTGCCCAGGATCTGTAGACCAAAAACGGTAGGCGTTTCTAACCCAAGATCTGCTTACTTGTATCCTACTCGATGCCTTGGAGACATCAACCCTTTTGGGTATGACTTGTGATTTCCAGTTGGTATTTTGGTGGAACACGTACGCTCCGATTTCATTGATGACTTGCTCCTGTTTACGATGGATGGCACATTAACGCCACGTACCCAAATTTCTATGAATTCACTTAGGACAAAGTTATTCCAGATCCTACATTTTCCCCCCCACCCTGAAACATTGCGCTTCATTTTCACAGCCTCTCCTACCAAATATTTTTTTATTGAGAATAAATCTGTGGCCAAGGAAAGTTTCTGCTTGTAATTATGTATTCTAGGCAGCGGCGTGGGCGGAAATATCAGGCTTGTTTTATAAGGGCCCCTGTTTCTGACTGCCCACATAAAGTACGGGGTTTTTCTTCTTCTTTTTTTTTTTTCCCTCGCCTATGCAAACATTGTACGCAATTTTTCTAGTAATCATCTGTCAGGGTTTTACATTTCTAATTTGCAGCTATAACGATATTACGCTAGTGTTACATCTGGGCTACAAGGCTTCACGTATATCAATTAAGGCATGGTAATTGTTCCCACAGTAACGTTTACTCAAGATGCAGATGTAGACATGATAAGGTTTGTGATTGGCAATGATACAAATATATGACAAGGAAAGCGCTATCTAATTTAGACATATACTTGCCTTGACAGCGAGCAGCAGAATCAGTGCGTGGCTCCCGAGTACATCGCGTACTCATTTTACCGCACTCATGTGCGTATCCTGAATTGATCCTTCCCCAGCACTAGTTTTCAGAATTAGTTTATTTTGAAAAGGGTCCCTGGCACTTTCGTCTGCCTGGCAAAGTTTAACAAGTTGTTCTAGGGCCAAAGAATTGAGTGTCAGTTACCGAAAAAAAAAAATTCAAGATTGGCATCGGGGAGATCTAGAAAACGGGAAGCCGCTCGCTACATAAATACAAGATCGAGGCCAAAAAAGTTTCTTAAAGCGCAGACGTTTGCTACATTTCGGAATAGAATATATAGATATAGTAACTAAATTAATAGTATTCATTTGTGTCTACAGCTCTTGCACGGAACTCGGTGTCTCCATCGTTACAGACTACAAACAAACCTGTGTAGTCGGTTACTCCAGTGATTGTCCCTCCCATCTGACCACGACGTCTTACTCAATAACTTTCTGTATTTGATATATTCAGGTGAACCCCATACACATTAGAGGGTTGACCAAGCTGGCCAATATTGGTGGGTTCTACTAACGTACATCTGATGTGGATGGATGGCCATCTGTTTATACAGGAATCAATGATAGTAAATAAAAAAAACTTAATGTGAATGGTACTTCAATGAGAAATTGCGTGTCCCATGGGTCCTTCCTTGCTGGTGGGCAGCTTTAGGTAATGCAGAGGGTTAGAATCTCACAACATCTTGGAGGGGACAGGCTGCGGACAGTGCTTTGTTGACCATGGCGCGGGGAGTCCATTGGGGTGGAGAGTCCATTGGGGTGGAGAGTCCATTGGGGTGGAGAGTCCATTGGGGTGGAGTCATGTTTCCACCACTCTGGTGTTGGCCGCTGTCCTCCCGCAGCAGTGATGTCAAATATGTTGGTGTCCTATAAGTAACATAAAAATCTATATGGTCTTATGTTTAACTATTTTATTCCTTTAGGAAATTTAGCAATGTGTTAAGATCAGGAAGCTTCTGAGCACCCAGACTGGGAGTGATGGACCCTTCACCTCCACCATCTGCTCTTTGGCACCCAGCTATGGCCTTACCTATTTTAGACCCTCTACAGGAGCCAACTAATGTAATCCTCCCCTGACCGTCTATCTAAAAATACCAGTGAATGAAACGTGACTACACGAGCCGCTGACAATAGGTTATCGTTTGACGTAATCTGGGGAATTAATTTCCTTCTCTTCCTTCTCCTTCTGGTTCTCCCGTTTATTGATTTCATACTTAACGCCCATGTGAGAAGCCGAAGGGTTATCACCTCCGATGAATTCTCCATTCAATGTACAATACAATCTCCCTGAAAAAAAGCCGAGCCCTGAAGCATTAAATGACAAGTCTACCGGTGACATCTTAATACTGGTGCGATTAATCTCGACAAGAGGAAAAACAATAAATAGATGCAGCAATTCCATCTGGCTGTAAGGGGAGATTTTTATCTGCAGAAGATGTCGCCAGGGTTATTGTTATCACGTATCATAGACACAAACCGCCAAACTATAGGCAGGTATATAGGGAAGGTGTAAAGATAACATGTCCTGGATACTGTCCTATGGATGTGCCCTGCAAGTTTGTTAGACTGGGGCTACTAAACCACATGGCCATCAGAGACTTGTGACCATTGAGCTCAGTGGTCATTAGAGACTTGTGACCATTTAGCTCAGTGGCCATCGTAGACTTGAGACCATTGCGCTCAGTGGCCATCAGAGACTTGTGACCATTGATCTTAGTGGCCATTGGAGACTTGTGACCATTTAGCTCAGTGGCCATCAGAGATTTGTGACCATTGATCTTAGTGGCCATTGGAGACTTGTGACCATTGAGCTCAGTGGCCATTGGAGACTTGTGACCATTTAGCTCAGTGGCCATCAGAGATTTGTGACCATTGATCTTAGTGGCCATTGGAGACTTGTGACCATTCAGTTCAGTGGCTATCAGAGACTTGAGACCATTGAGCACAGTGGCCCTCGGAGACTTGTAACCATTTAACTCAGTGGCCATTGGAGACTTGAGACCATTGCGCACAGTGGCCATCAGAGACTTGTGACCATTGATCTTAGTGGCCATTGGAAACTTGTGACAATTGAGTTCAGTGGTCATCAGAGACTTGTGGCCATTGCAGACTTGTAACGATTGAGCTCAATGACCATTAGAGACTTGTGGCCATCAGAGACAACAACCGCCATCTATGTTCAAGGGGTTGTCAACTCATAACTTTATTATTTGACACTGAGGGGTTCATAAATATAACAAGACAGTACTTGCCTCTCCCAGAGCCTAAACAGCTCCGTTCATCTGTATACAGGTACCGAGCCTTTGGCACCAGGTGATTGCTGCAGCCACTCATAAGACTCAGTGGTGACCTCTTCCCAGCAGTCACATGCCTTTTGTAGAGAGCCCACCACCAAGGTTGACGATTGGCTGCATTGGCCCCTTTGCCCAAACAGTTGAGGGACCTGAATACAGACTAATGGAGCAGCCACTGTTAAAACTGACGCCCGGGACGGGTAAGTACTGGTTTGTTTAGAGGCAACTTAGGTTGGACAACTCCATTAATCACCAAGCTGTGATCCCTATGGGACTGTAACCACTAAGCCTTGCACCCCAGCTGACGTAATATTTTGTACTTGCCTGGTGTCCACATCCATTTCTACGCCATTCGTGGGTGGAGTCCTGTGTCAAGAGCAAGAAATACACACGAGAATTGTTAGAACCTCTTAAGGTATGTTCACATGTAGCAATTTGGAGTGGATTGTTTTTGAGCGTGATTCTTCACTAGCTCAATCTTCAAGAATATCTTGTCCGAGAACTCCCATTGAATGAATGTGAAGATAGAAAAATCCCATCTCGGCCGGCACAAGATTGAAGATAAGTTTTTGTTTCTACCTGGTAAACAGCAACAATGTGCAAACCAGTAAAGCTAAGTTCACACTACCATAATACCGTCCTTCTAGTCCATTGCTCTTCTCCATCATCAGGTTACAGCAGTGCCCTGATGAGGACGCACCATCCTCCGCCTGTATTCTCTGGGATGTAAAAAAAAATCTGCCGCCGGCTGTTTTCTGTTTTCTGTCTAATGGAAGGAAAAAATTCTGCAGGAACAAATTTCTCTTCTGTTTAGAAAATTGAACAAAAATGTGGAAATAAAACTTCATAAAGTGTTTTTCTATTCTGGTTCCTGCAGTCGGAGGCAGACGGTGGTCATTAGGATCACCCAGCCAGTGACCTTTTTACCTGTACCTGGTCACTTATCCCATCTCTACATTCTTTGTATTGTCGCGCTCTTCATATCGGTGCTGTCTGAGTGACTGGTTCCTGCAGCTTACTGGACGTCTCCCCATTACCTCTATTAATGACTTTATTCTGAACGTCTCAACAACATTACATTGCAAAAGCAAAAAAATTTGCAAAGTCAAGTTTAAGTCTTCTACATCTGTATTGTCCGCTTCGAGCTCAGTACATTGTGCAGGTCCAGCAGACTCGCCAGTACTGACTGCTCCATGTAAAGTCTTGGACATCCCCTTTAATATTTTTGGCAACTTGACAATACTGCTTGGCTACCATGACACAATCTGATACAATTCTCCTCCACTTGCTGCGGTCTATGAAGACCTAGTGCACAGCTGTGATGTCCAGTATTTGGGGGGGAGGGGGATGTACTGTACCGTATGTATCGGATCATTTCCATGTCTATGAAGTGTTTTACTACAACGTGGATTGATTTACCGCTTACACATAGATTATAGCGATCCCAGAACTTGCTGCTTTCTCCACAATAGGATTTCCTTTATGTAGTGACAAGATAATGGGCCGTGAGCGGGGGATGGATAGAAATTACCACTCACAACAGTTTATCTTCTCAGCACCGCAGTGGTTATAATGCCGCCTGAGTGTGTCTATATAACTGACAGCATCATAGCTAATCCATACAGGGAGGACGACACAGATCTGGAGCTTAGTTACAAATAAAATTACTTTGATTCATTACTTGTCTAATTGTAGAATCTGTACAGATAGATAGGTTACTGTCACCAGAACCAGCATATCCCCCAGTCCTGCAGATAGATAGGTTACTGTCACCAGAACCAGCATATCACCCCAGCCCTGCAGATAGATAGGTTACTGTCACCAGAACCAGCATATCACCCCAGCCCTGCAGATAGATAGGTTACTGTCACCAGAACCAGCATATCACCCCAGCCCTGCAGATAGATAGGTTACTGTCACCAGAACCAGCATATCACCCCAGCCCTGCAGATAGATAGGTTACTGTCACCATACCCAGCATATCACCCCAGCCCTGCAGAAAAATAGGTTATTGTCACCAGAACCAGCATATCACCCCAGCCTTGCAGATAGATAGGTTACTGTCACCAGAACCAGCATATCACCCCAGCCCTGCAGATAGGTTACTGTCACCAGAACCAGCATATCACCCCAGCCTTGCAGATAGATAGGTTACTGTCACCAGAACCAGCATATCACCCCAGCCCTGCAGATAGGTTACTGTCACCAGAACCAGCATATCACCCCAGCCCTGCAGATAAATAGGTTACTGTCACCAGAACCAGCATATCACCCCAGCCTTGCAGATAGATAGGTTACTGTCACCAGAACCAGCATATCACCCCAGCCCTGCAGATAAATAGGTTACTGTCACCAGAACCAGCATATCACCCCAGTCCTGCAGATAGATAGGTTACTGTCACCAGAACCAGCATATCACCCCAGTCCTGCAGATAGATAGGTTACTGTCACCAGAACCAGCATATCACCCCAGTCCTGCAGATAGATCGGTTACTGTCACCAGAACCAGCATATCACCCCAGCCTTGCAGATAGATAGGTTACTGTCACCAGAACCAGCATATCACCCCAGTCCTGCAGATAGGTTAGTGTCACCAGAACCAGCATATCACCCCAGCCCTGCAGATAGGTTACTGTCACCAGAACCAGTATATCACCCCAGTCCTGCAGATAGGTTACTGTCACCAGAACCAGTATATCACCCCAGTCCTGCAGATAGGTTACTGTCACCAGAACCAGCATATCACCCCAGTCCTGCAGATAGGTTACTGTCACCAGAACCAGCATATCACCCCAGCCCTGCAGATAGATCGGTTACTGTCACCAGAACCAGCATATCACCCCAGTCCTGCAGATAGGTTACTGTCACCAGAACCAGCATATCACCCCAGTCCTGCAGATAGATAGGTTAGTGTCACCAGGACCAGCATATCACCCCAGCCTTGCAGATAGATAGGTTACTGTCACCAGAACCAGCATATCACCCCAGTCCTGCAGATAGGTTACTGTCACCAGAACCAGCATATCACCCCAGTCCTGCAGATAGATAGGTTACTGTCACCAGAACCAGCATATCACCCCAGCCCTGCAGATAGATAGGTTACTGTCACCAGAACCAGTATATCACCCCAGCCCTGCAGATAGATAGGTTACTGTCACCAGAACCAGTAGATAACCCCAGTCCTGCAGATAGATCGGTTACTGTCACCAGAACCAGCATATCACCCCAGCCTTGCAGATAGATAGGTTACTGTCACCAGAACCAGCATATCACCCCAGTCCTGCAGATAGGTTACTGTCACCAGAACCAGCATATCACCCCAGCCCTGCAGATAGATAGGTTACTGTCACCAGAACCAGCATATCACCCCAGCCCTGCAGATAGATAGGTTACTGTCACCAGACCCAGCATATCACCCCAGCCCTGCAGATAGATAGGTTACTGTCACCAGAACCAGCATATCACCCTAGTCCTGCCCAGTAGAGTTCTAGGAAAAGTTTTTCTATAATGTGTATGGCTGGGTATTATTGGTAGCACAGGTCATGGGCGCAGCAATACCAAATTTCCTTCTAGTAACTGACTGGAAATGGTGCAGGAAGAAAAGAGGAGGGGTTGTAATGAAGGTACCACTTGTGTCTGGATGGTGGACAAGGAAACTGAGGGATCTGTTCATCCTTGTTGGTGGATTAAACAACCCTCTCTACTGGTGGCCAGTCCGGCGTCTGTTTGCTGTATGTGCATGTCCACTGCTCGCTACATCTAATCTGCAGGTCAGAACAGCCTAAATAGATGGCAATTTGTCAAAATGACCCTCCTGCTTCTCGCAGACTGGTGAGGTTTCCCTTCTCAAGTCTCCCAACTGGGAAAAATGACTTCAGTCATGTCTAGCAGTCAATTATCTCTTAGCAAGATGTACACTACCCAAAAGTAGACTCTTAGAGTTTTTTATAGAGCAGTAGGGAAAGCGCTGTTTTTAAATGAGGAATATCATTAGCGCTGAACGGTCTTAGAAATATGTGGTAGTATTTATTCCCAACTCACATTATGGAGTCACTCCACCCTAGAAGCATTGCTAAGCCGCACCGGCTCCTTATATGAAGCAATGCCGTGTGTTCTGTGTGAATCCTTCGCCTCTCAGTTGTTCTCATGTTTGCGGCTTTGTGTTTGCGCTTTGTTTTTTCGTCGGTTGACGTTACATCTTCTTATAAATCCCGTTATAATAGAATTCTACTACAATAGGAGAGAAATGTTCCGTCTCCTCTCTTGACTCCCATCACAAGGGCTTTACTCGCACAAGGTCACGGTGAACAAATATCAGACGGTAACAAATCTGATTCCTATTTACATTCGAAAAATTTTACCGGCCGCGGAGTACAATGCCATCTCTATGTAGATGCCGCCGGGCGGATAATGCGTCTCAAAGTTCCAATTCTGTCGTCTTATCGGTAACTTTTAATTCCCAGTAAATCACAAGGAAGGCGACGAGATATCGGGATTGACCATGAGGTTTATAAAGATCAAGGGCCGTATCTTGTGTGGTATTACAGTAAGCCGTGTGCATGACTTCACCATGACTAGGGAACCTGGCGGGCTTATGGAGTGAGGCGGCTGTCGCCATGTTATCTGTACTCTCTGTATACGGCGTGGAACAGGTGACTATGTATAGACATAGTATATAGTATAGGTTAGCACTCCTAGTAATGCTTATAAGATAGTATGAGTCTGGTGTATTCACGTGCAATGTTCCTCCCGCCTATCCTCGCCTTCCACACCCATCAGCATGGAGATTGACCGGTTGCTGTATATACTGACATCTGTGGTGGACGGGGGAAGTCCTCCTGAATACAGCGGACTCCTAACTAGGCTATAGCCAATCGCTAATGAGTTCAACAATCAAAAAAATATCTAAATCAAATCATCAATTTTTTGTACATTATATAGATTAGGCTCAAAATCTTTCAAGTTTAGAAAATTGTTACAATGTTGGATGAAGTATTTTAGTTTTTTTTCCCCAAAAAGTGCAGGAAAGATAGAAAAACTGAACAAAATTCTGAGTTATATTTGTCATTTGTGACTCTTTAAAGGAATCCTAACACGTCGGAATAGCCTTAAGAAAGGCTATTTGTCTCCTACCTTTAGATGTCTTCTCCACGCCGCCGTTCTGTAGGAATCCCGATTTTGTCAGTATATAAATGAGTTCTCTCGCAGCACTGGTGGTGGTCCCTAGCGCTCAAACAGCACTGGGGGCGTCCCCAATGGTGCGAGAGAACTCTCTAGCGCCGCCTCCATCTTCTTCAGGAAAGGCCTTACAATACTATGTAAGCAGCCATTTTTCTTGTGGCCGCGAGCATGCACAGTCGGCTTGTCCTAGGCCCGAGGCCTACAAGTTAGAAGCTACCGCCGGAAGAATACGCACAGAGAGGCTGTTCCTGAAGAAGATGGAGGCGGCGCTGGAGAGTTCTCATTGGGAACGCCCCCAGTGCTGTTTGAGCACTAGGGCCCGCCCCTGTGCTGCGAGAGAACTAATTTACATACCGACAAAAAACAGGATTTCTATTGAACAGCGGGGCGAAGAAGACATCTAAAGCTAGGAGAAGAATAGACTTTCTTAAGGCTATTCCGACGTGTTAGAAAAAGAATTGTGTTTGAAAGATGGGATCCCTTTAAGTTAGAATTTTGATTGTTCTACAGTATTCCAACCTCAGAATGTTTAATTCTTATCTCGGAATTCTTTCATTCTGATTTATTTCTTCACCGAATTGTGAAAACATTATTTTATTTTTGGGGCTCAGTGGTTAGCACTGCAGCCTTGCAGCACTGGAGTCCTGGGTTCGAATCCCGTCAGGAACAACCTCTGCGAGGAGTTTGTATGTTCTCCCCGTGTTTGTGTGGATTTTCTCTCATTCTACAAAGACATAATAATAGGGGAAAAAAATACATTGTGATCCCTATATCATATATCCCTATATGGGGCTCTCAATCTACATAAAAAAAATAATTTTACAAACAGGATTCTAAATTTGACCGACAAAAATTGTCCTTAAGTTATTACAAATGTCCCATCAGGATATAGCCATAGAATGCAAAATTTTATATTTTTCCCAGTTTTTTTGTTTTTTTTTTCTAAATGCTAGAATTTTCCCTTGTTTCTACTTGATACATTGATACGACAGCCAAACAAGTCCAAACCGCTGAGCCAATCTCCAGTGTGAGCATTAAAACAACTGCTGTGTCTCATTCTAATTAAATCTGGGCAAGGTTCCTCAGAGCGTGACACCGCTAAAACATTTACAGTATTTTTTTATTTTTTTTTTCAATTTCAATCAATTTTTCCAATAAAATCTGTGTCCAGGCGTCACCGGGCGAGTGCATAATGTCTTCATCTGTGTCTGGGCCGGTGTTACTCTGGTGAAATTGATGTCGATAATGAATCACCATCGACTCGGGTTTGTCATTTATTACCTTGATTGTTTTTTACTGCCATTTGGCTCATAAAGCAATTTTTAGCCGGGGAAAGGAGAATCCCTGACTATTGTATGCCAGGGCCGCGCAGATACCGGGTGGTCAGTGCCGGGGTGATTCACGTACTGAACAGATGAGTAACACTCATTGCACTCACTTAGCAAACTCTGGGGTATTTCTCTGCTGGTTCAACGAAATTTAATAAACCGAAACATAACCCAAAGTAACGTTACACTGTACGATCACAATTCTGGAACTGTAACAAAATTACAACCTACATGAGATACGTAAGGCTCTGTTCAGAACTGGTATTAAGGCTTCATCTAAAAATGGAAGCCAGGATTTGACATCCTTTGTACAAGGCGTCTGAGCTGGAGTCAGAAACATGGGGGGGGGTTGCATTTAACACAAGGTAAAACTATAAGAAACTTCCATTACATTTCCCATTCCTTGGAAGTTACTCTTGACTTTGGTTCAAGAAACCACAGCAAAATCTGCTACGTGTGGCCTAAGGCTAAGGGCTTGTTTCTACAAAGTAATGCTGTGCTCATGCTGACACGTAAATGCGTGTCAGAGTGAGCGTTTCAAAACCAAATCCCATTGACTTCAATGGGTTCCGTTTAGCGCGCGTAACACATTGAAGTCCATGGGTTAAAAAGCCTCCCATTGATTTCAATGTGTAGCGCGCATAAGACGGAACCCATTGAAGTCCATGGGATTCTGCTTTGAAGCGCTCACTCTGACACGTGGTGTTTGCAGATTTTACTGTGGTTTTGTGATCCAAGAGTGGCTACCAAAGGAATAGGAAGGATCTCTGAAGTTCTTATACTTCTACTGTCCGCTCAATCCAGTCTTGGCTTTGGTTCAAAAAACTGCAGCAAAATCTGCAACAAAAAAACCAGCATTTCTGCAACGTGGGTCCTCAGTGTACATAGTTATACAGATCACCCCCGCCTCTATTGACACTATGTAATCTTATTTCAGTCCCAAGCTTAGCACATACTCTTAGCCTGAGGCCCCACGTTGTGGAAACGCAGCTTTTTGTGTTGCAGATTTTCCTGTTTTGATTTTTTTTTTTTTTAAAGACAAATTCAGGAGTGGATTAAGCAGAAGGTAGGAGAATAAGTACTTTCTATAGACATCCCATTCTTTTTGTAGACCTTCTTGGCTTTGGCTCCAAAAAATGCAACAGAATCTGCAACAAAAAAAGCTGCGTTTCCGCAATGTAGGGTCTTAGGTAACTTTTTGCAAACTCATTGTAGATAATTTGTATCAAAACTGCAACATGTAAACAATCTCTTTGTGCAGTCTCCAATTGCAATTCTTAGACTTCTAGCAGTTACCTAAGACTTTCCCGGGTTGTCATAGGTCATCAGTAGAAGTCTATGGGGTCCTGCTGTACCTCTGTGCGCCACCAATCTTATACAGAGCCCCTGCGTGCCCCTGCACCGGCTCCTTGCACACGATGACTTTGCAATACATAACGTTCCATTTTTAGCAGCCCAGAACATTGATCCATAACAGGTAGGTCGCTGCTTCTGTGCCTAATCCTTACCCCGCTGCTCCCAGTCTGGCCGGCCGCGGCTCTCGTCTACGCTCTGTTTTTCTGATGATTATTATATTCCAATGTCTACTTTCTATTGCCAGACGTTCCCCTGAGAGCTCCGATTTCAAAAGTTCATTTTTCATTTTTTTTTCTTTACTTAGTTTTTTTTTATTATTTTGTTACTTTATCATTTATATTTTTTGTCTTTCTCTGTGTTTTTTTTAGCGTGTCTCCAAATAGCAGGTCTCCCAGCTGGATCCTTATTCTCTTTCAACATCTTAGGCTCTTTAGCTAGATTTGATCTAATTCTCCGTAGCTTTTTCCTTGCGTCATTGAGAAAAATCATTCAAAAAGTTCTAACCTTAAAGTGGTTCATTGAGAAATCTATTTTTTTTTTTTTTTTTTTTTTCAGCAGCGGCATAAAATTAGACTCCTTCTGATTTACATAGCAGCTAGCCAGACGCTCCCTCCCCTCCCCCTCCCCTCAGATCTTTATGGATCAAGGACAATGCATCTGACTTTAACAAGGGTTGTTAACAAATCAGGCAGAAATATTTTTATAGCGAGCGAGTCATCTGTCAAATAAACTGAGTTTTCGTTCGGCTAAAAATATTTCCCATATTCCGCAGCATTTTTCTTTTTTGCAGAAGGAGATGTCAGTTTATTTTCAACCATTGTCTCGCTGTATTTGTTTAAGCAAAAATCTTCCGAGCAGGAGGATTCGCGTTTGCCGGGGAAACTATTATTGAACAAAGCAATGACAATCCAATTATAAGGTAATTAAACTGCAGCAAGTGTAGTCACATCGCACCGAGCAATCCCCAAGGCATGAGAGCGGTAGAATGTGCGGAGAGGGACGGGAACACCGCGGTTATGATGTGTAATAATTCAATTATATCATCGTTTATTGTGGTAACAAGGGGATGCCCGAAGTGGAAACCCAAGGCTCTGGGCCAACACTCCAAGAATGGAAAACTTAGATGTATCCTAATCCATGAGCACAGACTAAGCTTGTCCCATAATATGGACCTATCCATTGACAAGTGGACCTTGGGGAAGCCGCCACTTAGACACAAGAATGGTTGGTCATACATGGATATTCCACTCTCCATTTGCTACATGGATGATGCCCTGTGCAAGGCGATCTCCATCAGTTCCATGCGGGTGCATTCAGACATCCCTGTGAAATGTCTTCCATTGTCATCACGTTCCCTTTCTGGTTTGGAAATGTTAAAGAAGTTGTCCAGGAATTTGGAATTTTTTGGCGCCTGTGCTATACACAGAACGGTGGCAGAAGCCGTTGACTCTGTGCCCTTTGTAGTGGTCGGGTGTCAGTCCTGCTGCTCAGCGCCTATTAAAAGATGGTTCATCAATGTCAAATTCCGGGACAACCCCTTTAATTAAAGGCAACCCGGTTCTGGAACCTTCAGAAAATGCCACAACTGGCGATTCCTCTTTCGTATATTGTCGGGCACATGTGGGCCATTATGTTAAAGCTTTTGATGTCATTGTATAATCATCGTGTCCTGCAGGACATATGGCCGTAGCAAATCGTTTGTAATGAATTTCTAGTCCTTTGATTGTTTCATTGTAATAATTAAGGACATTTGTAAAGTCTGTTTGTTGTTTGTATGAAATGCAAGCAATATGTATCCTAAGTTGTCTTGTAGGAGTATAGCCGTAGCCCATCCCAAAATCCTTGTAAGTAGCATTGAAAGATTCCAATTTAATGGTAAAATTATCCTTAAAGGGGTAGACTTGGCATAGACAACACCTTTAAGATGTGTAAAGTAAGTCCTGAGACTATGCAACATCTGCAATTCAGTACATAAGGTTATACAGGTTCCCTGAGTATATATTGTAGTATATGTGGTCATATAGATGTATGGTCGTGTTTGGAGAGCTGGTCTAGACCAATCAGAAGTTACTATAGGATGATGATGATGATGGTCTCCATTTCATGGATACTATGGGGTATATACACTGACCAAGGTCCATATATTTGCTACAGTGTGGCAGTTTTGACCTGTAATCGTGCCTAAGGGGAAGGAAAAACCATTCAAAACTTTGCGCCCCCGGTTCTAACTTTTCAGTTCTCCAATACAGAACATCTATTTGCTGAAACCACAAAATCCCTTTTAGTGTCGAAGTGGCTGAAAATCAGAACCTGCGAGAAACACCAAGTCAGGGTCAAGAAGAACAAAAGGAAAACTTGTGAATGTTTCTGAGTCATCTGTGATCAAGTGAATAAATAACAAGGGCTCCATCCTTTAGGGTTTCTAAATATCAATATGAAGACCTTTAATTCAATCCTTCAAGGCTTATCTTAAATGCTCAACTCATTAAACTCTGCAACGGATGTATCGGCGAGCCGGCCGCGACCGTAAAATATAGAACTGCATTAATACAAAGAACATGATGGATCCCGGGGTGCAGTGACACAAGGGCAGGAAGAACATGTAAATAACTGGATGTTACCAAACACTGTGACATCTCCGAGCCAGAACTGTCATCTCCTTTACATATGGAACTACCTCTAAAGAACAATATATGCACAAGATAATACACACCGTGATGTCACAGTACAGGATAATACACACAGTGATGTCACAGTACAGGATAATACACACAGTGATGTCACAGTACAGGATAATACACACAGTGATGTCACAGTACAGGATAATACACACCGTGATGTCACAGTACAGGATAATACACACAGTGATGTCACAGTACAGGATAATACACACAGTGATGTCACAGTACAGGATAATACACACAGTGATGTCACAGTACAGAGATAATACACACAGTGATGTCACAGTACAGGATAATACACACAGTGATGTCACAGTACAGGATAATACACACAGTGATGTCACAGTACAGGATAATACACACCGTGATGTCACAGTACAGGATAATACACACAGCGATGTCACAGTACAGGATAATACACATAGTGATGTCACAGTACAGGATAATACACACAGTGATGTCACAGTACAGGATAATACACACAGTGATGTCACAGTACAGGATAATACACACAGTGATGTCACAGTACAGGATAATACACACAGTGATGTCACAGTACAGGATAATACACACAGTGATGTCACAGTACAGAGATAATACACACAGTGATGTCACAGTACAGGATAATACACACCGTGATGTCACAGTACAGGATAATACACACAGTGATGTCACAGTACAGGATAATACACACAGTGATGTCACAGTACAGGATAATACACACAGTGATGTCACAGTACAGGATAATACACACAGTGATGTCACAGTACAGAGATAATACACACAGCGATGTCACAGTACAGAGATAATACACACAGCGATGTCACAGTACAGAGATAATACACACAGTGATGTCACAGTACAGGGATAATACACACAGCGATGTCACAGTACAGGGATAATACACACAGCGATGTCACAGTACAGAGATAATACACACAGCGATGTCACAGTACAGAGATAATACACACAGCGATGTCACAGTACAGGGATAATACACACAGCGATGTCACAGTACAGGGATAATACACACAGCGATGTCACAGTACAGGGATAATACACACAGCGATGTCACAGTACAGGATAATACACACAGCGATGTCACAGTACAGGATAATACACACAGCGATGTCACAGTACAGGATAATACACACAGCGATGTCACAGTACAGGATAATACACACAGCGATGTCACAGTACAGGATAATACACACAGTGATGTCACAGTACAGAGATAATACACACAGTGATGTCACAGTACAGGATAATACACACAGTGATGTCACAGTACAGGATAATACACACAGTGATGTCACAGTACAGGGATAATACACACAGTGATGTCACAGTACAGGATAATACACACAGTGATGTCACAGTACAGGATAATCTACTCCGTGTAGCTACTGCAGAGGATTCTTGTACACAGAGATGTCTCGGCACAGAATGGCTTACAGATAATTCTCGCATTGATGTTACAGTACAGGGATAATCCGCAGTCCTTACATTCAGATATTAGCCCTTATCATGAGACCACATTAGTAGTGATATGACGCGGGCTCGTACTATGCTTGTTCTGGCTTATTGCGCTTTGTCTATCACCACATGTCTTGGATCTTGTTCTGGCTCTTTGTTCATATTTATGGCCAAGGTTACGGTTCACAAAAACATTGTGATGGTCCATTTGCAGCCGCACCAATCCAAACTGTCAATACGACCATATTAGTGTTGCTCTCATGTATGGCCCAGGCCGCGCTATCTTTCTTTCTGCAGGATCTTCCTCGTTTTTTGCCTCCTCTTGGATTGCGCTAATAAGAACACAACTGATTTGTACAAAAAGCTTGAACTTTATAAAGTTGAAATAACAAGATCTTCCTGCAATTTTGTTATTCTAAATTCTTGATCAAAGCTAGCAAAATGTCATCCGATAAAATAGCCATATTCACATCCTCATTAATTATAAACCAAATGTATCACGAGTGACCTATAAACATGTTTATTATATGTACAATAGTATGGACTTTGTTCTATCCTATTAATATTATAAAATTAATATTATAAATGTGAAAGTTTGTGAGTTTGGATGTTTGTGGGTTTGTGTGTTTGGATGTTTGCATGTTCGGATGTTTGTTCCTCAATCACGCAAAACCCGCTCGACCGATTTGGCTGAAAGTTTCCACAAACATAGTTAATACACCCGATTGCGCAATAGGCTACTTTTCGTCACAACAGCACACATACGTTTGTGCCAGGACCCCCACAAAACCCAAACTCACACCACCATCTCTGCAATCTCACACACTTTGGACCATAGCAAGCCACAAAATTCCTATTGCCCTCTGCAGCCTCGCCCCTAACCCCACACAATCTCATATACAGATACTTTACCACTTTGCCCCTCACCTTAACGCTACTCCAGGAGGCGCTCTTTAACGCTCCGGAGCAGCCATGTTTGCCAACCCCCAGCGCTCTGACAATCCGCGACACCGCCCACCCATGTCAATACCCCTAGGCGGTCTAATAAATGCAAAAAAAAAAGTTTAAAAAAATATAAAAACAAATAAAAAGGATTAAAAATTCAAATCACCCCCCTTTCCCTAGAACACATATAAAAGTAGTTAAAAACTGTGAAACACATACACGTTAGGTATCCCCACGTCCGAAATCGTCCGCTCTACAAAGCTATACAAATATTTTTCCTGTTCGGTAAACGCTGTAGCAGGAAAAATGGTCAAAAGTGCCAAACTGCCGTTTTTTCACTCTTTTGATTCTGATAAAAATTTGAATAAAAAGTGATCAAAGCAATAACATTTCCTGAAAATGGTAGAACTAAAAAGTGCACCCGACCCCGCAAAAAAAGACGCCCTATACATCCCTGTACACGCACGTATAAAAAAGTTACGGCTGTCGGAATATGGCGACTTTTCAAAACAAAAATGTTTTAACACAGTTTTGGATTTTTTTAAGGGGTCAAAATGTAAATCAAACCTTATAAATTTGGTATCCCCGGCATCGTAACGAAACACAGAATACAGGGGACATGTCATTTTGGTTGCATAGTGAACGCCGTAAAACCAAAGCCCCTAAGAAAGTCGCAGAAATGCATTTTTTTTGTCAAATCCACCCCATTCTGAATTTTTTCCCTGCTTCCCAGTACATTATATAGAATAAATAATGGTGGCATCAGGAAGAAAAATTTGTCCCAAGAAAAATTAAGACCTCATATGACTCTGGGAGCGGAGAAATAAAAAAGTTATGGGGTTTAGAAGGAGGGGAGTCAAAAATGAAAAACCAAAATCAAAAAATGCCATCGACGGGAAAGGGTTAACTTCAAATCCCTCTGTCCCAAAGTCACTATGTAAAGTTTCTCACAACACCGTATATATAGCAGCTCAAATACAAATTAACTTCAACACAAAAGTCTCACGTATTCTCTGAATTACAAAAACAAGATACAAACTTACATTTCATATCTCATACCTTATACACAGTACGAAAACCTTACCCACGCCTGTATATACCCACTGCTACAATCACCGCAGACCAAGTCGCGGGTACCAGCTAGTTTTAATATAATGTATCATTGGAGGCAAAACATTAAAAGTTAAAGGGATTGTCCAGGACAGATATGAAGTTCCTTTCCTCTTCTCAGACAGTAATATCACATCCATTGTCTCCATGGCCATGCTTCACTGACTGTGCTCAGATTGTTCTTTTCCGGTGTTTGGGATCATGCCTGCATGTACTTGCCCTGTTTTTGCAGTCCAGTATTCCTTGATCTCTCATATGATGCTCACTTAGTTCTTTGCTATTGTACAGTTACTCCTGGCAGATTCCCATGTAAATAAACAGTAGTAGTTACAATTCATAGGGGGAGGGGGCAGATGTCTCCTTATTGCACAAGACTCTGCCTAAGAGACAAACCTAAAATGTGCTGATGTTCAGCAGGGTTATGAACTATTAATGGCGTGTGACACTTCATTCCAACTCCTCTTAGAAATGGTCTTGCAGCTTTAAAGACCGATGTAATCGGTGTCTGAGCCCCACCCACCTATGGCGGCCGTGACAACAGTGTGATACATTATAAAGGCTACATTGACATCCACATTGAAGTGTGTCCCAGGGATCCATCAGAAATCGGCAGACCCAACTTTTTTTTGTCCATTGATTTTAGTGATAAACATTTACACCTAATTGACCCCATTTTAGTCACTGAGGTCCCCAAGGCTCCATTTGTGTCCATTACAGAACAATATCCGTTTTTCTGCTCTTCTAGCCCTCTGACGGACCATAAGGATGGAAACATTGTTGCCGGTGTGACCCGAGCGATACACTAGTATTACACAACACTCGTTTCAATGTATCGTTCATCCTGCAAAACACAGACTGTCTATACGTCTACAGGTTTATCTGCAGAAGGTTCTGTGCTCGGCGTTCTACATAATAAGCCCGGCTAGTCTCCTACAAACACTGACTAAGTTACTAACGTCCGGTAAATGCACACTACCGCCGTGACCAAACACATTTCCCAATGAAAGATTGCTAATAATGAGAAAAACAGGAACGTGTGAAAGCGGCTTACTGCACCCAACCTTAGCACATCGAGAGCAGAGATAAGCAGAGACATCATTAAACCTTCATGTCTGAGATAATGAATTACGTTACTATTTTAATTTTCCGTTGACTTCTCGAACAGAAGTTTAACAAAGAACAAGATAAATAAACCTGCTCACGTGTACTTCTGATTCCTATCCATTCCTGATTCTTTCAAGCAATGTTGAACCTGATTTAATTCTATGATTCTGCAGACCTGGTCATAGTCCTGCATATCTACTTGGCACCAATAGTTCTTCCATGGCTTTTCATCTAGTTCTTGGTCGTAGTCCTCCATGTCTACTTGGCACCAATAGTTCTGTCGTGGCTTTTCTTCTAGTTCTTGGCCATAGTCCTCCATGTCTACTTGGCGTCTTTGGTTTTGAGCTTTGGCTTTACTTTACGGCTTTTCTTTTGGTTGTACCTCCTGGTGCTATGTCTTGTATTTTTCATCACTGCCATTGCTGAATTTTTGCCTACCAGGACCATGCTTTATATCTGCCAATTCTGGACAGTTGGTTTATTAACATGAGTGCCATCAAAGCTTCTTCTGGTACTTGGTGGGCAATGCCCTTGTTAAGGTAGACTATACTTACACTATACTATGGTTTTATGATAAACACTTGAAAGTTTTTATATTTGAGTATACTGGAGTAAAACTCTTGACACCATTTACCTGTATGATCTATGCTAGACATCTCCTTTTGTTCCAAATCTGATTTCGTGAGAGGCCAATTGGGCCAGACTGGACAGGGGATGGAGTCTTCCCTGAGAGATCTGAGCAGTTTGGGGCATAGATCAAGATTTGGACAGAACAAGAAGGTCACAGAAATACAAATCTCGGTGTATGCCGTATAATCCCATTGCTAGGTGACAGGAATGTTTCTTCTATTTTTCCATTTTAATATACCCAGTGATGTATCCCAGGGACACACACATTTATTTTGGTCCATAAATAAGTAGTACATGTAAATTAATGAAACTTTTTACCTTTTAGAGTCAGCTCTGATGAGGCATCTTCCAATATCTGTCATCTTTCTGGACTATCCTCCATCTTTTTTGGCCTCCAGTTCAGCACTGAAGCCTGTGCCTGGGCAGCGGTGGCCATATGGTGGCCAATGTCATCAGGATTGGACACATGATGATGTCTTAGCATAAAAAAGAATGGTGTTGTTGCTCCTTACATGACCTCTGAAGCCCAATCATGGGCCTTAGCCATGACCTGGGAGTCAAATAAGATGCTGGATGGCCCAGAACACTGGCCACCATTTTGCTGGATTTGTGCAAGGTCAACACCCAAAATTTGTGGTTTGATATATTCCAAAACTTTGGGAAAATTAGGTTTGCCATATATAACTGGTCTAGAAGAAATGTTGGTGGCCGTAGACTCCCTTAGAATGAAAATGGCAAACGTAAATGGGTCTTTCCTTCAGTATAGGCAAATTGTGTGCCGTGCACCCTGAAGATTGGACCATCATATGGGAATCTGGTGAGCTACTACTTTACCTTTATTTATTGACTCTATAAATTGTGTGCTGGAAGAAGAAGGGGAAGAGAGGTCGGTGGGCTCACAGGACACATCGGAGCTCTCGCAGCAAGAAGTGCCCGATGGCATCTACAGTAAGACGAAGGAAACCCCAAAATATTGAGGTTAAACACAACACATCTGCCTGCACGACATTGAATATATTTCTAACTAGAGAGTGCCCAAGATTCTTGATACAGCCAAGTCCTCTTATACCAAAATAAAGATCTATCATCAATGTTCCAGTATTCCAACTCCAGATATAACCATTACAGCTGAAACTAGCAAAATCCACAGAACATTCTTACAATTTCCAAACCCTACTGTTGTCAGCCCAGATTTAATACGGCAATGAAATGCAATATCAGAAGCTTTAGTGCAACATCATGTTGAGCGGAGCGATAGAGAGAGGAGCGGAGGATCTAAAAATCACAAAAACAACATAAGAATTCAGAGGATTTGATTGACTGCAGTTGTTTACTGGGAATAAAAAAAATAAAATAAAATAAAAAGCAGAAATTCTCCATATAGAAGATGAGTAACCTGCGCTATGAAGCCGTCAAACATGACGATGCAGAAATGGAGCTCCAGCTTTACTTGCCGGATACTTTTATCAGGATTAGGTTTTTTTTTTTACGTTGCCTTTTGGGTTCCAACATTTGTAAAAGAATCTTGCCAAAAATAGGAAGCTTCACCGTTCGTTTTTTTTTTTTTTTTTTTTTTTTTATTTTTATTAGATTCATGTAAAAACTAAAGACTAAATATTAATTTAATAAAAAAATTAAAAAAATAAATAATTTATAAAATTTTATTCCTTTAGGGCCAAATTGTGTTCTTCATTTGTTTGATGTTTAGGAATATAACAAAGAAGTAAAATGGCAAATAAAACACGCGAAAAAGGAGAAGATTCGATCCCTGCCGTCTAATGGTACAGAGAGGAATGACGCAATAGAGATTGTATTGTGTATAGTAGGGTTGAGCGATCGGGTTCGGAAAAGATCGGATCCCGATCGGCGATAGAGCAAATTTCACGGCTGGAAAGTGATCAGAAATTGGATTTTAAAATCGATCCTGAAATCTCAAGATCGGCTCAACCCTAGGGTATAGTGGAAATTCTGTCCAGAAAACTGGCCACATGTTGAGTAACTGGTGAGGACACTTGCACAGGCAGGATCCATTTTCAAGACCGATCCAGCCCTCAAAGTATTATTTAAAAAATTTACTGTAAAGGTCAACTTGTAACGTTTGGTCGGATCCCAATTGTTCCTCAAACCATCAGTTTACAACTGTAGATGAAGTTTTAGTAAATAGAATCATCACAGGTCAATGCAACAGTTTTTCCCAGGAGTCTCCTGGTTTTCTAGGCTTCTCTCGTTGTCAATATTGACTTTCATGGTGACATCATTGGTATTCCCAGCACTGTGACATCATCATTGGGGCAGTAAATCCTAGTAAATCTATTACAAGATTCATCCTATTTCATTGTCTGTCCCAGGTCTCAAACTCAGCTCCTTGTGTATTAAAGGGCTGGCACCCGAACAGTTGAGC
Source organism: Leptodactylus fuscus (assembly GCF_031893055.1). Taxonomy (NCBI): domain Eukaryota; kingdom Metazoa; phylum Chordata; class Amphibia; order Anura; family Leptodactylidae; genus Leptodactylus; species Leptodactylus fuscus. Next base: position 5,561,605 of record NC_134271.1, on the reverse strand, counting down.
CCCAGACTTTGCATTTGCAATAATAGGATTTCTCTAACTAATAGTGTCAATAGTTTTCTTCTATACATGCACAATCTATTGGTAGATAGAGATAGATACATTGGAAATACACCTTGGAGGCTTTTAGACACACAAACTCCTGCCATGAGTCTGTAGCTCATCTCTTAGAATATCTGTCTCGTATAACGTCAATGGGGGACTCCCTGTAATGTAGTAAAATGTTTCAGTAATGGATACATAATTTCTATGAATAGAACTATATTAAACCATTAAAAGTAACATTGTTTACAAATATTACTAAATATTTAGCAGGGTTTTGTTTTTGTTTTTTGTTTTTTTTATTTTTTTTTATAGATTTTCTGTAACCATCTTAGTGACTTATTTTGTCCTGATCGGTTGCCAATGGACATGACCATGAATGCAGGAACTTTCTATGGTCTAGCACTTCTCTGAAAACCAGTCATGGCTTTTTTTTACTGTGGCTGGGTTATATTTCATACATGTCGTGTGCTTGTCTGATAATCTGTCTGCAATAAGGAAATCATGGCTGGGTTTCTGCATTCATGGTCATGCCCACTGGCAACTGGTCAAGACAAAAGAAGTCTCCACGAAGATGCTTAGAGGAAGGTAAATGATGATAAACTCATTCTAGTAATATCATTTATTAAAGGGGTTGTCCAGGATAACCTTTTTTTTTGCCACCTCGGTTTGGTCCTGTTGCCCCCCCGGGTCTTGATTGAACTCAGCGGTCACATGTGGCAAGGACTTCCGCCAAAGCAGTGGCCTAAGGAAAGGAGACTGGATGTATTCGAGTGACGCCCTGGTTCCCGAGGACTGCCAAAACCAGGGAGCAACAGAACTGGACCACAGTGGGAGACACCAGAAGAAGAAACTCCTAAGAGTTTAAGGATCTTTAGCCGGAACTCCAATGGGCTCCGCAAATTATTTTCTGAAGGGTTATCTAAAGTTTGAGACAAAATCCACAAAATCTATGAATGGCCGCCCACTCTACCCGACACTTCTAAGTAATGGCTGTTGTCTTCGCCGATAGAAAGTGGAAGAAAGATGTTTTTAATCTTCCGAATGTTAAAAACATCGGCGCCTCCATAAACACTCCTCGGTGTTTAGTATTACTAATATTTTTATAATCTTCTGCACTTCCATTCTATTTTTCTGCCAAAACTTGAGTCATCCCCTTTTGTTCAAATTCTAATTATTAGCTTTCGAGTTGAGGAATGGTAAAATCATATCTCATTGTACATATTTATCAAATCTCAATTAGTTTTTAATCCCATGGAAATAGTTAGGCCCACACAATACCCGATTGATACAATAAATTAAAGTCTTGCTATCCATCGGATCACAAACATGGAGTGGAGAAGCCCAGGGAAGGGGCCGAGAGAGTCTTTTACACACGTCCTCGGCAGATGGTTTTAATAAGACTTTAAATCTTCTTATGTTTTTAATAAAACAAAACGAACTTCCAGAAGGAAAGGTTGGAAAAGTTTCATAATTATGTTTTGTGTCGAGTTCTATTTCGAAGACGAGATACTTTAAAATTAGGAATTTAATACATTCTAATTACGAAGATATTTAAAGGGGGTTTTCTTCTTTTGGTAGATTCCAGTTCACGAGATGGATCCCATTAGGATAAGAGGTTTATCTGGTGTCATACAGAAGGCCAAAATCATCTGGTGGGGAGAACCTTTGGTTAGATGAACCGTTACTTGGAACGGTCACGTGTACTATGGCTTGGGCAAGATGTTTTCATGGTTCCTATTTATGTGGGAAGATGTTTGTTCTTACCTACTTTGGGTTTGACCTAAATTGTTTTCTGACTTCTCGTTTTGGGCTAAGGCAGAAACGCAGCTTTTTTTTGGTTGCAGATTTTGTTCAGGTTTTTTGAGCCAAAGCCATGAGTAGATTGAGCAGAAGCCAGAAGTTTGAAGACTTACTATATATTTCCGATTCCATTTGTAGCCATTCTTGGCTTTGTTGCAGATTTTGTAGTGGTTTTTTAAGCCAAAGCCAAGAATGGCTACAAATGGAATGGGAAATATATAGAAAGTTCTTATACTTCTACTGTCTGCTCAATCTACTCCTGGCTTTGGCTCAAAAAACTACAACAAAAAAAGAAGCCTTTCCACAACGTGGGGTTTAGACCATGTTCACACAGGGTTTCTTCAGCTGGATTTTGATGTGGGATCTGCATTAGAATCTGGCTCAAAAAAGCCACCTCCCATTTAAATCAATGGGTTCCAACAAACCACTTGTGGAAAAAAAAGAAGCAACATGCCCTTTCTTCAGGCAGATTCCGACATGAATCAGAAACAACATGCAACACTCCCTCCCGACTACGCCCATTCATTTGTGCCTAATCTGGAGCAGAATGCCGTGACTGGATGCCAGTGCACTGTATGCGCTGCATCGGCATCCAATCGTGGCTAGCTGTTTTTTAGACCGGATTCTGAGGCGGCCACTGCGTCAAAATTCAGCCCAAAAAAAACCCCGCGTGAATCCGGCCTTAGCCTTAGAGTAAGTTCAAGTGTCGTTTTTTGGATATCAGTGTTGTATTGTGCATGTGGAGTGACCGTGTGTATTGCAGTTGGAATATGAGTGAAAGACTTGCAGGCTTGTATTGGCTAAGGGGGGGGGGGCATTGTGTTTGGAATGCTGTATCTCAGCAACGGTACATCCGAGCGAGTTGGAGTCTCATCTTAAACCTTCCCGGATACCTGAAGTATCTCTGTACCAAATTTGGTGAAGATCGGTCCAGTCGTTTGGTTTGCACTAGAGAACAGACAGACAAGAATTCATTTGTATAATCTAGAGAGATATTGATTTTCAAGATACTTTGTCACAAGACGTCTATCCTATATTTGTCCATGTTTGGAAACCCAGTGGTTATGTCGTGAACTGCAGCCTGTTTTGGTCAGTTTGTGATACTGTATTGACTTAGTTTCATGACAAAGTGGAGTCTTTAACCAAATGTGAGTGACGATAAAGCATTAGGGGTTCTACAGGATTGATAGGCTTGGCTACTTTCTGACAAAACCAATGCCCAGGTTGTGCAGTAACGCAGCTCATCCGTATTTACTTCAACGGACAATACCCATGGCGAGGTGCTGGACCGATTTCGGGAGTAAGTCACCTTGTTGTGTTTCTAATCCTATACAACCCTGTTACACTTTCATCATTCGTTTGCTACTGTAGCATAAAACATGTGTAAGCTTTTCTACGTATTCACAAGGATAAAGAGCAGGTATATAATGAATGGCGCGCCACCCCAGCAGATGAGAATCCTCGCGTAGAGCAAAGGTGAGTGTTCAGCATGTCACACTTCAATGCTACTTGTTAAATACTGGCCCTAATAGCATCTTAAGTGAGATTAAAGAGCCGGCCAATTTCATGGCACATAAAACGTTGACAGTTCATTTTTTCCAGTTAATTGAAATTACACAATTCTTAAAGTGACTAAGTCTGTTACGATTAGGATGTCGGAGCGGGTCCTGCAACGTGCAGCGGAGTCATTACAACAAATACTGGCTAGTCAATGAGTGTGGTGTTTTTCAGGCATACATGGGCTTTGGTATATTGTAGCAGCCATACCCGGAGCCCTGATGTCTAATGAGGCTCAACGGTCCCTCCAATACATAGTGTATGACACTGTCAGGGCTCCTAGGACTATATATATCTATAATACATAGTGTATGACACTGTCGGGGCTCCTAGGACTATATATATCTATAATACATAGTGTATGACACTGTCGGGGCTCCTAGGACTATATATATCTATAATACATAGTGTATGACACTGTCGGGGCTCCTAGGACTATATATATCTATAATACATAGTGTATGACACTGTCGGGGCTCCTAGGACTATATATATCTATAATACATAGTGTATGACACTGTCGGGGCTCCTAGGACTATATATATCTATAATACATAGTGTATGACACTGTCGGGGCTCCTAGGACTATATATATCTATAATACATAGTGTATGACACTGTCGGGGCTCCTAGGACTATATATATCTATAATACATAGTGTATGACACTGTCGGGGCTCCTAGGACTATATATACAATATAGTGTGGGGTCTTGCGCAGGCGCAGGGGCATGACTCTGAGTTCTGATAATGTTCAATCTGAGGCAAACTGTTTCAGACCTCTGACTCCGGCTCCTTTGTCTGCTTTGGCCTAGAACCACCTCCATGACAGTAGAGCCTAATTAGCATATTGGATTGCTTGGGAATGGTGGGGGCTAGATATAATATTCCAGAATCTGAGGAGGGGCAACTATTAACGAATGCAAGAACCGGAGTTTGTGGCAGTGGTGAAGTCCTCTGAGAAGTCTTTATAATAGACTTGTACTTTTGCTTTGACTTTGGCTCTTTCTTTTGATCCCTGTTCATGAATTTTGTTAGCCCAAATCGATGAAAAATTTAAGGAAGCTGTTAAATCCGAGAAATCCTCGTGAAGACAGAAATGTGAAAATAATTACAAAATATCAATATTACAATTGGGTATAGATTTGCCAAACAAATGTTTGTCCCCCGTTACCGCCGGTATCTTGCTAAACCATTGAGGTCCTTATTGTTGTCATGTTACCCCCATAGTAGAGTCAGAATATATTGGAATATCGTCCATTGTTTGTTTCGGGAAATTCAATATGTTCCATAATGAAACCCCCCGCCCCTCCCCCCACTTCTTACAAATTGACAGCTGCCCGTTGCTTACTTGTCCACGTGTAATACAGTTCTGTCTTTTATTAAGAAGGAGGTCTCCTGGCCGGGTGAGATATCTCTGCTCATGAATTACAGCTTTCAATAGATTTTTTTTTTTCCAGTTTAGTGAGGTTAATATGGAAGAAGTAATGAAAACTTGATATTTCAATCTCAATTTGCAGCCCTTTCAGGCTTCTGGGTAATCGAATGCTAAAATAGGTTGAAGCCGGATTATTCTGCGAACCTGACTTATAAGGTGGTTATTTTTCAGCTGTTAAAATCTCCCCATTTCAATTTTCGTTAAGTAATCCTCAAATAACATTAATTTATAGATCTAGACTTAAAGTGGGAAAGACTAGCCCACAAAAAAACCATAAAGGATAGAAAAAGTGGCTTAAAATGTATCAAATCTTTAAAGCTCTTCCTTCCAAGTCTTCCAGTTCATTACGTATGGCTGTAGGTCTTCTCCAATGTTGGGCGGCTCTTCTAGACTTGGCGTCATGGTGTCCTTGTCTAGTATACTGTATATATATCTTGGCTCTTCCTCTTAGAAATCAACTTCCTGTACATCGCCAGCCTGATACTTCGTATACCGCCCTACTGCTCTCGTAAAGGCTGATGGAAGACGAAACAAAATCTGTAAACATGTAACAAGGATTCCAATCTTTAGGCTTCATATACAAATTCGCTAGTTCAGTTCCCAGATTCCACCGTACTTATACAGGACATGCCTATATCGGGGGATCAGTTGGGTAAATGGGATAAGCAGTTGACAAATTTCTCCCCCCCCTTATCACCTTGGGAAACAAGTGATTGGGGAAGTAAAATCAAACCAGTCCAGATGAAACAGAACCCGACAAAAAAAGATCTTTCCTGGTTTGGAGAGACTAATGGCTGTTGTATTAGGACAAAATACCCCACAGTATATTCTCTCTCAGTATATACACTCTCTCTAATCTTAAAGGCTCAGCCAGTCACTGGTTGCAATCGTAACCCATCAAAGCCTGTGATTGGTGGAGGAGGCATTTCCTGTGTGCTAAAGCGGGAGCAGGAAGTAGAGAGCAGAAGGTCCTGCTAAGAGTCGATACAGTAGCAGCAGGGGATCGGTATAGGGAGTACAGCTTTAATTTTTTTTTTAAAGGGGTTATCCACCTTTTCATAATTGGTCTTCGTATAGATTGGTGGGGCTCCAACTCTTGGAATCTACACTGTTCCGGACAGTTCCTGGTATTGGTTAGATGCCGGGCACAGCTCACTTCCCATATTTTGGATGGTAATGATTATGGGTACTGTAGCATTGTACCATTCATACCTATGGGGTACCATTGCAATATCTACAACCGCCACTATCAAGAATATGGCAAATGACCAGGGCATGTCCAGCGTGAAGACAACATGCACCCGGTAAAATGGCTGACCTACAGGGATCCGGACAGTCAGACTCCTGCCAATCTAAAATTGATGACCTATGACAATGATGGGCCTTCAATTCTGTAAAAGCCACTTGAGGCCAACTCCCCCCACCCAACCCCCCCCCCCTTCTCCAGACATCTTCTGTAATAGTTTTGTCATAAACCCGTATGTTTATCTTAATGCAGAAAATCCCCTTCTAACATGTCGCTCTATCCTAATAAGACTCCCTATAGAACCTCCTCCTCCTCCACATCACAGCAATAGGGAATAAAAGCGCCTCTCCGATCCTGCCGCTTCTGTTTGAAAAGGGTTTTTCTAGCCCTATAATATTCCACAGCTCATAAAGTTTCCCGACAGGCAAGGTAATTGCTGCCTCATCAACACACGAGAAGGAAAGCCCTAAAGGCGATTTGGTTAGGGATGTTTTCCTTGCCGTCATGCACTAGAATAGCTGTACATTATCCTATCTGTTCCAGTTGTTAACTTCAATACTTGCTATATTGTCGTTATCGTGGAAATTAATTTGTAAGGCTTTTACTTTTCAATTTCACTTTGTGACTAATGCACATCAATGTAAAACGAATCTCCATGCTAAACGACAGCGAAATGACCCCCCTGAAGCTAGAAGAAGCCTGGAATCACAAGCGTGGCACATTTTTAGCTGCTGACATACTGTTCTGTCTCATGGACAATTTGTCAATTAATTCACCGCTTAACAGAATTAAATATGGGCAGTGTCATGGCGGGCTGTGACCGCAAACAACCAAGAACGGCTCCTGTACTCTCTATGGCAGATGAATGGGAATAGAATGGTTAAAACATGAATTTTTACCTGCTCGTAGCTGTCTAGAATAGGGATCTATCCCTATATTATATGACTGGAGCGTCAGTGATGATCGCTGTTCTATACATCCTATAATGGATTTGCACGAGGACTGGTGGAAGATCGAAAATGGCCACAATCACTATTGTATAAAAGAATATGGAAATAAGCTTATAAGGAAAACTGTTCCCCTAGCACCACCTTTGGATAGGTAAATCCTTTAAAGATCAATGCCTGACTTTCTGAAAGACTAGTGACTTGATCTGGGATTAAAGCCAAATAGGAATATCTCCTCCAAAAGAAAAATGGATCTATCCATGGACCGTTTATCCATTAGTGCAAAGCATTGGCCTTGTAAGAGGCCATAGACAGGAGTCGGGGGGGGGGGGGGGGGTACTAGGTCTCCAAAGTCAGTTGCCTTAAGGAGTCAGAGTCCTCCTCATGACCGTCACTATAACCTAAAGCATAGGTTCTTACAGAGGACTTGACACTACCTTCACCAACTTCAATTCTTCTCCTTCTTTCAAAGGAGCCCTCTCCGATGAAGTTGGAATTTTTTTTTTTTGTAACCAACCCCCCCTCCCCCCATTCCCACCGCTTCCAATCAATCGCCTCTGATTGGACAATGTCAGAGGGCTTAAAATCATGCCGGCACCACCCACTTGTAAGTAGAGGCATAATTAGCCTATCGGGCACCCAAACTAACTGCATTGATTGTTGGTGGGTGATGGGTGCGGGAAAATATTCCAACTGTGCCAGAATCATGGGAGCGACACCTACTAAAGGTTACAAAGAACTTGATTTGGTGGAGATGGTGAAAGTTCCTCTTCAATCTTGTACAGGGGGACACCCCTTACCTCCGGGAGATACCCACACAGGTTTTGCTTTTACTAGGCAGCACATTGCACGATCATGGCTCTGGTGGTACTCTGAGGTATTTTGGCTTTGAAATGTTGAGAAATTCTACTCTAAAATATCGATACTCTTGGCCAAAGGGAAAATCAGATTCAGGAGGGCGACATATACCTTACAATCAATAGAACTAGAGTAGTGAATAACATTGATTCTTATGACAATGACACCTGGTTAGGGCTGGAATACAGAAGAAGCAAGAAAACGGTCGGCTCGTGAAGTCCATGCGTACGAGGTAGGAAATATGGGCAAACTGGGATGGCCTGAAGACTTGGTTTAAGTATCCTAAAGCAACAGATCTTGGGTGTGGGTTGTTCCTGGTAGTTTGCCATTGTTTACTGGGGAAGAGATGGAATCAGGATACAAATGGGGAGAGGTAATGCGACGCTCAATAGGTTTGGACATTCATGAAGGCCCATCCTATAACTTAGAAGTGATAAAGAATTTTCTTCTCACATCTCGATACCACAGGACACCTTTAGGGATCTAGTGCAGTCCATGCCTCGATAGATTAGAGTTGTTTCTGCTCTTTTTAACTAAGCAGTAGGGTTGAGCGATCGTGTTCGGAAAAGATCGGATTCTGATCAGCGATCGAGAAAATTTCACGATCGCGATCAGAATTCCGAACACGATCTTTTTAGGTGGGATTGAGATCGGTACTATTTCCCACAATGCTTTGCTTAGCCTTCTCACTGAGTATACGCTCTGCTCATTCTGAGCGGAGTGTATACTCAGTGTGAAGGCTCCGCTGCGGTTCCATAGGAATGAATGGAAGCAGCCGGCACACAGCCTTAACCCCCTGCGCGCCGGCTGCCTCCATTCATTCTAATGGGAGACTAAACTAACATCTCTAGTAGCTACTTACCTGCAGAGATGGCTGCTCTGGTGCCCGGTGTTTTCCTTCGCCCCGCTGCCGCTCCACACTGCTCTTCTCGCCTCGCTGCCCCCGCCTCCCAGGTTAGTGTTTAAAGAGCTAGGAAGGTGGGGCTTGTGGCTTAGGGTACAGGGTGGGGAGATGTGACGTCTCCCCTCCCAGTACCCGCCCACACTCTCCTAATCTGGGAGGTGGGGCAGTGAGGAGAAGAAGAATGAGAACACCGGGCACTGGAGCAGCCATCTCTGCAGGTAAGTGACCACCAGGGGGGACTAAGTAGCCAGAGGATTAAAAAAAAGTCCTCTGGCTACTTAGTGATTCACTACACAGTGTGGATTCTAACAATTAAAGCGTTCAATTGTTAGATTCCATGCTGTATAGTGAATAGGATTGCTTTTACAATCCAATCTCCGATTAATAAAAAAAATCCTATTGACTTGCATTGGGATCGGAATTGAGATCGAGATCGGGTTCAAATGAAAAAATGATCGGAAATCGGATTTTAAAATCGATCCTGAAAAGTCAAGATCAGCTCAACCCTACTAAGCAGTTGGGTTTAATTTTATGGCTGATCGATGTATATGGAACGTGTAACATATTAAAAAAAAAAACTACAAAAAAAGTCAAATCCTCATCAGAAGGTCCCAGTAAAATCTCCAACCAAAAATAACATTAAACCTTAAATCTCTATGAATATTAAATGAGCGATTTTTGATATTTTGTTGCAAAATAAATTGAAAACTTTTATTGAAATGAAACTTTTTTAAAAAATCATTTTATTAAGTCTTTTACAAAAGTGATCTTCGATCGTGAGTTGTATGTAACAAACAATATCGAACAATACGAGGCGCTCAATCTCTACACAAATATTCCTCGACAAAACGTATCCAAATTATCTTTTGTCAAACTTCATTTTTCAGGATCAGAAAAGAGACGCAACTTTCTGGCAAGAAGCTGAAAAGTTTTATTAGATTAGATTTTCTTGGCTCTGCCGGTTCCGTGATAGTATACATTTCACTAAGCAGCTATTAGACGCTCTAATCTGTCTGCAGCAAGCTGTCAACGCTCGTCGCTGCCGAAACCACACACAGACACGCGAGCGCTCAGTCAGATGGTGTAACATGTCCATTGGAATGGTTTTACAGAACGGAGATCATAAATATTACATCGACTTGTATAAAACTGCTAAGTATTTAGATTTTAATAAGAGATGTCAAGTTGTCGCTGTGGAAATAAAGCTCAACCGCAGGAAGAAATAAACTCGCCGTTTCGATATCAGAAAGTTGGATTCGATTCTCTATTCTCAGTTACAAAGCCATAGTGTCTACCCGTATACTGTACTGGGAGGAATGGACGCCGATGCCAGACTTTCAAGAAGAAAAAACAAAAAAATTACATATAGCTGAAATTTTGTCAAACAGTAGCCGTGTCTAGAATGGTCTCGGGCTGTTTGAGTGACAGCGGACTCGGAGGCCAGGATTTACTGTGGTTTAAGACGTCGTACTAGGTTTCCCTTCACCAGTTACCGTGTCATAGAGACTATCAAACTCGTTCTGGGGCTTAGAAATATTAATACAATCATAAACTTATATATGATATTGTCAGGTCGCTGCATTAAGTCAGACGACCACATACAAAAGGATGTCCATGTGGGATGTGATGAGCAGCGGGGATTTTCCTTTTCCTACATGTTCTCGGTTACTACTTTGCTTGGTCTTGGCTCTGGATCTGGGTTTGGTTATCAAGTATCTTTGCCTGGTTTGTAAAGTTACAATTGCTGATGGTTAAAGGGGTTGTCCAGGTTTTAGGATTTGATGATCTATCCTTAGGAGAGGCCATAATTATCTGATCAGCTTGGAGCCCACAACTGGCCCCTGCATAGATCAGCATCACCTGTACAATACACAATACAGGACTGGGAGCCTATAACAGATCCTTGTCCGGTGGCCCAGGTGCCAATACTGCAGCTCAGCATTTTTTATTTCAATGGCAGCTAAGCTGTAGTATACATCCTATATGATATAAGTGTCAGAAGCCTCCTGTACAGCTGGTCAGTGCAGGGACCAGTTGTTAGCCTCCCTACATATATCTTGGTCACACGCTATATTAGTGGTCAGGTAAAGTTTTTGCTCGGGCACGGCGTGTACTTTCTGTATATCCTGCTTTTTCACAGTGTTTTTGGATTTGGTTGGTCGATGTGATGTTATTTTGATCCCAGCTGTCTGCTGAGTTGTATTCAGATAGGGACAGCTCAGGACGCCTTCATTTCTGTTCTTTGTCACTCTTCCTTTACCTCCTGTATGTTGCCTATCCATCTGCCATCTTCTCCATTGGTGCATCATCTCCTCCTCTTGCAATTCTCAGCACTCAGTTCCTTTCTTACACTAGTGAGTTTAAAGAAAACCTTTAACCAGCTCAAGTCCAGTTCTTTACATAATTTAATGGTCACTGCTTCACTGATTCTGACACAGTTGGAATTTTCTCTCTAGCCCCCACCAATCCTGAGCAAATCAGTCCTGCTACTTTTGGTGTCTGATGTGCTTTTAGTCTCTGCACTGTCAGGAGTGCAGGGTCAGGGTGGAGCACACAAGGGGTGTGAATGAGCCCTGACACTGGCTGCCTCTGATTGGAGCTCTTAATCACGCCCTCTGCCTGACTCCGCCCATCTGAGATTAAAGAACTTAAATAGAACGCTGGGCATCAAAACTACCTGCACCTGTTGCTCGGGAATGGTGGGGGCTAGAGAAAAAATTCCAACTGTATTGAAATCGGTGGACCAGCAACTGTTAAAAGATAAGAGCTGGAATTTGTAAAGGAGGTGACAGGGTCTCTTCAAGTGTTTTGTTTGACACAAGCTTAATTTATGAGGTTTTTGTCACCATCCATTCCTACCCTACTAGGGTAGTTCTGGGTTCTGGGTCTCGTGCAAAAATGACATCATTGTGATGGGCATATAAGATTGCTTTGCACTACTTTGTCTGTCCCATTTCCGCTGCTATGGTTTATTAAACTACAGCGGAATCAGAAGTGTTATGGCCACCTGGTCCAATGACCTGGACTTACAACATCAGATTTCCAAGACTTTGTTATTTTAGTTTGTTTATGGCCAAGGCAATTTCTTTTTTTTGAAGCCGCTTTCCTTGTATTGTCACTGGACAAGCAGGTGACTCTGCTAAATTGGGGTCAAAGGCTCGAATAATTGAGAAAACCGCTCCGAGAACGGGCTTATCGTTCCAGCTTTCCTACATGTGTTTTAATACCGTAGGTTTATAGCGGGCACATTACAGAGAAGAGCAATAACGAAGCCGAAGTACTTAGAGTCACATCGTAGTCACTAGAACCTGCCTGGCCGTACACAGCAGTAAACTCTTAAATTACAGGAATTTTCTGACCTTCAAAACATGGCTGCAGGCAAAGTTCTGATGGACAGCATGGGGCGAGCTTCGAGTCCATCCACAGACTTACGCATTAACTGCAGGTTTGTACAAAAATGAGTGAGGAGAGATTCCCTGACTATTGTATCTGTCAGACAGTTCATTCTATTTTCTTCAAAAGTGATGGACAACTAGTGTAATTGACTTGGCTCATATGGTAGCGACGAGAGGGTGGGCATGGCAGGGCCCCCCATCTGTTTACTATATATGCTGGTATCTTTGCTGCATGATTTAGAATTGAAGATCCAAAGGGAATGAATATACAAAAAAGAAAGTAATGGACAACTTTGCACTGCTCTTGCATTTGCTTCCACATGTAAAGAAAAATATTCCAAGTAGTCTTCAAGAATTTCTTATGGTTATTCCGTTGTAGAGTCTGCGCAACACCTTTACATAGCTGGCTGTTGCTTGTGAAATGGATCAGACCATACACTGTTGCTGAGCTCCGGGCTGACTTCATACTCGCTTCCAGGCAGAATAGGCAGCATCGGAGAAGAGGGATCTCAAACTCCTTACTGGAAAGTGGGAATTTCTCAGGGGCTGTAGGAGGACGGAGCAGCACAGGATTGAATCTATGCAGATATAGTAAAATGCCTGGAGAAGACAATGACCCTAGGAATTCTTCTCATCCTGGAAGATTAAGGAATATAGAATAGAATAGGCTGCATCTGAGAAGAGGCATCTGAAACTACTTATGGGAAAGTGGGAATCCCTCAAGGGCTGTAGAAGGATGGAGCAGCACAGGATTGAATCTATGCAGATATAGTATAATGCCTGGAGAAGAAAATGACCCTAGGAACTCTTCTCATCCTAGAAGATCAAGGCATATAGAAAAAAATAGGCAGCATCGGAGAAGAGGGATCTCAAACTCCTTACAGGAAAGTGGGAATCCCTCAGGGGCTGTAGGAGGACGGAGAAGAACAAGATTGAATATATTCAGATATATTATAACCTTTTAACAGAAATGTGTAATGTTTCACTTCCCCTGTGGTGGAGCTGAAAGGACAAACTATGATCCTCTATTGTCAGATTATCTTTCAAAACAAAATTGACCAAGGGCAACATTGGAAAAGAGGGATCTCAAACTCCTTACAGGAAAGTAGGAATCCCTCAGGGGCTGTAGGAGGACGGAGCAGCACAGGATTGAATCTATGCAGATATAATATAACGCCTGGAGAAGACAATGACATTCTTGGAACACATATCCAACAATTCATACCCAAAACATTTGTAATTCACTTTCCTCAACAAGGGAATCGGTGCAGGGAACGTTGTAGAGTAGGGGAGTTATTGGCTGCCGTCCAAGTGCTCAACCCCAACACCCACCTGAGACCCTTATATTACAAGAAGCCAATTTACTAATCAGTAAATCTTTGACATGTGGGAAGAAATACCGCAAACAAGGGGAAAACATGTAAAGTTCATGCTGAGGTTGTTGCAAATCAACAGTGTAAAAAAAACCTCAGCCCCAGTCATATTATAGTCCCCTTTAAGATACCAAAACACTGGTCCATGAGACACGCTGGCAGTATAGGTTGGTTATATGCGTTACATGGATGTGGCAATAGCTACATTCAGTGCTGGGGCTTCTATGTAAGTAAAATATCCATTAATTTCAGCTGGATACCATCACCGGCCGGGCAGTTTTGCTGATAATATCTTACAACAACACGAAACAAGGCCAGTTACAACCAGACATTTGTTATGGTTTAAACTGGAACATACAAAACATTTTGGGTTCCCGTCAGTCTCCAAAAATATCATTCGGATAATGCTTTGGGCAAAACAATAAACCAAAGTTTCAGGCAGCTGGCACGGACGACAGCCCTTAGATAGACATGTTTAGGGTGGAGACGGTGGGTTGAAATTTTAAGATTAGTCAAAGCAAATTTTTGGAAATTGCCACACTTTGCACAGTAGTAGCTTAAATGAAAGAATATTTAGGGTTGAGTTTGTTTAATAATATGAGCCGAGTTGCGGTCGAGAAAAATACTTTGTTGACGTGAAAGATGTTTTGTGGATCCAGCGACTCGGCACAAAAACTCTAATTTTTTTTCCTTCTTTTTGTAACAATATGTTTTCTGAGCTATCAAATGTGTCATCCATCAAAATACAGCCTTCCATTGTAACCGAGAAATAGATTTATCCTAAAAAAACGGTATGCAGATGCACTATAGAATGTAAATGTGTTTGCTTTTATGTTGGCAAGACGCCAATGTTGAAATATTTTGACATATCATTTCTTCTTAAGCAGTTGCTTATGGTTAAGACTATACATCTAATTGTCGCTCGCTAAGTTTATTTACAATCCTTACATGACAAATGACTAGAAACAATCTCAATGGCTTATATGATCTGAGGAATAATATGGAGCGTTCATCAAGTCAATGGCTTAGGAAAGGAAGTGTCTCGTATTTGGAAGGAAAAACGTGCGCCTATGTAAGAAGTGGTGAAGTCTACGAGAAATATTACAAAATATTTTATAAAATCTACCTTAAAGGGATTTTCTTTTTGATGGTCTATCCCAGGGGTCAGCAACCTTTTGGCACTCCAGTTTGGCATTACAACTCCCAACATGCTCCATTCACTTCCATGGACGTTCCATGAACAGCAGAAGAAATATGCATGCTAGGAATAGTAGATTTACAACATCTGGGGTGCCGGAGATTGACGACCCCTCGTCTATCCTATAGGGCATCGACACCTGAACAGTGAATGGCCAACATCTGACCCCTGCAAGAAAACAGATATGGATGGACTATCCTGAGCATAAGTCATAATTGAAAAAAAATTAGCAACTCACTTCATGCGTGACTAAGTTGTGTTTGACGCTACTTACTGGATTGGAGTCTTGCTCAGTAGTTGTGTCATTCCAGTTGAAAATTGTGCAATTTCCTCTCTTGGGCACTTGTGAGTGTCCACTCACTTTTTTATAGATCCAATTTTGATTCCATTGTAAATTCTGTAAATATTAAGTGAATGGTGTCCAAGCTCCGAACAGGGTGATCATGTGTTGGACCTTCTGATGTATAAGAGACCCTTTATTAACTCTGGTCCAACCAGTGGATTTGGACGTTCCCGTGTAATGTCTAGTTAGTTGCCTAGTTTTAAGGGGATTGCCTGGTTAAAAGAAAAAAAAAAATATTGGGATGGTCAACATCTATGAACTGGAAAGGAAAGCGGACCCTGAGAACTCTTCTCATCCTGGAAGATCAAGGCATATAGAATAGAATAGGCAGCATTGGAGAAGAGGGATATCAAACTCCTTACAGGAAAGTTGGAATCCCTCAGGGGCTGTAGGAGGACAGAGCAGCACAAGATTGAATATATGCAGATATGGTAAAATTCCTGGAGAAGACAATGACCCTAGGAACTCTTCTCATCCTGGAAGATTAAAGAATATAGAATAGAATAGGCAGTATCTGAGAAGAGGGATCTGAAACTACTTACAGGAAAATGGGAATCCCTCAGGGGCTGTAGGAGGACGGAGAAGAACAAGATTGAATATATGCAGATATAGTATAACCTTTTAACGGAACTGTGTAATGTTTCATTTCTCCTGTGGGGGCGCTGCAAGGACAAACTATGATCCTCTTATTATTGTCAGATTATCTTTCAAAACAAAATTGACCAAAGAAGACAATTCCTTTAGGCCACCTAATTAGGTAATTCTAAAACATTTATTCATTGATTAAATAGGGTGATTCCTATAGGATTGCTGGTACCCCTATGATCCCCCGAGTCCCCCGTTCCTCTTGTACACCACATGACCATGGTGAGTAGGAATGGAGCAAAGGCAGAACATCTTTGCTATTGCTCTTTTTAAAATCAATGGGGCAGGGGAGGAAATTGGGGGAGATAACTTGCTGTAAGTCAGAAAAGAGTTGTGTATTTATTTTGTAAGTGTAACGAAAATTTAGAAAAGGAAAAATTCTGCATTAAATTTTATTTTGACAATGAAACAACGAATTATAAATCAAACGTAATAAAAAATAATAAATTATCATAATTTTATTGCGGCTCGGAGTTTGGCAGATCTTCCTCGTGGATTTTCGATCACATCTTGTTGCTCAGGTGTAAGAACCTTTCGTTGTAGAATTTTCCAGGCTAAATTGGGCTGAGGATTTGAGAACTGTTCGTCATCATCTTCTACTAACTCTCTGGACCCTTGCCTAATCCTATGCCTAGCACTCAAATTTGGTTTTTCGTCCATGGGAATTCCACATAAAAATCTCTTAACGATCCGATCTTCTAGGGAATGAAAAGAAATGGCAACGAGTCTTCCTCCAGGTCTAAGAAATTTTTGAGCTGTCTGGAGTCCTTTGTGGAGTTCGTTCAGTTCATCGTTCACAAAGATACGGAGAGCTTGGAACGTTTTGGTTGCCGCATGTGCCGGACGCTGGAGAAGATCTTTACGATTATAAAGACAAACGCCTGAAAAACAAGAACGAGAGGAGACGTCAAAGTCTTAGAATCCACTAGATACTTAAAGCTAGATTTTTTTTTCTTCTTGGCCTGTTGAATTGATTTCATAATCAAAGTAAACAAGATTTTCTAACAAGCTAAAATCAATAGTCATGATGAGATCTGCATAGTACATTGGCTACAGTTTTGGCCAGGCTCTGCTCCTAAGATCCATGTCCTTGGATGGTAGAAAACCAAAACTGATCAAAAGACAAAAATTTTAATTTTACAAATCGATGGCCCATCCTTAAAACAGGTCCGTATGTGATCAATGAGGGTCCAGCACCCAGGACCTTTGCTGATCATCTGTTTCAAGAAGCCACTAAGGACAAAGTGTTGCAATATAGATATTTCGGGGGGCTGCGTTATGCGTTGCATCTGTACGTGCAATCTAAGACACAACTATTTCGTATGAGCAAAAGCAAAAAAAAAATACACACAAACCAATCCAACCCCCAACATAATAACTCCGACCACCGCTCTAAGAATGTTCCATCTTCTGGCACAACATCAAAATCCATTAAGTATATAAACAATGGTGAGTAGATTCTCTCTTCGTGCATCATTCCTTAACCGTTGCATATACAGAACCTGGAAAGCTAAACTAGTCCTGTCTTAAGTAGTGATTACGTAATAACCCGCAGAAGGAAGATATTAAATAGATAAAATTATATAGACCGTAAAAACGGACTTAAAGAATGCGCCCATCACGTTACAATGGAAATCACATGTGAAAGCAAATAGGTTACATGTGTGTTACTAAGGATTTGTATAAATAGATATTAGATACATTGTGAGATATTGTTTTATTAGAGGTTGGAAAAAGAATCAAACACCTTAAATTATTACAATGTAAGCAAACGAATTTCTTCATAACTCAATAGCACCTGTGAAGGGAACAAACAGCAATAGACTTCACTAAAGGAAAGTGTGTCTTTCTTTTATTTATTTTTTATTAATACCGTCTTTATCCAAATCATTTCAGTTTGCAATGAAGTCTATGGAAAGGAAGAGGAGAGACAGAGATATTAAACAAAACCATTCCTATCAGGATAAAGCTAGATAGTAATTCCTGATAACTTAGCTCTGTTGTGAAAGAGAATGATCTCTGTTTATAGAGCTCTTCTTCCCCTTCCCTCTCCGTAGACTTCTACTGTACAGATTTGAGCAGTGTCGTGAGGCAATTGCACAGACAGCTGAAATCCAACAAGCCTCCATTATCAAGGGAAGAGCTGAGATCTAAAGCATAAAGTGACGTTCCTGGCCAAATCCAAAATCTGCAATGGGGCCCCTACCTTGTGCCCTTTAGAATAGTCATGTGAAATATACACTACAAAAATCTAGAATCAAAAAGTAAAAAAATATTCTAAAAATATTAATTATTTTCTCGTTTTAATTGGTAAGATAAGATCTAGACGACGCTTCCCTTTACGATCCATGTGCTGCGTAATACACGGACGCGGCGGCTCCTCCGGGAAGGCTCTTTAGTATTTTTCCACTCCGCTTAGAAGGGAATTTCAAAACTTTTTCAAATTTTAATAATTCAAAAGCTATTATCCTGTAATAAAGTAACGGATACTAAAAGAATAGTATAAGATTACAAACAGGGATGCGTCATCCCATGAAAAGTTTAACGGGTTAGTGACTTTTAACATCAAGAAACCGATCTCTTGAGTGTTTTTCGTTTTCAAATGGAATTTTCGATCACTGACCTCTCAGAAATTCTGGGTTTTGAAGCCGGAGAAGAGCGAATTGTGGCCCTCTCCGAGGGATTTTCCATTCTAGCTTGCCTGATTAGTGGGCAGGAGCAGAGTCGGAGGAATGTGGCTGCGTGTATGACCGATCCTCATCTCTGTATTGTTCTCCAAATTTTAGAAGAGGCGATTAATATAATTGATGGGTGTGGGAACCAGATAGAAGACAATTATTCTATTACTCGGTATTTTTCTCCTTCGCTAGCGTACAGTGCACACATGGAAATGCTGCTAAATAATGCAGGGCTGATGGAAATGCTATCTTATACGGAACATTCTGTCCAGAAGTGATAGACTATGTTATGCTCGATGCACAGCCTGAGGCCACGGCGACTTGACGAATGGATTGCAGCGCTTTAGGTGTTCTTTGAGCCCTTGTAAAGAGAATATGTATAGAAGTCCTCCTTGGTGGAAAGATGAAAATGTGCTCTTGTGTTTTGGAAGGTAGCGCCCTATAGATCAATACCTGGCTTTCAAGAATCCTAGTGGCGTGATCTGAGATTAAATAAAACCCGGAATACCTCCTCCAAGAGAATGAGCAACCCATCTGCAGACTACTGTTATTGTCCCTCATCGTTGTGGAGAAGGATACTGGCGGTCTATGTGAAGGGCAAGGTCCTTACGTACCCCTTCTGGCCCCCATCTATAACCTCTCCCCAAGCCAGCCAGTACCCTACTGCAATCATGAGAGACAACAACCCCGAAACGGTTGTCTGCAGATGGGTCGCTCATTCTTTTGGAGGAGATTCTGTTTTGACTTGAATCTCCGATCATGCCACTAGGACTAGGACAAAGGATTGAGGGACAGAATTTACGGCAAATCTATCCCCATACATTTCCAATTTGGCTCTGCACCCACTCCCATCAATTTCTCTTTCTTCCTCCACACAATATAATGCCCCCACAGTATAGACTCCATCCCGCAGCATAATGTCCCCCACCAGGTGCCCCCAGTATAATGTTCCCTAGCCGATGATTCCATAGTAGTAAGTCCCCTTGCAGTTGCCCCCTCAGTAGTAGGTCCCTATCCTGATGCCCTCACAGTATCAAACAAACATAAAAATACACCAATACTCTCCTTCCCACATTCCCCTGCTGGTCTTCTCTTCTGTCTCTGGGCCTGAGCCTTCAGAGAGCAGCAGTTGTGATGTACGTTGCGTCACTCCATTGCATCTACTACTCCTGGAGCAGAGAGGCTGACTGATGAAACGAAGCTGCTTCCCTATTGTATTTAACTCCTCTGCATCTGAAGGACAGGCCAGACCTTCCAACAGGGACAGCACACAGAATCCAGGACTGTCCCACTGAATCTATGATGGTTAGGAGGTAGGTAATGGTCTGATCCCACAGAAGATCTACTGTAGTACTTTCTGCTGTAAAGCTATTGTTGGTTATAACCGTGTGTAAGGCACGCACCTTTAAGAGTGTTTTATGTACGGATACTGTTTCTCTACATTGATCTGGTTAGAACAGCTGTGTATAGGGATACATAGCCATAGATCAGAGTGTCCATGCTGTTCCCTGCCCACCACATAAACTAGACCATGGCTAATGAAGGAAGATCACCTGATATGATGAATCAAGTTTACTCTTATATCACGTGGGTGGCCGGGTACGTGTGTCACTTACCTTGGATAGAGATGGCACCATGATACCCTATGGGACGAAGATAAATTGGCTGACCAGTGTGATGCACTGGCCAATGTTTTGCTGAGAACCCCTATGTCCTGGCCTTCATGTGGTTGCTACTTTTCATGCAGACTATGTACAACCCTTAGAACAATGGGCTTCCCCAATGGCTGTGGTCTCTTTCAGCAGGATAATGATCCTTGCCATTGTGAAAGAAATGATTCAGAACGAGAAATGCAACAAAGAGTTCAGTGTTGACTTGGTCTCCAAAGTCTCAGATCTCAATTCTTCTCTGCACTGGTAGGATGTGATGGAAAATCAAGACTCCTCTATGGAGACCCAACCTTGCAACTCATTCTGTAGCCAGTTACCAAGGGACACCTTCACTGGTCTTGCGCAGTTCCATGCCGTGGTAGGTCCGAATGGTTGTGCCAGCATACAGCGACCTACACCATATTGGTTTTAATGTTATGGCTGACCACCCTATATATTTCACTGCTGCACTGCAAGAGTTAAGTTCTTATGGGGCAGATCGAATGCACGTTGCAAGCAGGCTATGGTTACTCACCAAAGAAAATTAAATTACAAGTTAAACAGATTCTTGCTGCCTAATAGAACACAATGATAACAGAGGAGTATTTGTATGCAGAGCCAGCAAGATGGATTTCATTCATAAAAAAAAAAAATCCATGCGGCTGGTGAGATGAATGATCTGAAATCTCAGCAACAGAAATTAACATTTTCAGTCCTAGACCAGGATGAGACTCGCTGTTCCCGACCATCACTTTTTTGCAAGACCTTGCAAAGTCAACCATGAAGCCCGCGTGGGGTAACGTTATATGAACATTGATAAATATTGCATGGAGCCTCGTTGCCTTCCTTGGCAGGACGGTGACGCACTGTTGTTAAAATTATATATGTTTTTTTCCCATTTTTAATAAAAAGTGACACATGATTCTGCCTCCAGTGAGAAGACTGATAAAAAGCAAAGGCTATGGGGTGGTCTTACATCATCACGTTAGTCTTTTTTCCCTTATTTGCATCTTAACCCTACTGCAACTTTAACCCTCCTGCAACTTTAACCTTGCCTAGAGATGTAGGACACGCCGACGGGGCAGGGAACGGGTTAAATTAGAATAATAGAAGCCGTCGCGCATTGGAAAATTTTTATGCTTGTGGATGAAATTGTCAACGTGCTAGGGCTGTCAATGTGATGCATTAAAATCCCCCGAGTGAGAGAGAGTGGTAGAGTTTAAAAATTAATTCGTCTCTCGCACCTGTTTGCAGGAATCCGACTATTGAATTTGCATCGCATTTAATAAGTCTCAGTGACGCAATTCATGTCCTTTTGTCTTGGCTGCTTAATACAGTGTTGGATTCTCACCAATCTAAAATTCTAGTGATATTACAATGTTCTAACTGTTAATTAAAGTCCATGAACTTCGCTATAGCCGGCTTTACATATTTAGGTTGTCATAAAGGACAAAAAGAAAAAAAAAAGAAAAAATCTTCTGAACATAATCTTGAAGTTTTAATATCAGAGCTTCAGGTTTGGCTTTACATTTAACTACTAACTCTTCCTGTAATAATCCGTCCTCCACGGTATTTTTAATTTGATAAACCCATCACCATGAAGCCTGAAGGCACAATTAAGGGACCGGCCTAAGTGATGTGCCCGAGTTGTACGATTATTAGGATGGGGGAAATGGAAAGATGCCGGAATTACACAGTTCAGGGATCACGACTAAGACTGGTGCGAACTCAAGAATTGGAGGTGGTGGGGGGAGGGATTATTCAATTTGTGACTAGTAATGTAACATTAACCTGGATGACATCATCGAAGGAACGAAATTGGGAAAAGCCTAAGCGGTATCTGGTTGGAAAGATGAGTCTCAAAAAAATCAAGGTAATATTTTAGAAGAGGATGTAAGAGATTAAAAACGGGCATATGCTCTGCCCTTGTACAGGGGCTCTGTGGGTGGCAGGGGGGTAGTGGTGGAGGGGGCAACTGGGGAGTATGCCCTGGCCCTGGTCATGTAACTTTTATGAATTGTTGGGTGAACCTTGAAAATATATCTCTGAGGTTCGCCCAGCAAAAGAACTGGCTGACCAATTGACTATTATTATACTCTGGGGTTTCTTCAGATAAGCAGAGATGCAGGAACTTAACAGTCTTACTCGAATTTGCTGGGTTCTGTTGCACCATCCGATGCTGGTGGCCATCCTCGTCCAGCCAACTCAATGACACCAGTGAATGGGCCTCAGTGGAAAGATGGAGGACATCAACGTCACAAGTCTCCTGATATTAGAATGCCCTGGAAGGAAGGCCGTAAGAGGCCCGAAGAGGACAGGAACCCACATCTGATGGAGCCCAGGAGAAGTGATGAAGACTGTCCATTTATGAACCTCCCCTGGTCATCTACTCCATTATACTACATGGTCTGCAGAGATCTCTGAGTACAATAGTGGTTTATGGGTGGTGAAAGCCAAAAATTTCAGGTTTGGACCCAAAATCTTACCGTAAAATTCGTAATGAACCAAAACTGGTTCACTCATCCCTAATACAAGGTATCTAAATACATAAAAGTGAACTGAACCATTGCCCCAGATGAAGGAAAGCTTGGCCGTAGCTCTGGTATCTAATAATACATCTCAGCCACATTTACTCCAATGGAACCGAACCAGACAAAGCCAAGAACAGAAGTGGTTTTGATGATTTCTTAAAGGTAATGTACAGTGGCGTAACTAGGAATGGCGGGGCCCCGTGGCGAACTTTTGACATGGGGCCCCCCCGACACCGAAGATCTCGACCGAGTCCCTCCTACGCATTCCTGCGCGCTCTATTATGTTCCATAGTGGCCCCTGCACACAGTATTATGTCCCATAGTGGCCCCTGCACACAGTATTATGTCCCATAGTGGCCCCTGCACACAGTATTATACCCAATAGTGGCACCTGCACACAGTATTATACCCAATAGTGGCTCCTACAGGACTAAATACTGTCACGTCACCCGCTGACCGCTATACCAGGACAAATTGTGGATAAAAAATCTGGTCATGTGCATTACAATTTAGTAACTCCATGTGCCTCATATTAATAGCAGTTAACCCCATCATCTCCCTCACAATAACCCCTGTAAGCCTCACCATAAGAGTTACTGATATGTGAGAGACATGGAGGTAATAATAAAGTATCTTCATTATTATTACCCCCATATGTCTCACATATCAGTAACTCTTATGGTGAGGCACACAGGGGTTAATGTGAGGGAGATGATGGGGTTAACTGCTATTAATATGAGGCACATGGAGTTACTAAAACACAAGTAATCCCCCCATATGCCTGACATTAATAAGTAACCCCAGTACGTACCTGTGTAGCTTCAGTGTCACTTTCCTTCTTCCTTTCTTCCTCCAGTGCGGACGGCAGGAGCTCGGCAGGGATAAGCCCCGCCTCCTCCTCTCATTGGTGGGCAGAGGACAGGCAGAGAAAGGGAGGGGGGAGAGAGGGAGAGCGTCCTGAAGCGCTGACAGGAGCCAGAGCTGCAGCTCCTGTATCTCAGCCGTTGCTGCAGCTTCGGGGCCCTTGTTGGTGGAAAGTATTCCACCAACAGGGGGCCCCGATCATTATACTCGGGGGTCCGAAAAGACCTCCGAGAATAATGATAGCAGCTGTCACCGGGCCCCTAATGTCCCGGGCCCTGTGGCAGCTGCAACCGCTGCTATGGTGGTAGTTACGCCACTGGTAATGTAGACTTTGTAGAATGGGAGGAAATCCATGCAAACACGGGGAGCACACACAAACTCCTTGCAGATATTGTTCCTTGTGGGATTCGAACCCAGGACTCTAGCACTGCAAAGCTGCAATGCTAACCACCGAGCCACTGTGCTGCCCCGAATATAATCCCTCTATGTGCTCAACTCCTCCTGCTCTAAAACATAAGGTTAGATTGAAAGAATTTAACATTTTAGTAAATGCACACTTGCAGTTTTTGGCAGATCTGGGCAGGGAAGTTGTTCCCATCGCCAACTTGGAGAACTAAGCCCAGATCTTCTGTAGATGTTGCTTGCTCCATTCCGTCTGTGTCTTCATCCCAGGCAGATTGGATGATGCTGCGATCAGGGCTTTATCTGTGGGGGTCAGATTATCACTTCCAAGACTCCTCCTCCTAAGGGTGGTCATTTCGAAAAGCATTCTAGTTTGCAGAAATGTTCCCGGACTTGCCTAAAATTTTGGTATATTAATGTATAGCCTAAACCTTGCCGAACAAAATTATATTTTCCCTTCAAACCTGGTCATCTTTAGCCATTCATTGCGGGATATCTCTATACATTTCGAATCCATGGAAGAAGACTGTGCACGAAATTGAGGTAAAGTGCCAGTGTAACGACTAAATGGCCCCATAAAAAGAGAAACCCTTAAGATGGCCATAAGGAGGTTGGGGTGCAAATTTCCCATTTCTGCCGTCCTTGTAAATAAGCGTGCAGAGGGCAGTTCATTGTCGCTTGTATAACACCGTCTATACCTGTAACTGATGACTGTGGTCGCCAATACTTATTCTGGATAGAACAGACTTGAGACTTCTCGAGATACAGAATGAAGATGGTTCCTGACCGTAGCAAAAAAAAGTCTCAAAATTAGACGTCATGACTGTAGGTTTTAAGATCTTGATGAAAAGGTAAGCTAGCATAAACCCGATGACTCAAGGCCAACCTGGTATTTTTAGATGCATGAGGATATTCTTGATCTCCTACCAAGTGTCATAAAATGTGTTCTCTTCCAAGACACATCAGGTGACCTCATGAGATCAGCGAGACGGAATGGATTATTTTATAGCAAATATATCAAAGGCTCCGATGGTTACTGTGTGAACAGAGTATACTAAGTAAGTGAAGTGACTGTGATGACCTCTGATCGACGATACAGGAAGTTGATCCACTTTTTTGTAGTTTCATCAACCCCCCCCCCCCCCCCCCGTTCCCATCCCGTCAACACCAAATTTCCTATTCACACAAGGAGACTGTTATGGACAAAAGTGATCATAAAAGATGCCATTGGTCAACCAACAAGCCCATGCACATGGTGTAATCTGGGCCAGAAAATTTGGTCCATTGACCCAGTTTTCCCAGTCTGAACCCAACCAGGACTCCTTGACTCCTAGTGATCTATGGCGCTCTGTGTCACTGCCCCGCGCTGTATATAGTACAGACTATAGCGTTACGGGGAGGCTGGGACTCCTAGCATCATAGATCACTATAGATCTGGAATTTCGAGCAGATAAAAGGACTGGATTCCTGTGTGAATGGAGTCTTACACTGACAAGTATCGCCTAGCATGTAATACAAACTGGGAAATACTCTTGCTGTATATGTTAAGAGTCTTGCAGTATTAGAACCATTTGTCCACCATCTTCCAGAAACTGCGCCACCCCTGT
The DNA here is from genome assembly GCF_031893055.1 of Leptodactylus fuscus. Lineage (NCBI taxonomy): Eukaryota > Metazoa > Chordata > Amphibia > Anura > Leptodactylidae > Leptodactylus > Leptodactylus fuscus. The sequence goes on along the minus strand of NC_134271.1, from coordinate 5,536,130 downwards.
CCATGGTATTTATCTGGTGTTACAACTCCACTGGCAGGTAAAAAGTTATCTCTCATATACACTGATGGCACGGCCCACTGGACTCCTAAGACCGGAATGAGCAGAGATTTCAATGAATAAATGGCACATTATACTGCAACATTCATAACAAATCTCTGACAGCGTACCCAGCGCTATAACTAGGGATGAGGAAACCAGATCGGAATGAGACGGGTTTATTACAAATTTTCCAAAAACTTCTGATCTGGCTGAAGCCATCATTTTTAGGGTTCACCACCCATAATCTACTATTATACTCCTGGGTATCTTCAGACCCCAGATTATAATAAGCAGAGCCCAGTGGGGGTCCGTAAACCTAACAGTCAGTCATACTCCCCTCTCCTGGGCATCATTGTGGCGTCCTGTGCGGGTTCCGTCCTCTTCTGGCCTCCTCAATGACGAATCTCACGAGTTTATATCCTGCAGATCGGATTGCATTTCTAACATGACCAGTTCCCTTTGCCTCAGACCTACGTCCCTATAATGGCTCCATACAACTTCCAACCTGTACTTGGAGATTTCTAGGTGACCCTACATGTTGCCTATTATTTCACAGTTTTTTATTCACTTATCAAATCTGAGAAATCTAAAAGTGCGTCAAGTTCCATCTGATGTCTTATAACAAGGACCCTCTAAGGAGGTCAACGACTTAAGACTCTACAGTGCCTGAGTCCATGTATCCTATTAATGAATGTTCTAAGTGCCTAGTTATGATTGAAGTCCCCAATTTTTCTTTCTTTTTTCTACCCTTTCTCCAGTCCCATTGATTTAACGTAACGTCTTAATGTTCTATTTCTGTAAATGTCCGTAATGACGAGAGAAAGCTCTTCCGATCCTCCATTCTTTTTTTTTTTAGCTAATACTTTTCGGTCAGCAATGTATGTCACACCTGCTGAGTTCCATTGATGCAGAATTTCAGCGGGATCCTTGAATCCTATAGACTTGCAACGTAACAACGTTTCATTCACTTGATTGAGACGCCGTGGGACAGAATAGACTCCCATTCATTTCTACGACTAAAATAGACCGTTGGCTATACACCATCCATTTCCTTTTAACTTTTTTCTTCCTCCAATCCTCGGACGTGTTTACTAAAGCGTCTGATACGGAACGTTCGCCAGTGATGACAGAAGCTTCTCCTCGCCAGCAGCAACTTAATGAACCTTGCGCTGACGTCTTCCCCCGAATTCTCCGTATTATTCAAAGCATCTGTTAAATCATGCCGGATCATGGCAGTTGGAATGGCACATGTAATTTAGCAATCAACTAACAATAAAAAGGCAGAGCGCAAATGATTTCCGAGGCTGGGCAAATATTGTCACAGCGTGCGCGGCACAATGTGATATCTATCACGGTTTATTGCTCGGTGATCTGGAATCGGCTTTGCTCTTGCATACATTTAATTGTTGCTATGGGCCAGCCTTATTATTAAGCAGCATCCTCCGATAACGCCGTCAAGGCTCCGCCGCCTTCTGTTTAAACAATTAGAACCGTCGTGGGATTATTATTTTTTTTAATAAAAAAGTTGAAAGAAGGGTTTTTGTTTTTTTTGCAGAGCTCACATTGCAGAACGTACAACGCGCCTTTGTGTAGGTTAATGTGTCAAAATGTAGATAATGCTCTTATCAAGCCGCTCAGTCACAGCAATACACTGGAGAGACGGTTTTACATGACAACTGATAAGGACAAGGAACAAATGTAGCAAGCTAACATAATCACTTCATTCCAGGCGTACATAAGGGCTCGCACGGAGGAGGCGACGATTCGGGGGCCGGTTATTGCCATAGATTTCTCTGGGATAAACATGTTATCTAAACCATAGCACTTGACATTAGGAACGATAATGTCACCAAGAGATACCAGGCCGTCGCTGATCTCTGGGGCTGGAGGGTTTTCCCATGAAGATAACCATTTGCAGACAAGTAATAGTTAAACATTGTTCGTTCTTTATATTTGGAAAAAAATTTGCAGAGTTTTATGGATTTTCTCTGAGCCTCGTAGTGATGATGGGCAATGGATATGACCATGAATGTAGGAACTCTCTATGGCCTGAAACCCAGTCACCTCCTTTATTGTGCAGGGGGTCATCTCCTCGTCCCTGCCTGTCTATGGGAAAGGAATAAGGACATCATGGCCGGGTTTCAGACGAGTTCCAGACCATAGAAAGTTCCTGCGTTCATGGCCCTATCCACTGATGACCGATCGCTACTAAAACGGTTGGAGAAATTCAGCGAAATAGTAATAATAATAATTTTAAAACATTTCAATTTGTAACATTTAAATTTACAAATTTAAATATAGTTCTGTTCATGGGAAAAACTCTTGAAGCCGGGACCCCAAGGGCCAGAAACGTCGGGATTCGGCCGGGCTAGAAACGCCGTGGAAAATATTGCGGCGTTTTACAGTACGGTAAAGTGAATGGGATTCTAGCAAATCCCGTGCCCACTTTTCGGTAAAAAGTGTGGTCTGGATACGCCGCGGTTTCCAAAACAGGCACGGTTTTGGAAAATGCAGAATGTCAATTATATCTACGCAAACGCCGGTAGTTTCTCCATAGATATAAATGTAACGGAAAACCAGGGAGGAAAATGCTGCAAACTTTCTGTTTAAAGGGCTGCGGGAAGAATCGCGATGCATTGCCGACGTGGTTTTTCCCGCAGCGCTTTTTGGCCCGTGGGGCCTTACCCTTAAAACTTCATTTCATCAGTATTATATCAGTGGAGGTCTGTCACCCGGCACCCCCATCGATCAGCTGTTGCCTTCAGCTCATACACAGAGAATGGAACAGGAAGCGGGCAGCGCTGGTCTCTATGCAGTGACTCAGTTCTGCCACTACACAGAGAAGAGCGCTGTCTGCTTCCCGCTCCATTCTCTATGTATCAGGTGCGGATTATTCTCTTTCAGTTGACACCATCGGCATCTGGACGACGCCATTGCTTAAAGCGCTTTACAGAAGAAACTCTATCCCTGGCAAACAACAATCATTTATTTACAGGGTCAAACCGGGCAAATATTGCAAGGTTTATTTCACAGGGTTTTCTCTTCTTACTCCTTTATGGCCCATCCTAAGGATATGCTATGAAAACATGAAAAATGGGCGTCGCAGGAAGCAGACAGCGCCGTTTGCGGTGTAGTGGCTGAAACAAGTTACTGCATTTTAGATAAGACAATCTGTAGTAACATTGTCTGCCACTATGCAGAGAACAGCGCTGTCTGCTTCCTGCTCTATTCTCTATATCTCCGCTGATCGGTGGGGGTACTGGGTGTCTGATACTGAGGACCTATTCTCATCAATATTTCTAGCCTAGAAAACTACTTTAATCCCATGGAATACAATGGGAATGTTTTAATATACAAGTCTGTGCTATGTGACATGTGACCCATATGTAGTGTGAGTGGGATGGAACGGCGCAGATCTTTATATTTTAAACTCTGGTGAAAAAGACTCCGATACAAAGCCTTCCACTGCCCGAAAGGAGAAAAATAACCTTTTAATGGCAAACATAGCAACTGTCCAGCTTAAAATCAATTCTGTGACGGGAGGTTAAAGCCCAAAAGGGGACACTGAGGTGGGATGGAAATAACTGGGAGCTTGTGTGCACAGACGGGTTTGGAATAAGTCTTCGCGGCAATTTGGGCTCAGAGAAGGAAATGGAAATGGTGCAAAAATTCATGTTTAAGGCTGGGTTCACAACAGCGCTTAAACTCTATTGGTGGTTTTCGTCTCCGAACCCTCTTAAAAAATGTAGAGAGAAAAACCCTTCAAGCAGCGCGTTTCTCTCCATACTTTTCTCTCTGCGGACTCCATTATAGTCTATGGGGTCTGTGGTTTTACGGGGGTAACTGTTTTTTTAAGCAGCTTAGATTTCCGTTCCCCCTAATACAGGTGTGACCCTAGCGTAAAATGCTCATTGTTTTGAGACGTTGTACAGGGGGTCCAAGTTGAGCTTTTGACTTCATCGGGGGCTGAGCTGCAATTCTGGTCATCGTTCACCATAAAGCAAACCAACCCAACTGCTTCGGGGTCCGTTCACTGTATAGTACACTGACTGCATACACTACTGACAACTGATCCATGTGGGTGCCAGCTGTAAGCGCCCCCACTGATCAGATATTTATGGTCTATCCTAAGAATAGGCCATTGATGATAGAAACTATGGATAGGCACTTTAAGATCCCGGGTCTACATAATAAACTCTTTAAAAACTAGATTTTTCTGTAACTTCGGCGTGTTCCCTGTATCTGTCTATCATCTCTATTTGTATATAATTCACACAATTGTCTCAGTCTATGAATAATCTAACAGAATGTATCCATGTGCGGTCATAGGTCCATACGAGAATAAGGCACAAAACGCCAGGAGCAGGACCTTTGTCATGTCGCGTCTGCGTGTCCCGGGGCATGGAAGCGATTGGGTTGGTTCGCCACCCATTAGCATACACGAGTGCACCATAATAGGTGCCCTCCGACTTCTATACCATGCACGTACAGAAGCCTAATTACAAATACATGTTTCGTATCCGCAGCCTATTTACTACAGGCTAATGAGACGGGAACCGATTCAGACTCTTATTAATCAATGGTTGTTAACACATTGGTGACCGCGGTGCGATTAATTAGAACTTCTTCAAACTGATCAACTTTGACGTTGCAAATTGTTTTCCCATTACGCTAATTTGAGATCTGGTTCAAACCGCATCGCAAAGATCACGGCTGGGAGGACAACAGGGACAGACGCTCATTATTGAACCGGCAAACCATGCGGATAATCACATTCACGTCGGAAGAACCTCGCTCCTCGACGAGAGAGACGGCCGTGAGCGTCACGAAAGAGTTAAAGGATGGCGGATCAAACTCGACCAGCAACACCCAAGTAGACACATTTAAAAACACAGCATGTTCCATGAGATGAGCCGAGGGGTTTATAATGACAAGAGAGGAAGCGCGCGGTCACAAGGCACGGCAATTAAGACTATGACTCACCCGTAACCAATCAAAACTGTGGTCTACACCTGACCATTGACTTTCTTCAGCAGGTAATTGAATGTGCTGACGTGGGCTCTGCTAAAGCAGATTTAGTCCCAAGTTTTCATTTCCTTTAAAGAAATGCATCGAGACAGTGAAAGCGTTTGAGAAATGCTGCCCTAAAGAACATGACGGGGCTTCAGAGAAGACGGAGACTCTCAACGGGTGGACGTCATGCCAAATTTATAGATCTCAAACCTCTCAGGTCAAAGGGATTTTCTGGCCCCTAATGCCTGTTTCATACTGATGATGACCTATCTTATGGATATCTGATCTGTGGGGGGTCTGACATTTGGATCCCGCACAGATCAGCTGTCCTGGGAGTGTCCAGGTGGTGGAAGCTACTGCAAAAACCGCTCTGCTTCTATTCAGGTAATAGGGGTGCAGATGTCCACTATATAGCAATGGGGAAATGCATAACTATACACGATCTTTCACCTCCTCCACCAACTCTTTGAACCTTCAATAGTTGCCCCCAGTTGCTGATTCTGATGCCCCCACCACTCCCAGGCAATCATCTGTTAGGGTAAGTTCACACTGGGTTTTTTGGTCAGGATTTTGAGGCTGTATCCGCCTCAAAATCCTGACCAAAAGATGGCCCCCATTGAGATCAATGGTAGCCAGTCAGTTCTTTTTTCCGGGAGCCGGAACAAACGGAAAAAAAAAAAAGAAGCGACATGCTCATTCTTTTGCGACATCCGCCTGAAGACACTCCCTCCCAACTAGGTCCATTCATCCGGAGCTCAGTGCGCGACTGGATGCCGATGCACTGCACTCCCCTGTATTTTGGTCCGGAACCCAAGGCGCCCTCCGCCCCATGTGAAACTTAACCTTAGAGAGCAAAATTGTGCAGAAACTATTGTCAGGTGGGAGGTCCATAGCAGTCTACTCCAGCCCAGGACCACCCATCTGACGCCTAGATAGCCTAGTTGTCACATGGCATATCAGGTGCTGGACTAACCTCACCAATTGCTTACGAATGCAAAAAGGGTAAAACAAAAAGGGAGAGACCCCGAGTGATACTATAGTGTAGATCTGTTGGGAAATAGCAGTGCAACAAATGTGGAGATATAAATATGATTAGTTGGCCTCTCACCTTTTGGTTGTTGTGAATTAGTCACAACAACAAAATCGTACGTAGGTTGACCCAAAGCAAGAGTGGCAGCGGTGACCACTAATAACACAAGGAGCCCGGGCAATCGCAGATCAATAGACAGCCACAGAGACTCGGAGAGAACACCACGCTTCCTGGTCTGGAACCAAGGAGACAACTGGCCTGACTGGCAGAGTTATTTGCACTTGAGAGAGGGCCATTTTGAGCCCGAAACGTGTTGTACTGTTTTATCAATAAAAAATCCAAGTGAACCCATTTGGTTGTCTCCTTGGGTCTGGACCAGCGAGCACACATTTCCCTCCGAGCCTCTGTGGCTCTCCATTGAATTGGTTAGGAATGGTGGAGCTAGAGAAAAACTTCCATCTGCGGTGAAGACGTTGGTGGAGATGGAGAAAGGTCCTCTCTGAAGGCAACCTGCCACCAAGTGACTCAAATGGACCACGGTGGCCATTGACTGGCAGTGACAGAAGACTGAGGACCTCCGGCATTCAGGCACTGGTGAGACCAAATGGACACAGGAGATGGACAATGGAGCACTGGGGATTGTGTTTGGCTTTAGTTTACACCTCCCCCCCAGCCTTCACAGGGGTTGCTTCAATTCCAGGACCACCCCTTAAAGCACAATGGTGGACTTCTTATACGTCTGAAGTCTATTAAAATCTCCACTTGTGCGGTAATATCCTTCTTAATCTTTACCATCCAATTATTTTTATTTTCCTGCTTTTAATGATTTGCAGCTATTTTGGATCAAGAGGTAGAACGACGAGCCGGCCCCATGTAATGATCTTACGCAGCCTATTTCTGAAGATTTACACTGAGCCGAAAGCATTTTCCGTTGACGTGTTTTTAGAGTCTTGTAGGAAAACTTTGACAGCAAAACAGAAAAAAAAATGGTAGCACTTGAATTTTTTTATGATGATATAGCTATAAGGATGGAAACAATAACGGTACGTAGAGAGATTGCGTCAGTGCCACATTGTAGTGTGTATGGGAGTAGAAGGATCATTCCATTGTGCCAAGAGCATCCACTGATCTGCCGTCACCTGACTGTACAAACCGGACATAATGGATGGGATACTGGATCTGGACTGGTTTGTCAGCTGGGGTTGTCGGCCAGTAAAAAATATAAAATAGGCAAACTCAACCTCACCAATCCTCTGCCACTCCTGTTCTGACCCTGTCTGATCCCTTGCTGGTCTCTACTTTCTGGACTCTTTAAACATACAGGCAATGCCACTCAGCTGGGTCGAGTCACCATTGTGGCTAGGTATTGGCTGAACGCTCATTTCCTGTGTGTCGACAGGAAACAGGAAGTAGACACCCAGATAGATGAGGCAGGATCGGAAAGGGAGCAACCTCTTTAATGTGTTATACCATCATGAGACATTAAGAAACCACTTTTATTGAATGGACAACCCCATAAACTTTACAGTAATTCAGGAAGTTCTGTACATGGTTTGGCGCGTCGGAGTTCTGGTGTATGTTGTTGACTGGGGGCGGGGGGGAGTCCAAATGCTCCAATGCCCCAACTATCATGAGAGCTGGTGCCCCTTGTTCCCAAAAGTGAATAGAGCAGCTGGTCATGACTCCATTCACTTCTATAAGACTCCCATAGAGCACTGTACTTGGCTATGTCTAGAAGTCCCACATAGAACTTATGGAATGGGAACAGCTATGTTCAACCTGCTTCTACATTTACCCCTGTTCTTTTAATTATAGGTAACTTGAAATAGCCACCTCTTTAAAGGACATGCCCATTTGGGACCTAACTAAATGTTCCTAACTAAACATCCCACTACTAAATGTCCAGCGTGCAGGTTCTACAGAGAAGAAATCCTGTACGTGTGCATGTCCAGATGACAAAGTCCCATAAAAGAGGACCAATCAACTCAAAAACTTTTCTTAAAAACTGGCAACAGTATCGCTATTCTCCTAGTGGGTGTCAGCACTGTGAATGAAGCTGAGCTTTGTGATACAAGTATATAGAGTCATACGATTTAGGGCGGCGTTTCAGAGTAATTCCTGAGAGGACTCCTAGGAGAGACGTTAAGAGTCCGGCTTATCTCGCCCACACACAGTGATTGACAGCTCTCCCCTTATCAGTGTATGTACACGAGCGCTCAGGCATCCTGTGTGTGGGTGGGGGCTGTCAATAACTTGTGTGGGTATCCGGACTCTTACTGTCTCCTATAGGAGTCCTGGTTTAGTCTGCTACAAGTCATGGGCCCCTATGTCTCCCTGAGCTCAGCTTCTTTCCCTTAATTTTATGAGGGCAATTCTGGGAGTCGAGATCAAGTAGAAATGGCTGATTTGCCAGAGTCCTGACAGTTATAGCCCCAGTCATGTAAAATTTATTTCCTCTACCTCTCTTAAAGAGGACCTTTCACCAACTCCAGCTCTTGGCCTGCCTACAATAGAAGCCGCTTGACCGATTCCAACACAGTTGGAAATCTTTCTCTAGCCTCCACCACTCCTGAGCAATGGTGCTGGTAGTTTCAACACCTGGCACACTGATTAGGCTCTCTGGGCAGTCCTGGACTGGACTAGATAGTCTGGGACCGCCCATGTGACAGTATAGAGCTGAATTAGCATACTGGGTGCTGAGAAAGAAAAAAATTACTAAGCGCTATAGAAAAAAAATTCCAACTGTGCCTGAACCCATGATGTAGAACCTATTGGAGGATGCCAAGTTGGGGTTGGTGGAGATGGTGGAAGGTCCTCTTTAAGGAGATGGCTTTTTTTTTTTTTTTTGGATTATTCGTTGGGTTGGTGGAGATGGTGGAAGGTCCTCTTTAAGGAGATGGCTTCTTTTTTGGATTTTTCCTTAAATTTCCCTTGCCTATAAACCAGCAGTGAGTATAATCTGCCCTAATGATGGGACTTAGTACGGTTTCATGTCTAATACACGAAGCACGCCTTATGATTAAATTAATACATCCCTCTCTATCCTGAACACGAAGCCCCACATATTATTCAGTCTTAAGCCCCCACAGTCTTAAGAAAGGCATCAAGATACAACTCAGCCCGCGAACAGCATTCGCCTCATGATAAATCACGAATCAGGCAAACAATGACAAGGCTGAGCCACAAGTGCAAATGCGTCTACGAAGCAGCCATAGCCATCAAAATTCCCATCTGCTCTCGTGGCTGCCTCTTCTGTCTCTGTGTGTTCTCAACGTTAAATCTCATCACAAACAATTGTGACGAATCAGTAAAAAGATGGTGGAAGAAAACCAAAAAAAAATGGACCTTCAAAAAATATCATCAAAATAGAAAACCAAATGGAGAGCGCGGGCGACATGAAAGAGGAATAGACAGGATTAAATCCTGAATGATTTCCAGGACAAATAGATCCCTCGGGGACGTCGGGGATTAATAATTTTTTTTTTTTTTCAGACACAGTACAGAATTAATGAGGGTACCTGCAACAATGCTGGCGAGCTGCTGAGTTCTGGTGATGGGGTATATGCTACGTGCCTGTACGATGGCTGAAGCTATTTTCTTGGCGTGTTTCTCCTCCCCGTATGTTTTCAGGATAGACGCAAGTGCCTGTTGATCTAAAGCATTCACAACATCAGCAGCGGTGGGCATGTCAGGATACCTACGCACAAGGAGAGCCAATTAGTTCCCTGACGTCGGTTTTCATTGACAAGAGGTGAAGCTTCATAGCGCAGAGACATAAGAAAGGCAAAAAACACACACAAATACACACTTACTCTGCATAGGTGTGCCTCCGAGAGTCTAAAATAACTCCAAGCAACCTTCCCGAAAATCAAAAATAGATGCTACCACCTAATCCACCTTCTTTTAGTTTCTTGTGCTGTCAAAACTTTTACATAGTGTAGCGGGATTTAACCCAACCGGCTTATCGATATGGAAGAGCTCCGTGTTAAAGAAAGCCTAGTATGCCATTTAGCAGGAGCCATCATGAGGGGTTTGGGGGGTGCACAATGGCGGTGGATGGTTTGGTGTTGGTGCAATACTAGGAAGGGGTTCAAAAGATTATATCTGATGTTTTATTTCAACTATGAGATTGTTATATTTAAAGTAATAAAACCCCATTAAGCACAAAGTAAAAAAAAAAGCTCCGACTGTGAGACGTGGGAAGGTCTTGTAGGCCATTGGGTAGGACCCATCGTGTGTTACCAGTGATGTTCCATTGGGATACAATGTTCTACATACTTAGGGTGGGTACAGATTGGATGCCTATGGTTCGGTGAAGTGTTGGGAAGCAGTTGCAAAGATTATATTTTATGTTTTACAAACGTGGTCCTGTTCACACCACAGAATTTGCCACCAACTTCGTGGCAATTTCCAAAGCAGGGCAAAAAAATAAGCATCCTGCTCGATCTTGCCGTGGAGTCTTCCCCTGGGAACTCCCTGCTGATTTAGGCTCATCTATCTATTCACTTTTTTTTCCCCCAGTGGGTGGGTAATTTTTGGGTTTAGGGTTTTTTCTTATTGATCAATTCTGATCAATAACAAAGAAAAGAAAACTTTTTGGTTTCTTTGCCAGATATAGTGAGAAATACAAACGTTTGTCAAAGATGCTCATCTCAGAATATCTTAAGTCAAGAGGAAAGGTAGGGAAAGACACATCTGTAAACTATAAACTTCAATGAGAAGGGAATGCCCGGAGCTCTACTACAGAGCCCCGATACAGCCAGCTTCACCCCAATCACCAATGTGAAAAATCTTGGACTAGTGTCATCAGAACTGAGAATATCACCCTAGGACTGGAGTGATATGCTGGTTTTGGTGACAGTAACCTATCTATCTGCAGGACTGGGGTGATATGCTGGGTCTGGTGACAGTAACCTATCTATCTGCAGGGCTGGGGTGATATGCTGGTCCTGGTGACAGTAACCTATCTATCTGCAGGGCTGGGGTGATATGCTGGTCCTGGTGACAGTAACCTATCTATCTGCAGGGCTGGGATGATATGCTGGTTCTGGTGACAGTAACCTATCTATCTGCAGGGCTGGGTGATATGCTGGTTCTGATCACAGTAACCTATCTATCTGCAGGGCTGGGGTGATATGCTGGTTCTGGTGACAGTAACCTATCTATCTGCAGGGCTGGGGTGATATGCTGGTTCTGGTGACAGTAACCTATCTATCTGCAGGACTGGGGTGATATGCTGGTTCTGGTGACAGTAACCTATCTATCTGCAGGGCTGGGGTGATATGCTGGTTCTGGTGACAGTAACCTATCTATCTGCAGGGCTGGGGTGATATGCTGGTTCTGGTGACAGTAACCTATCTATCTGCAGGCTGGGGTGATATGCTGGTTCTGGTGACAGTGACCTATCTATCTGCAGGGCTGGGGTGATATGCTGGGTCTGGTGACAGTAACCTATCTATCTGCAGGGCTGGGTTGATATGCTGGTTCTGGTGACAGTAACCTATCTATCTGCAGGGCTGGGGTGATATGCTGGTTCTGGTGACAGTAACCTATCTATCTGCAGGGCTGGGGTGATATGCTGGTTCTGGTGACAGTAACCTATCTATCTGCAGGCTGGGGTGATATGCTGGTTCTGGTGACAGTAACCTATCTATCTGCAGGGCTGGGTGATATGCTGGGTCTGGTGACAGTAACCTATCTATCTGCAGGGCTGGGGTGATATGCTGGTTCTGGTGACAGTAACCTATCTATCTGCAGGGCTGGGGTGATATGCTGGTTCTGGTGACAGTAACCTATCTATCTGCAGGCTGGGGTGATATGCTGGTTCTGGTGACAGTGACCTATCTATCTGCAGGGCTGGGGTGATATGCTGGTTCTGGTGACAGTAACCTATCTATCTGCAGGGCTGGGGTGATATGCTGGTTCTGGTGACAGTAACCTATCTATCTGCAGGGCTGGGGTGATATGCTGGGTCTGGTGACAGTAACCTATCTATCTGCAGGGCTGGGTTGATATGCTGGTTCTGGTGACAGTAACCTATCTATCTGCAGGGCTGGGGTGATATGAGGCTCTTACCTATTCCTACATTGGGCTAGTTTTAGTCTTGGGGACAAGGTTGATGGACAAGACACTGACATGGTCATTATGGAAAGTGCCAAGTTACAGCCGGTCCACATATCATCACATAGCTTGTTAGGGAGAGATTGAGGAAGTTTCTCAAGGGAAAGGGTTAAATTTCCATCCCTATTCTCCTTATTAATTTTTAGGTTGATTTGTTTTATGTACTTATGGGAATATAACTTGGTTGACTGACTATTTTTGTTATGTTTGCAGCCTACACACTGGAGGAGGAATTTAAGATAACATTTATTACACACTTTCTGTTCTCGGCATATGAAGGAATAGTGGGAGGGGGAGGGGGGATTTTCTTTCCTCAACAAAACTTTATAATTGGACTTTTGACTGCTGCTGTCCCCTCACTGTGCTCTCTCTCCGCAACTGTCTTCTGCATTATATCTGTGCATGATATGTGCTTTATAAATTGGCCTGACAATTATCCGACAATGAGGACGGTGTGGGCAGGTTCCCGAGTGTTTGATGGGGCATTTATTGTAGTTTGTATCATTGCGATGTGTATTGTGCTGCATTAGGATACAGACCGGACATGGCATTGGGGGAAAAACATCTCACCGGGTCACCCTGCAAAATTTGATTTATTTAGTTTTTTATAAATGTATCTGAAATGTTTCCTTATTAGTAACTGGAACTTTGGATACAGAGAAGATGGAGAGACCAAAATCGTAGCCAATCTGTGGAGCCTGATGGATGGATGGATGGATGGATGGATGGATGGATAGATAGATAGATAGATAGATAGATAGATAGATAGATAGATAGATAGATAGATAGATAGATAGATAGGAGATAGATAGATAGATAGATAGATAGATAGATAGATAGATAGATAGATAGATAGGAGATAGATAGATAGAGTGTTGGCCAAAAGTATTGGCCCCCCTGCAATTCTGTCAGATAATACTTGTTGTCTTCCAGATAATGATTACAAGCACAAACTCTTTGGTAATATCTTCAGTTATTTTGCATGCAATGAAAAAACACAAAAGAGAATGAAAAAAAAAGTCAAATCATTGATCATTTTACACAAAACTCCAAAAATGGGCCGGACAGAAGTATTGGCGCCCTCAGCCTAATACTTGGTAGCACAACCTTTAGACACAATAACTGCGCACAACCGCTTGCAAACAAACGTAAGTTTTGGCAAACTCCAGTCTGGCTTCTGTCTGTGGGTAAGAAGTGGGGTCTTCCTGGGTCTCCTACCATACAGTCCCTTCTCATTCAGACGCTGACACTGGATAGTACGGGGTGACACTGTTGTACCCTCGGACTGCAGGGCAGCTTGGACTTGTTTGGATGTTAGTCGAGGTTCTTTATCCGCCATCCGCACAATCTTGCGGTGAAATCTCTGGTCAATGTTTCTTTTGCGTCCACATCTAGGGAGGTTAGCCACAGGGCCATGGGCTTTACACTTCTTACTGACACTGCGCACGGTAGACACAGGAACATTCAGGGCTTTGGAGATGGACTTGTAGCCTTGAGATTGCTCAGGCTTCCTCACAATTTTGCTTCTCAAGTCCTCAGACAGTTCTTTGGTCTTCTTTCTTTTCTCCATGCTCAATGTGGTCACACAAGGACACAGGACAGAGGTGGAGTCAACTTTAATCCATTTCAACTGGCTGCAAGTGTGATTTAGTTATTGCCACCACCTGTTAGGTGCCTCAGGTAAGTAACAGGTGCTGTTAATTACACAAATTAGAGAAGTATCACATGATTTTTCAAATAGTGCCAATACTTTTGTCCACTCCCTTTTTTTATGTTTGGTGTGGAATTATATCCAATTTGTCTTTTTGACAATTCTTTTTGAGGTTTTCTATTGAAGACAAATTAAATGACAATAATACCAAAGAATTTGTGATTGCAATCATTATCTGGAAGAACATGAGTATTATCTGACAGAATTGCAGGGGTGCCAATACAATACAACACTGTAGATAGATAGATAGATAGATAGACAGGAGATAGGGGGGTAGGGAACCTTTGGCTCTCCAGCTGCTGTGAAACTACAACTCCCAGCATGCTCCATTCACTTCCATGGGAGTTCCAAGAACAGCAGAGCAAGTATGCATGCTGGGAGTTGTAGTTTTGCAACAGCTGGAGAGCCAAAGGTGCCCTACCCCTGATTTAAAGTGTGTTGCACCAGACAGTTGGAGGAATGTGTGAATATACTGTATGAGTGAGGTTTCTGCTAATCCCAAAGTCAGTAGTGGTGGCAGCATGTATTTGGGGTTCAACATATACTCAATTTGCAGCCTGAGTGAAGGGTAAGTGCAATATTGAGTGAGTGGAGTGAACTGACTCCTGACAGCTGCACTAACAACATGGGCTAGGATGGTCTGCATGAGACAACCAGTCTGTCTGGGGAGAAGGATTGGATCAAGCAACATCCATAGAAGATCTGTGCTTAGTTCTACAAGATGTTTGGAACTACCTACTTTCCAAAATTGTCTGCAGGTTTACCGAGAAGAATGGATGGAAGGCAAAGGTCACACCAAATATTGATGGGATTTACAGTTCTCTCTTCTGCCAAATGGATCGTTCTGTGCCCTAGTGTGAATAGAGTGATGGGGCGGAAATGTTCACCGTCACTCGATTTCAGTTGTAACCTCTGACTCAGCTCAGTTATCTCTGAAGGCTCATCTGAAATGAATGGAGCGGTGTCGTGCAATTCAGATCAACTGCAAATTATTGTGATTGGTGGGGACCCCGGGGGTCAAACCCCACTGATCAGCAATTTACCCCTTATGCTAAGAATAGGGTGTTACATCTTCTTACTGGAAAACCCATTTAAGTTGCTCCATAGCCTTGATCGATACATTTATATATATTTACATTACATTGTTACAAATCTACTGTAACCAAATGTAACCAAAAACATCAAAGCGAAGTGACTAACCTGTCATGGTCCATTCTCATGTCTAGGGGACCGTCTTTACTGAGTGAAAAGCCACGTTCCGGTCTGTCAAACTGCATGGACGAACACCCGGCATCAATAAGAACGCCATCGATTTCCCCGGGTTGGACTCCCGCCGACAGAAGTAGATTCTCACATTCACTGAATTTGCCCAGCAATGGCTGTATATTATACCTGGTGCAAAGAAATAGAATGATGTGCAGGATCCATTTTTAAGGACAAGCTAAAATAAAGTGCTTTAAGGGAATCTGTTGTGCTGGAGTCCAGTGGTCGGTCCTGTCTCTATATACAATTATAAAGGAAAAACTGTCAATCACTGAGTAGGACCACCCACTGGACTCCTAAACTCAGCATGAGCAGAGATTTCATTACATAAATGACCAGTTATATGGAATCTTTCCTTACAAATGGCTACAGTATATCGTATATCTGTTCAGCTCTTCTTGCTCTGGCTCAAGAACATGTTGCCTGAATATTCGACTGTTCACTTAAGGTATACCTGCCATTTCTGGTGACTCTCCAGGATAACCTGCCACATGTACATGTCTATAATACCAGTCGTATTTCGCTTATTCAGCAGGTTTCCCCTTTGCAGCTCTATCTACTGTATGTTTGCAGTTCTCCCTGAGCTGGAGGGTACAGAGTAGCTGTCATACACCATTTACATTAGGTAGTGAATCTGCTTTATAACTTTCACTCACTTAGAAAGAGGCCCAGGATCATGCAGGACATATACAGAGAAACACTGACGAGTACTGATGTAAAAACGGCACTTAAAGAGGACCTTTCACCAATTTCAGCTCTTTGCATCCTTCAATAGATGATCCAAGAGAAGTTGGAATTTTTACTCTAGTCCCCACTATTCTCGAGCAATCAGTGCTGTTAGTTTCAATACAATTAGACTCTCTGACGGCAGATGGGCAGTCCTGGGCGGAAGCAGATGTCTGGGACCGCCCACCTGACAGTCCTGGGCTGGAGCAGACATCCGGGACCGCCCACCGGACAATAGAGAGTCTAATTGTACTGGCCGCACCAATTGCTCAGGAAGGGTACAAGCTAGAGAAAAAATTCCAACTGTGCTAAAATGAGTGGATTAAAACCTATAGAAGGATGCAAAGATTTGGAATTGATGGAGGTGCTGAAATATCCTCTTTAAGATGTGTCTATTAAAGCCCCTTTCGGTCTGCCCTCAGTTCCTGCTCACTCCCCTCTTCATTGACATGGATAACCCAATACGTGATTGATACTTAATTATTAATATATCCTATGGATCTACTAGAAATGTCTACAGCGAGAAAACTCAAACCAAGAACAATAAAACAATGTGTATGCCAAACTGAGCCACCAAGTCCTTCCTCCCTTGCGGTAGGTTTTGGTGACTACCCTTAAAACTATGCAAGCCAAAGCTGTGTTGGATTACAGGTAGCTTATTTACTTGGCGCCCGTTGGTCCTCGCGACTTAATAAGGAATTGCTTAGATATTATTTCCACAACAATTTGGCAGGCCGCTTCAATGGCTGATCAATGTTGAGGTTTTTCACCAAACTCCATTTACATCTGGAGGAACACTATGCACATTGGATCCCAACCATTCCCACAATCCCGAGATTCAGATCTGACATTTATCATATTTGCAAAAAATAAAAGCCACCATGTGATGGAAGAGGGACGATCTGAACTGTAGTGACTCGGGAGCTCGATAAGCAGAAAACAAGGGTACAAATTAAGCTGTCAGTGGAAAACTGTCCAGAGTGACAGTCTACCAATCCCCATAGCCGGTGGCTATTGAGTCTGCCCACAATGAATGCCGCTCAGTGATGTTCCCCTGCATGAAAGAAGTGAAGATACTGAACGTCTTTCTTAACCAATTGCATTTCCTGAAACAAAAGTTCTACTGTCTGTAGCGATGGTAAACACGCCGAGGAATGATAATGAAGCAGAGCCGGGATTATCACGCATGGCACAGTAGTAGATAAGAGTAACATTTGTCTCAATGAACGTTAAGTGACTCATTATAACGGAGGAGAACAACTTAATACACGTTTAGAGACTTGGATTCAAGGTCTTCTCCAATTACAAAATAAATGTTTCTAAGGTTTGGGACCTTGTTGACCCCAAGATTGCCAACATACCACTCAAGACGTAGGCTGGCATGACTTTCCTCTACAGCTGGAGGACCACCATTGAGTCCTAAATGATGACCCGTGTCTCAAGTGTCATCAAATGTCCCATTCTTATCCTATATCTGCAGGATGTATCTAGCCAGATCTGCAATGTGTTAAGATCACAATTACATCTCTGTCTTATTAAAAGATGATAAATCGGCCTTTGTAGCTCTTTAGATGACCATACCATGAGCTTCGTAGAACAGAGTTACCATTCACGAGGACATGATGTATAGTTGGTGCTTCAAAGTCTTTTTTGATTGAATAAGTTCATTGCTCTATTGCTTAATGTCAGAAAAACAGCTATATGGTATTCCAAAAACAGTCGCCTTTGATGTATGGGGTCATCCAAAAAAGTCCACTGGTTAACTCAACGGCCATACCAATAGCTGGAAGAACAGACGAAGAATTGGGGAAGTCGGACTTAACAAAGTTCACATGAGTTAAATGTCAATGAAATGTCTTAAAGACTTGTCAGTGAGATAGAGTAGTACTTAAAGAACTTCTCAAAAATGAATAGTCTAGGTGAATATAAGAAACTTTGTAATATATTTTACTAAAGAAATGTGTTTCCTTCTCCATTTATCAGGCTGAGTTACTTTTCACATAGAACTCTATGGAGAGGGGAGGGGGAAGCTACAGGAAAAGACACACAAATAGTTGCCGCTGCTTGACTCTACTACACCGTAAGTCCGAGAGCTCTTCTGCCACTGCTATGTTACTAGATAAGACACTACCACTGCTCAGAATGAGGCAATAAGTCAATGAACTGCCTTCTCCTCCCCCTCTCCCCCATAGACTTGTACGTGAGTTGACCACAGAGAATGCAACAGTCCAAAAAGTGGAACACAAAACCTTTTTATTTAACAAGACAGATTAAAAAGTTTCTTATATTCGAGTGTTCTCTTCCTTTTTGAAATATTTTGTAACACTTTCAAATTTAGTGACAAGATGAAGGTCTAAAGGAGATGTTCAGATTCCTGGATCATCCTTAGTATCTCGGTTTCCAACGATTTGGATTCAACAGAGACATGTGACCCCTGCGGCCAATCACCGTCTT
This sequence comes from Leptodactylus fuscus, assembly GCF_031893055.1. Classification (NCBI taxonomy): domain Eukaryota; kingdom Metazoa; phylum Chordata; class Amphibia; order Anura; family Leptodactylidae; genus Leptodactylus; species Leptodactylus fuscus. The sequence continues at coordinate 5,517,774 of NC_134271.1, read as the reverse complement.
CAGCGGTCACATGTCCACCTCGAAACATCATTACTGGAGGCCAAATTCAGAAGGGAACCTGGGACGTGGCAACATGCGAGTGGCGGTGGAACACTAAGGGATTACTCAGTTTCATTTTTGTTCCCTGTGGGGGTACTTTAAAAGTGCACTCACTTACTAATATACATACTGGTGTCCCATTGTTCACATTCTAAGCTTTTATAAGGTTGTAGGGAGTCAGAAGTCTCGTAACTTGGATCCTGAAGACCAAAAATCCCACAATAAATGGAGGGAAGCTACCAGAGATGGCGGACTACTTCAGTTTTTAATTACATCGAATAATTTGGGTTTTGGACAAACTAAACAAGCATTGCAGTAAATGACTACATGTATATGTTACAAGGACGTTATACATGAGCTTTAGTGAACCAGGAGAGGGTGGAATAGCCAAAATGTAACCAGAGAAATGTTAGAGTCCAAGTCATAGTCAAATCCAGGAAGTCTCTGGAATGGCCAGATCAGAAACAGAGGGAAATATAGAAGAACAAGCCCCATGACTGTGCTAGACCCAAACCAGGATTGGATGGTGACGCCGATCCCTGATCGGGTCTACGTCTCAAAGATATGCCAGGCTTAGAAGACCCAGGCAGAGTTTAACTATTAGTCATGGTAACCCTAAAGTGACATCTGCAAGCTGGAGAAACAGGAGCAAGGACACGAAGACATGAAGATTTCTAAGGTTTGATTTCTATTATCTCCCAAGTGCCTGGATTCTCTCCACATCCCTAGACCGTAGAATGTCCTAAATGATACCAATTATTCTATTTATATAAAGAAACATAGTAGAAACCTATGGGATACAGAAATGACTTGAAATGTTTCTTTCCGTCCAAGAATTTTTTTTTTTTTTAAATGTGAGTGTTCTCGAAAGCCAACGCATCGATGGCCTTAATTGAAGGCTCTTATTATCTGGCCTGTCTACAAGTAACTTCATAAATAGTCTGCGAGTATATATGGTGAGTAGCTTAAAATATCTCTAAAGCATAGTCGTGTATAAGTATGTGAGATGAAGTGCTCGGCTCTCGTCCTCAAGCCTGAAGAATCAAAAATCGGGGTCACCACATCCATATGACTCATAAGCAAGCATGTGGCATAAAGCGACACCAAGCACTTTCCAACGAAGCTCAGTCCCAGCAATAACCCGCTGCCTGCTAACACATATCCAGATAATGAGGTGGAGACGGAACTAAATAGAACACAATCTGATTTTAATAGAGGGTCATGAAGGACTTTAACACATCCGCATAGGCATTCGCGGTGATTCATACTTTACCCATGGAGTACGATCAACTATTTGTTTATATGGGCAGAGCGTACTTTCTATAGCCACCTTCCAGAACACCGTGTCCATGGAGGAGGTATCATTAACAAATTAAGTGGGATGAGTCCTTATGGGGTTAAGACTCGAAATTCTTTTTATTTTTCTATCTTTGAGTTTCAAAAGTCATGTCGATTTAGCCATATCAAGGCTCTTTTTGGGTGCCAAATTGCATCTTTTAGTTGCCCCTATTTTGAATTAATGTGTTTCACTATTATGAATGTTTTTTGAACATGTGTTTGATGACCTGAACAAAATAATGGAGCGAGAAACTGGTCGGTCACAGGTACAATATCTTTTTTAAAGTAGGGTATAAGCAGATGTTGCCAAAAATTAAAGTGAAGTTGGGGTTCTCTGTTAGTGGACCTGGATGAAGCCATTACTAGACTGGCATACGCCGGACAAGAAGTGGTAAGTCTGATACATTAATCATGTGCGCCTAACTTTTATACATGGAGTTGAGGAGCTCCAGCCCAGTGGGGTGAGGGCAGTGCCCGGAGGGAACATATTATATAAGGCAAATCACAATCATCAGATTGGAGTAATAAAGATGAGGGTATGTTGGACCAGTTGATCTCAACCTGTCTACACCGTGCAGTCTCTTGAAGGGTATGTGCCATGACTGGGAACCACTGCTCTAGAAGTGGCAGATTCAGTGAATGATTTGGTTCCAAGGCTCCTGGGAAAATAGTGCTGCCCAAACCATCCACCATCTTCACATACTGAGGGACAGTGGATGCCAAGTAGAAGAAGGCTTCAGAAGACATTGGGTATAAGGGGCAGATCAAATAGCCATCGAGAAGAGCCTTAAGACTGCCACAGATGCCCCACAAGCAGAAGGATCTGCTATGTGCAGAAGTTTTTCTTTCTCATTTGAGATCAGGAGCAGTGTCCATCACAATGTCCATCGGTTAGAACTTTTTTCTCGAGGTGATACTTAGCTTGAAAATGTTGAGAAACCCTGTGCTAGACCATTAGTTCTGGTCTACAGAGGCGTCAGCCATCCAGCAATGTCCATTCCCATTCTCTGACTCTTAGGGGTACCCATAAATATCTGAGATGGTGTTGTAGTTGAAGGCAAGGACCCCAGAAAGCCAGAGGTATTAGCAATGAACGTGGACCAAACGGGCAGATTGGTATGGGATAGGTACAATGTGACACGAAGAGGATACATCTCTCGCACTTGATCATTGCGTGGAGCTCACAGTAAACGTGGCAAAGCCCAACGTTATTGCAGACCCTTAGCTTCAAAACATGCAAGTATACGTATGAAGACCGATCACACCTACACGATATTCCTGCACAATCCTGCAAACAATGCCTCTAGGTCTTAAAGGATCCACGTTCTTTGGTTGAGAAATCTGCAATGGTACCAACAGCAGGGAGAGTTGGCCCAATATCTGTTCAGGGAAAAGGGCCAAGGTTTTACCTTTTCTGGGATTAACCTGATTTTACAATTATTGCGCTTAGGTCTGATGTTGAATCAATGGTTTGTCTCACAGAGAGGAGAGGATATAATAGGCCTGTGTATGTAATGTAGATGGTAAAAGCGGGAAGTATTGAAGGAGGGGTGCAAAGTAAATTCTGCTGGGAGTGGGTCTAACATGGATTGCCTTAAGGTGAGCGATGAAAGAGAAGCTATAGATTCCCCAACATCTTCAGCATCCCCAGATGAGATAGAAGGAGAGAGGAGAAGGATGTCCCTCGATCCATAGGGAGAAAGATTGTGCCTTCTTAGAAATCTTCTGGATCTAGTACAAGTGATAGCAGGCACCTGCAAAGGTGAGGCCACTCCATTATCTTAATGGTCGATCTGGTTTTGTTGTAGGCAATTGGTATGTTGCAGCCCAATACAGCGATGAGGGTGGATGTGAAGGCTTGAGGGCAGTGGCCAGTTCTAAGTATCAGCCAGGTCATTGGCCATGGAAGACCCATAAAAGCTGAGGAAAGTGGACTCCAAGAGGGCCATGAGGTTCCCTTCATTCTTCATATTCTTGTCTATGTGCAAAATGGTGTGGAGAATCCCCAGAATGTGTGCCAAAGAGGACTGGAGTATGGGTGTCAAGGCAGAGAGGTTGTGGGTAATTACAATGGACGATGGCAGAGATGTGAGGAATATTCACAGGCTAAGGCGTAGTCATCTAGACACCAGCAGGTCTATGCATAGAAACACTCCTTCATAGCCTTTCCCTGCAATTTCTGTGGCCATTCCTAGTTATTTATAAGGCCCTACCACCTCCACCAACTCATTCCATCCTCCAACAGATGCCACTGATTCTGAAACGGTTGGAATTTTTTCTATAGCCCCCACCATTCCCAAGCAATCATTGCTGTTAGTTTCAGAACAATTATGCTGTCTACTGTCATGTGGGCGGTCCCAGGCAGAAGCAGGAAGATAAGGACCACCCACCTGACAGCAGAGAGCATAATTGTTCTGAAACTAACAGCAATGATTGCTTGGGAGTGGTGGGGGCTAGAGAAAAAAATTCCAATTGTGGCCGAATCAATGAAGGGGTTGAAGGTTACAAAGAGTTGGAGTTGGTGAAAGGACCTCTGTCTAAGAGACAGAGCGAAGAGTCTCTAAGAGAACAGGCTGAAGCTGACCATGCCTAACACGTTTGTTCATTCATGTGCTACTACGCCAGCCGGAGAGGAAGCGTAGGAAATTCCCTTGCCTGGTGTAAAAATAAGCTTTACATAAGAGACAACCCTTTAAAATTAGCAATAGGGTTAAAAAAAGAAAGTCTTGTTGCCGGAGTGAATAATCTACAATGACTTAGCAGTGCGGGGACTTAAACCGTAGTACATGGCTGCATCGCGGGTATTCGGAGACCTCATGGGAAGACGAGTAAAAAATTAGCAAAATGAAAAGACGTCTTGCATGAGTCGGGGAAAATCTTGAAGCTTCCTGACAAGGCGGAATCCTGAAGAATTAAAATTTAATTAGAGAAATGTAGAAAAAAAAATACAATTATCATAAAGCGCATCAGATTGGTGCAGATCTTTCATGTATATAAATGTGCTGGGTATGATATATATATATATATACACACACATACACAAGTGCCTTCCTCTTCTAGGGCTAAAAATAAAGAATAATTGGTGAAAACCATTCATAAAATTTTAACTAGGCTTCTGAAAACAAAAGTGCCAAAGGGTAATGCATCGCTAATGGTCTCCAGCGGAATAAATAACTGCTCTGACGTCAGACGTTTCTTACACTCCAATAACTGGCTCACTTGGGGTTTCAGGTACAGCAAGTTACATTTCAGTTTTTAAATAAAGTTACAAAAATAGAATGTACAGCGAACTAAATTGTCGCTATGCAACCTCGCATTATATGATTTATGCCCGGCAAAACGTTAACCAGGGTGATAGATGATACTAAAATAGGATCTTCTGTCACTCGCGGCCCGAATGGCTCAGTTCTAGCAAAAGGAAAAAATTGGACGGAAAAAAACAAAAAGATCTATTATTTTACTACGGCTTTTAAAAAAAATATATTACGGAACAAATAAAAAGCGTTGGAGTCAGATGGCGCGGGCTAAGAGAGAGCTTGAGATGTGAGTAAGCAAACCGCCAGGGTGTTCTTTTAGGATTTGCCTCCCATTTCTCGTTACGACTCGACCGAGTTCTACGACACGGGTTACAATGTATCATTTCTAGAAAAGAAGGGTAAGAAGAGAACCTCAAAAATTTAAAGGCAAAACACTGATCCAGATACAAGTACATGGGGGGCGCTATTCTTTCTCAACCCATTGTGAAGTTGCAGCCAGAGGTGCCAAATGATACAATATACTGCAATATACCGTAGTTACAGTTCATTGTAAGAGCAACTGCATGTTCAAGTCGCCTTGAATTTTTTTAAAGAGATTCTACCATTAAAAACTTTTTTTGTTGTTGTTCTTCTACCTTTAGATGTCTTCTCCTCAGTTAAAATTCTGTTTTCTATCGGTCTGCAAATGAGTTCTCTCGCAGCACTGGGGGCGTCCCCAATACTGCGAGAGAAATCTCCGGCGCTGCCTCTGTCTTCTTCAGGAACGTCCTCTTCATGCGTCTTCTTCCGGCGCTGGTGGTGAAACTTATAGGCTTTGGGCAGAGCCGACTGCGCATGCCCACAGGCCACAAGTAAATGGCCACTTACTTACCGTGTAGCCTTTCTTAAGGCTATTCCGGCGTGTTAACGACAAAAAGTTTTTAATGCTAGAATCCCTTTAAGTATAGAAGTTAAAGGCGTTATCCAACTTCCAAAAATGATGCATTTTTGCAATTATGCAAAAATTGTGCACCCTTTGCTTAGCTTTATTTTACTTGCTGCTCCTTGCATCATTACTTACATGTAGTGAATCCATGGAACAACTACATTTCCCAGGATTCATCTACCCTCCCCTGGACACAGACACTGTCTATATGCAAACTCCCTCCCTGGGGTCTGTGTTGTGTCACATTACTTCTTCAGTCTGCATATCTGACCAGTTACTAAATCACTCCCACATCTAAGGTCAGTAGGAGTGGCTTCACGTGCTGCTATCATGTTTCCTTTGCTGGGTGAACTGCTCATAGGGAGGGTTAGTGAGTTTGTAATGAAAGTTCTGAGTTCAAATCCTGCCAAGGACAACATTTGCAAGGAGTTCTCCCCGTGTTTGCATGGGTTTCCTCCAAAAACATACTGATAGAGAATGTAGATTGTGAGCCCTACATGGGACAGTGACTAACAATGTAACTAAGTAAGCAAAATAAATCAATAAATAACATCCCAGCGGTGGTCAAAAACCTGAAAATAAATCAGATAAACAGGGCCGAATTTAAACAGGGTATATATTAGGAGATGTAGGAACATAACACGGATGGCCGGCGGAAAGATTTCCCTGCAGATTTTGGTGCACTTTTTGTAAGTGGATTTGAAGGGGGGATGGGAAATACATAGGAAGGCCTTGTACTTGTCCACTTCTGGCTGTGGCTCAAAAAATGCATCAAAAACTACGGAGGCCTTTTTCAAAAACATCCAATGAAGCCAGTCCAATAGTAAGTTCCACTCTTAGAGACAAACTCTTGCTGTAAACTTCCACCTAAGTGATGTAGTCACCAAATAAAAGTCACGGAATAAAGAAGGAAAGGTTTAAGTGAACTTCACTCTCGGCAATGTTTTCTGCTAAGCAGGAGGAACGTCAAAGAATGGTCTGTTGCTATGGAAAACCAGTGACGGCTGTGACGAAGACTCTCTTACTAACCCGTGATGTGCGTAGAACTGTCCAGCTGTCAAAGCTATAAATGATAGGTGAAATAAACAATGGATTTAAATAATACCGAGATCCGGCCCGCGCCTTGCACTTTGGTGGCCGCCTTGACGGTTACTTAGTTTTACACTTTAGTCTGCTTTCCGATACCTTGTTTGATGGGTGACCCGAGGACATCTCGCTTCACTTGATGACATCTCAGGAGGTGAGGACAACTTGTCCACTCGCCCCTAGACATCATCATCATCTAAAAAGGAGACGTACGCTGGTTGGTAGTTGATGGTGATATCATCTCCTGTCCAGATACGGACGGTAAAATAGGTTTTGGTGATCGAATGTTTTTGGTGAAGCCCAAACCAAGTTCTGAAGCTCTGCTTTAGTTGTCCACATTCGTTCCAAAGCTGTTGGCCGACAGATATTTCTCTTAACTCCTCCATAAACATGCACGCTAAGCTCAAGAACATGGGAACATGGGTGTACGCAGATGGGGACATCTCTGGTGGCAACTTATCTTCATTAAGAGCAAAAGGATTGGGAATGTAAAATTCAACATTCCCAATCATTCGATGATGCAGGATTTGGGGAGGGGGAGCGCAGGAATGGTGGAGGTGGAAGTGCACGGGAGTGGTGGAGGTGGAAGTGTGCGGGAGTGGTGGAGGTGGAAGCGTGCAGGAGTGGTGGAGGTGGAAGCGTGCAGGAGTGTTGGGGGTGGGGGAGCGTACGGGAGTGGGGGAAGTGGAAGGGGGGCTACGCCGCCCAGGGATGCTGTGCATATACTGCAATGCAACGCAGCCGACACGCGGGTGCAGGTGCATCAGAGCAAGCAGCAATTGCATACCCATACACGGGTCATTGCCAACGACAACACCCATGTATGGGCAAATGCCAGTTATTAATATATTAGAACAAAGATGCACATCCCCGTTAATAGAAAAGTGAAACAATAGCTATGTAAACGGCTGCTGGGAATAGATAGGAAGTTTCTAGATCACCCCAAGTACTTTATTACATATCAATAGGATGGATGATAGTAATGGACTTTCGCAATGGCACAACGGGCATATTTATTATGCATTGCATGCCAGTTTTGTGGCGTACAGGACATAAATGTTTGGAAATTTTTGCAAATCAGGTTATTGTGCACAAAATTTGCAGTTTTTTGTTTTCTGGATGCCCTTACCAATTTTCCAAGAAGTGAGGATGGCAATAACATTTACAGTTTTATTATTATTATGCCAAAAATCTGTGAATGATGCAGAATCCAGCTGGCGTACATCTAGGCGCATGGCTCCGGCTATGGGTGCACATCATTTATGGAGATAAATGAGGGACACCCCTGCCAGCCTTCCTAACTCTCCCAATGTACTACTGACTTTTTTCTTCAATTCCCCTATATAATGCAAACTTTGTTGCAGGGTCTAATGCAGCGGTTCTCAACCTGTGGGTCGCGACCTCGGCGGGGGTCGAACGACCAAAACACAGGAGTCACCTAAAGCATACCTCCCAACCGTCCCAGTTGGTGGGAGGTATGTCCCGGTTTCAACTCATCGGCGCCTGGAGGACACCGATGAGTTGAACACACAAGCGATTAAAGCAGGAACTGTTACAGCCAGCAAATTCTTTAACGCTGTGCTGCGGCTTCTGCATGTGTAGCCGCGATTTGATGACGTCACATCGTGTTTACAACTATATGAATGAGCGAGACTGCGGAGAGAGCGGCGGGGGAGCTTTGGAAGGCGAGTATAAGTGGTTTTTTTTTGTTTTAAACATTAAGGTGGAACATAATGAAGGGGCCCATGAAACTGGGGGCAGATGAAGGGGGGAAACGGCATGACACTGGGGCAGATGAAGGGGGGGACGGCATGACACTGGGGGCAGAGATGGAGCGACATGAAACTGTGGGCAGATGAAGGGGGGGACGGCATGACACTGGGGGCAGAGATGGAGCGACATGAAACTGTGGGCAGATGAAGGGGGGACAGCATGACACTGGGGTCAGAGATGAAGGGATATAAAACTCTGGGCAGATGAAGGAGGGGGGGATGGCATGACACTGGGGGCAGAGATGGAGGGACATGAAACTCTGGGCAGAGATGGGGGACATGAAACTGGGGGAAAAGATGGGGGGACATGAAACTGTGGGCAGATGAAGGGGGGGACGGCATGACACTGGGGGCAGAGATGGAGGGACATGAAACTGTGGGCAGATGAAAGGGGGACGGCATGACACTGGGGGCAGAGATGGAGGGACATGAAACTGTGGGCAGATGAAGGGGGGACGGCATGACACTGGGGTCAGAGATGAAGGGATATAAAACTCTGGGCAGATGAAGGAGGGGGGGACGGCATGACACTGGGGGCAGAGATGGAGGGACATGAAACTCTGGGCAGAGATGGGGGACATGAAACTGGGGGAAAAGATGGAGGGACATGAAACTGTGGGCAGATGAAGGGGGGTACGGCATGACACTGGGGCAGAGATGGGGGACATGAAACTGGGGGCAGAGATGGAGGGGAGGACATGAAACTGGGGGCAGATGAAGGGGTTATATGAAACTGGGGGAGAGATGGCGGGGGGACATATAATGTACGGGTGACTGTAGGAGGATTATACTGTGTGGAAGCACATTAAAAAATGAATGAGAATGGGCTGAGTCAACATAAAAATGGGCAGAGCTAAATTCGTCAAGCTTGCACAGTGCGCCGCATATTTTGTCCCTCTTTCCGATCTTCAAAAGTTGGGAGGTATGCCTAAAGCCATCAGAAAAGACATATTTCCAATGGCTACTGTCTGCAGCAGTGCTATTCAGCTGGGACGCACGCCGTTATGGATGCGCGTTCCAAACTGAATGGGGTCACCGCAACATGATGAACTGTATTGCGGGGTCACGGCATTAGAAAGGTTGAGAACGCCTGGTCTAATGTATTCGAGCCCAGATAGATGAACCCGATAACTGGGAGCCAGGTCCGTTGTTAGCCACGGGCTGTTTTCCAAGTCCTTACATGAAAGCAACCCGATGATACCTGAGCATCGGGGGCCTAGGATGAACTTTGTGGCTATTTCGATCAGTCAATATTTCGCCCAGTGGTAAACATTTAGCACATAATTTGCAAATAAAAAAAAAGTGACGCAAAAGCTACGTAAAGCCCAATCAATCGCTAACTCACTATCCGGAGCCACCTGATGTATCTCTGAAACTTAATTATAGAGCCAAACAACATCAGAAAACCAATAATCAGGGGATGTTTGTTTAGTCCTGAAAATGCATCACAAAGTATTTCCTTTCACAACGCTCCGCTCAGATTGCCATCCAGACTTAAAATATTCCACAGGCTGACCTTTCTTTTGAGATGTGCGTCAAAGCTGCTTGAAATTATCATCTGACTGATGGTCGGAGTGAGGACTAAATGAATGGAAGCATTTGATCAACATGCAAAAATAATACACAGCGGCGAACGACGATCCCGAAAAGGATTAATGCAGAAATTTACATTAGGGACATATATAACAAGTGAGTCCAGGCGATGGGAATGCTCTCCGTGCAGGAATAGATTAACCTTCGTGGCTTTCCCAATGCTAACAGCCCATAATTAGTTCATTGCGATTCACAACTTATTTTGCTCTCGGATAATAATCTAGAAGGTTCTTTGTATTCTCCAGTAGAATCTTATGACTATGCATAAGCCACATGGACCGCCTACAGCGCTGATACATTGTCATAGGGAAGTCATAGACTGTTACAGGGGATTTCCTGCAATCGAAGGAATAGGTGGAAAGTATATCATATCGGTCTGATGTGGTAGCTGGAGCCGCACCGATCACAAGGGTCCTGGGTCTAAGTGTCTGAGTAGAGCAGCAAAGTACTGCACTCAACTGAGACTTTATGGAACGATCGGGGATAGCAAAATGCTGCACTCGGTTATAACTGGCAGAACCATAAAGACTAAGAATAGAGTAACAGTACACAGGCTCCAACCACCACTCAAATAGTCAGACACTAGATAGGTTACTGTCACCAGACCCAGCATATCACCCCAGTCCTGCAGATAGATAGGTTACTGTCACCAGACCCAGCATATCACCCCAGTCCTGCAGATAGATAGGTTACTGTCACCAGACCCAGCATATCACCCCAGCCCTGCAGATAGATAGGTTACTGTCACCAGACCAGCATATCACCCCAGCCCTGCAGATAGATAGGTTACTGTCACCAGACCCAGCATATCACCCCAGCCCTGCAGATAGATAGGTTACTGTCACCAGACCCAGCATATCACCCCAGCCCTGCAGATAGATAGGTTACTGTCACCAGAACCAGCATATCACCCCAGCCCTGCAGATAGATAGGTTACTGTCACCAGACCAGCATATCACCCCAGCCCTGCAGATAGATAGGTTACTGTCACCAGACCCAGCATATCACCCCAGCCCTGCAGATAGATAGGTTACTGTCACCAGACCCAGCATATCACCCCAGCCCTGCAGATAGATAGGTTACTGTCACCAGAACCAGCATATCACCCCAGCCCTGCAGATAGATAGGTTACTGTCACCAGACCAGCATATCACCCCAGTCCTGCAGATAGATAGGTTACTGTCACCAGACCCAGCATATCACCCCAGTCCTGCAGATAGATAGGTTACTGTCACCAGAACCAGCATATCACCCCAGCCCTGCAGATAGATAGGTTACTGTCACCAGAATCAGCATATCACCCCAGCCCTGCAGATAGATAGGTTACTGTCACCAGACCCAGCATATCACCCCAGTCCTGCAGATAGATAGGTTACTGTCACCAGAACCAGCATATCACCCCAGCCCTGCAGATAGATAGGTTACTGTCACCAGAACCAGCATATCACCCCAGCCCTGCAGATAGATAGGTTACTGTCACCAGACCCAGCATATCACCCCAGCCCTGCAGATAGATAGGTTACTGTCACCAGACCCAGCATATCACCCCAGCCCTGCAGATAGATAGGTTACTGTCACCAGAACCAGCATATCACCCCAGCCCTGCAGATAGATAGGTTACTGTCACCAGACCAGCATATCACCCCAGCCCTGCAGATAGATAGGTTACTGTCACCAGACCCAGCATATCACCCCAGCCCTGCAGATAGATAGGTTACTGTCACCAGACCCAGCATATCACCCCAGCCCTGCAGATAGATAGGTTACTGTCACCAGAACCAGCATATCACCCCAGCCCTGCAGATAGATAGGTTACTGTCACCAGACCAGCATATCACCCCAGTCCTGCAGATAGATAGGTTACTGTCACCAGAACCAGCATATCACCCCAGCCCTGCAGATAGATAGGTTACTGTAACCAGAAGCAGCATATCACCCCTGCCCTGCAGATAGATAGGTTACTGTCACCAGAACCAGCATATCACCCCAGTCCTGCAGATAGATAGGTTACTGTCACCAGAACCAGCATATCACCCCAGTCCTGCAGATAGATAGGTTACTGTCACCAGAATCAGCATATCACCCCAGCCCTGCAGATAGATAGGTTACTGTCACCAGACCCAGCATATCACCCCAGTCCTGCAGATAGATAGGTTACTGTCACCAGAACCAGCATATCACCCCAGCCCTGCAGATAGATAGGTTACTGTCACCAGAATCAGCATATCACCCCAGCCCTGCAGATAGATAGGTTACTGTCACCAGACCCAGCATATCACCCCAGTCCTGCAGATAGATAGGTTACTGTCACCAGAACCAGCATATCACCCCAGCCCTGCAGATAGATAGGTTACTGTCACCAGAACCAGCATATCACCCCAGCCCTGCAGATAGATAGGTTACTGTCACCAGACCAGCATATCACCCCAGCCCTGCAGATAGATAGGTTACTGTCACCAGAACCAGCATATCACCCCAGTCCTGCAGATAGATAGGTTACTGTCTCCAGAAGCAGCATATCACCCCTGCCCTGCAGATAGATAGGTTACTGTCACCAGAACCAGCATATCACCCCAGTCCTGCAGATAGATAGGTTACTGTCACCAGAACCAGCATATCACCCCAGCCCTGCAGATAGATAGGTTACTGTCACCAGAACCAGCATATCACCCCAGCCCTGCAGATAGATAGGTTACTGTCACCAGAATCAGCATATCACCCTAGCCCTGCAGATAGATAGGTTACTGTCACCAGAACCAGCATATCACCCCAGCCCTGCAGATAGATAGGTTACTGTCACCAGAACCAGCATATCACCCCAGCCCTGCAGATAGATAGGTTACTGTCTCCAGAAGCAGCATATCACCCCTGCCCTGCAGATAGATAGGTTACTGTCACCAGAACCAGCATATCACCCCAGCCCTGCAGATAGATAGGTTACTGTCACCAGACTCAGCATATCACCCCAGCCCTGCAGATAGATAGGTTACTGTCACCAGACCCAGCATATCACCCCAGCCCTGCAGATAGATAGGTTAGTGTCACCAGAACCAGCATATCACCCCAGCCCTGCAGATAGATAGGTTAGTGTCAAAGGAATTTAAATACAATATTTGGGAATTCTGAGTTAAAAGTAGAATAGTAGGGAACAAGTATAAAGTCTACAGCTCTGGATGTCAAAATGATTTCAATGGGAAATGATTAGAGGCATAATAAAGGTAAGGCAATTTTTGGAAATGAGTGTTACTATGAACACTTCCTGAGAAATACTCTGATTATTCGGCCATATAATTGGTTCTATACTACGTTGCCTTACTTCTGAAGCACAATGAAGCCGGTGGTGCCAAAACTTACCTAGATTTCACCTAATAACAGGTAGACACCTTTATAAGTCACCCCATATGTGATACCTACAGAGAATTTGCACAATAGTTAGAGGACTTTGCTCGCCATCTCGGAGATAAAGTTTGGGTTCTCCCTTGATAAATCTAAAGATATATATTCTAGGACTTTAAGTCACCTTTAAGTTTTATGGAAATGTTTCCCTTTAGCCGTGTGCGCCTTCTGATAACACCGCTGTAGGGCTGCAGGGGATTAAGAGTGAGCAGACCGGAGGCGGGCAAGCTATCGGCTGACATCAAGCGACCCATGCCGAAAAATATTCAAGCAATATAATACTTCTGTCCTAAAAGCAAACAAGATGGAAGAAAAAGTATCCGTCGTGTTTTTTTTTTACATTAGAGTCAATGGGCTCTTCCGTGTTCCTCACTCTGTCGCTGCTGAAGTCCGTTGCTCTCATCCTTATTGACTACAAATAATTTTTACGAATTGATTTTTTTCACCTTCCTATTCTTAGTTTTGCATTAATTAATTTCAAGACATCAGATTTTTTTTATTTTTTTTGACAGATGGTGTGAACCGTAAATAGCTTAATATCCGTCAGGACCTTTCACATGTCGCTGTTTTGCATCTCATGGTATACAGCAGCGTGCCCTGACACATGGCCCACGCCTTGGACACCGATCAAGATGTATTTTCCACGCTGCAATATTTTCTCCTTGGCCTAGACTCAAGTAAATTTCAAGTGAAAGCACGGATTTACTAAAATGTGCCAAAAATCTATTAACGTGTTCGCCGGCCTAAAAATAGCCGAGCAAGGGCTGTAGCGTTTTTAGTGATTAGGGAGGCAGATGGGCTCAGCCTGACGGTACATGAATCACATTGTATTTAGTGTTTGGCAGGTCAAAGTCTTCCTAAACAACTCAGCCATTTCTTGTTCTTACATAAGGTTACGCCAAGGCAACATATTGCCTACGAGAGGAAGAGCGCTAGACTCGCCGCAGCGGAATCCCATACACGGGAAGCAATCACTGTATAAGGATGCACGTAGGGGTCATATCCAGGGAGGCCAAGGGACGAAGAAAGGCAGCCGCAAAGCAAAAGCTACAATCACATCAACTGGGCACCATTTTCATATTGATAGCAAATGGCGCGTAGGTTTGTAGGGGATTACTAAGGTTTAAGGCGAAGTTCAGTGCAGTGCACCGAAAACTATTCCCTCTGCCGATAATGACGGACACCCGATGCACCCCATTATTATCAATGGGCTCCGCCTGGCTCTATGTGTAACCGCTGGATAAGTTGTCCAACTTTGTGTTGTTTGGGTCTCCCAATGGACTGGAAAAACAGAGATGCAACACTAGCAACATTCACATAGATTAACCCCCATGATATATATATATACACACACACACATATAGCCTGCGGATAAGAACTGAAGAGTCAGAATAGTCGCGGAAATGGAGCTCAACTCTGGAGTCAGAAGTTTGAGAAATATACTTCTTTATATAATATAATATAATATAATATATATATAAATAATTGGTTAAATGATCGGCTAATATCTATCTATCTATCTATCTATCTATCTACCTATCTATCTCCTATCTACCTATCTATCTATCTATCTATCTATCTATCTATCACCTATCTATCTATCTACAGTCCTATGAAAAAGTTTGGGCACCCCTATTAATCTTAATCATTTTTAGTTCTAAATATTTTGGTGTTTGCAACAGCCATTTCAGTTTGATATATCTAATAACTGATGGACACAGTAATATTTCAGGATTGAAATGAGGTTTATTGTACTAACAGAAAATGTGCAATATGCATTAAACCAAAATTTGACCGGTGCAAAAATATGGGCACCTCAACAGAAAAGTGACATTAATATTTAGTACATCCTCCTTTTGCAAAGATAACAGCCTCTAGTCGCTTCCTGTAGCTTTTAATCAGTTCCTGGATCCTGGATAAAGGTATTTTGGACCATTTCTTTCTACAAAACAATTCAAGTTCAGTTAAGTTTGATGGTCGCCGAACATGGACAGCCCGCTCTCAAATGATCTGAAAACAAAGATTGTTCAACATAGTTGTTCAGGGGAAGGATACAAAACGTTGTCTCAGAGATTTAACCTGTCAGTTTCCACTGTGAGGAACATAGTAAGGAAATGGAAGACCACAGGGACAGTTCTTGTTAAGCCCAGAAGTGGCAGGCCAAGAAAAATATCAGAAAGGCAGAGAAGAAGAATGGTGAGAAGAGTCAAGGACAATCCACAGACCACCTCCAAAGAGCTGCAGCATCATCTTGCTGCAGATGGTGTCACTGTGCATCGGTCAACTATACAGCGCACTTTGCACAAATAGAAGCTGTATGGGAGAGTGATGAGAAAGAAGCCGTTTCTGCACGTACGCCACAAATAGAGTTGCCTGAGGTATGAAAAAGCACATTTGGACAAGGCAGCTTCATTTTGGAAACAAAAATTGAGTTGTTTGGTTATAAAAAAAAGGCGTTATGCATGGCGTCCAAAAAGAAACAGCATTCCAAGAAAAACACATGCTACCCACTGTAAAATTTGGTGGAAGTTCCATCATGCTTTGGGGCTGTGTGGCCAATGCCGGCATCGGGAATCTTGGTAAAGTTGAGGGTCGCATGGATTCCACTCAGTATCAGCAGATTCTTGAGAATAATGTTCAAGAATCAGTGACGAAGTTGAAGTTACGCCGGGGATGGATATTTCAGCAAGACAATGATCCAAAACACCGCTCCAAATCCTCAGGCATTCATGCAGAGGAACAATTACAATGTTCTGGAATGGCCATCCCAGTCCCCAGACCTGAATATCATTGAACATCTGTGGGATGATTGGAAGCGGGCTGTCCATGCTCGGCGACCATCTAACTTAACTGAACTTGAATTGTTTGTCCAAAATACCTTTATCCAGGATCCAGGAACTGATTAAAAGCTACAGGAAGCGACTAGAGGCTGTTATCTTTGCAAAAGGAGGATCTACTAAATATTAATGTCACTTTTCTGTTGAGGTGCCCATACTTTTGCACCGGTCAAATTTTGGTTTAATGCATATTGCGCATTTTCTGTTAGTACAATAAACCTCATTTCAATCCTGAAATATTACTGTGTCCATCAGTTATTAGATATATCAAACTGAAATGGCTGTTGCAAACACCAAAATATTTAGAACTAAAAATGATTAAGATTAATAGGGGTGCCCAAACTTTTTCATAGGACTGTATCTCCTATCTATCTATCTATCTATCTATCTATCTATCTATCTATCTCCTATCTATCTATCTATCTATCTATCTATCTATCTCCTATCTATCTATCTATCTATCTCCTATCTATCTATCTATCTATCTATCTCCTATCTATCTATCTATCTATCTATCTATCTATCTATCTCCTATCAATCTATCTCCTATCTATCTATCTCCTATCTATCTATCTATTTATCTATCTATCTATCTATCTATCTATCTATCTATCTATCTATCTATCTATCCATCTCCTATCCATCTATCTATTTATCTATCTATCTATCTATCTATCTATCTATCTATCTATCTATCTATCTATCTCTTATACTGTGAGGTCCTTTCTATTAGACACCGGTGTATCCCGTGCAGGTCTTTATTCCTCCGCACCGATATTTGCGTTAACAAAATAATTGATTCCTATTAATGTTATACAGAGTTCACAAGACAAATGAAAGTCAAATTAAAGTATAATGGCAGGTGAAGTCCCAGCGGAAAAAGTTGCAGAAGCTTTAGATTATTCTGTGATCAGCGCAACGGACTTTAGCTATTTTTACCAATCCTCTTCCAGTGTTTCCAAACAGCTCTTTAAGCAGGACTTTTCACCACTTCGACCTCCTTACATCATGTAATAGCTGCTGCTCTACGGATTTTGGCACAGTTGGAATTTTTTCTTCCGTCATTCCTGAGCAATCAGTGCTGTTCGTTTTGGTGTCTGATATAGCGTTTAGTCTCCGTACTGTCAGGAGGGCGGGGTCAGACAGAAGCAGACAACGGGTGTGATTCTGAGCTCTGACACCGGCTGCGTCTGATTATTACTCTGAGTCACATCCTCCTGTCTGACACCGCCCACCTGACAGTACACAGCTTAAACAGCATGGCAGGCACCAAATCTAACTGCGCCTGTTGCTCAGGAATGGTGGGGGCTATGATTGCTCCACTGATTCCAAGCTATTAACAGATGATAAGAACTAGAATTGGTAGAGGTGGTTAAAGGTCCTTTTTAAGGCAATTCAACACAGGGTCGACTTTGCAGTGGTATAAGACCCACCCCATGTTCGAGGACGTGAAAGGTCTCCTTTAAGGGGCTGTCTGGTTGGCTAAGTTCATTAGTCTAGCTTAGCCGTTATCTCTGTCCTAACCATGATGGAGAAGGGGACTGGCCCAGCTAATGAACAGAACCGGACAGCCTTCCCCCTTCAAACACGCCACCAAGACTAGTGTCAGAATCAGGGTTGTGGAGTCGGAGTTCCAGAGTCGGGGACGGTTTTGTGTAGAGCTCAAAATGGAAAAAGTTACTGACTCGAGCTTCGGAATAAAACAATTATTATATTATACAATTATTGGTATTGTATCGTTATTTTGATGTATAGCTTGCACTTTTACTCCCAATGAAAATCAATCGCGAGTGTTTTTTCCTGAATCATCGGAGATTTGCTTTTCATGCCATTTAGGAAGGAGATGGAGTCAGAGTTGGACTGGGGGGAAAAATGGAGTTTGGAATTAACAAATTTGGTCTACCGACACTGCAGACCTGGACTGCGGACCAGGAGAGGGGCCTACGAGTGGGTCAACGTTTCTGTATTCATAACGGAAGTATATTGATACATTTTATCCATTTAGATTTGGACAAGAACCAAATAACTTAGTGAATAAAGTTGGCGTTACGTTCTTGTAACTTGGCCAGCCATCTCCGAGCCTCGTGTACGTACCGACAGCTCCCATTATTGTCGCCGTAAGCGTACTGTGCTGTAAACATCTTTATCCTGTAAGACCTTTCGCCCAGACAGGTTACGTTTCACGAGCTACCGATAAAAGCATCAACATTTGCCGTACGAGACAAAGGCTTTAAGAGTACGTTGCGGATCCCAATGGTTGGTAGCGGAGCTGGATGAGCCTTGGTTCACAGCGATCACCTCCTACACAATGACCACATCAGCCAGAGAGCGCGATGCATTGAGACAGACTTGTGCTTGTTATACTGTATGTCCCCATCCAGATCTACAAACAAGTTATCCGGCTTCTCGGCAATTTCTTAGGCTTGATGAATGAGTTCCTGTGTGCGTTGAGTTGATTAATTAGAAAACTAGGGTGACTCAGAAAATCCAATAGCACTGCACAGATATCCAGCATACTAATGTGGTCAGTTGTCTATGAGGGAGGATGCCTACAGCATAAATTATCAGCGGGGAACATCTCATCTCATTTTAATATGTGAACACTCAATGTATCACTCCGGCTACAAATAGTATGCACATACAGGTAGGCACGAACCATCTCATCTACAGCTCATGACATGACAAAACGCATCGTGAATTATACATCACAATGCCGACCCCTAGCCTCTCATGTGCTAACAACTTCACACGAGGAAATGGACAGCCTTATAGCAAGTGATAGCAAACAAGATTTAGAGCCAGTCACCTACCCAGGGTGGCCAAGAAGATTGGCGAGATTGCCGGCTGTGGATTCCGCTGTTTAGCAAAAATGTATTTCTTCCCGTCTGAGAGAGTGCAACAAAAATATCAGATATATAAAAAGATACAGATTATCCACCCTAAAAGGAATCCGTCAGATCTATCTGGGAAACCGAACCACCCATAGGTCATTATGGACCAATGGTGTGGGGTTCCATGTAGCCCTCTCCACATGGGCCATGGCCAAACTGAAGAAATACAAGTTGCTTAATCATCATGGGCCAATGGTGCGGGGTCCCATGTAGCCCTCTCCACATGGGCCATTGCCAAACTGAAGAAATACAAGTTTCCCAATCATTATGGACCAATGGTGTGGGGTCCCATGTAGCCCTCTCCACATGGGCCATGGCCAAACTGAAGAAATACAAGTGGCTTAATCATTATGGACCAATGGTGTGGGGTCCCATGTAGCCCTCTCCATATGGGCCATGTCCAAACTGAAGGAATACAATTGGCTTAATCATTATGGACCAATGGTGTGGGGTCCCATGTAGCCCTCTCCACATGGGCCATGGCCAAACTGAAGAAATACAAGTGGCTTAATCATTATGGACCAATGGTGTGGGGTCCCATGTAGCCCTCTCCATATGGGCCATGTCCAAACTGAAGGAATACAATTGGCTTAATCATTATGGACCAATGGTGTGGGGTCCCATGTAGCCCTCTCCACATGGCCCATGTCCAAACTGAAGACATACAAGTTGCTTAATCATTATGGACCAATGGTGTGGGGTCCCATGTAGCCCTCTCCACATGGGCCATGGCCAAACTGAAGAAATACAAGTGGCTTAATCATTATGGACCAATGGTGTGGGGTCCCATGTAGCCCTCTCCATATGGGCCATGTCCAAACTGAAGGAATACAATTGGCTTAATCATTATGGACCAATGGTGTGGGGTCCCATGTAGCCCTCTCCACATGGCCCATGTCCAAACTGAAGAAATACAAGTTGCTTAATCATTATGGACCAATGGTGTGGGGTCCCATGTAGCCCTCTCCACATGGCCCATGTCGAAACTGAAGAAATACAAGTTGCTTAATCATTATGGACCAATGGTGTGGGGTCCCATGTAGCCCTCTCCACATGGGCCACGGCCAAACTGAAGAAATACAAGTGGCTTAATCATTATGGACCAATGGTGTGGGGTCCCATGTAGCCCTCTCCACATAGGCTATGGCTTTTTTCGCTCCTTACTTACTTTTGTAAGTCTCCATATGCCTGTGAAGGTGATCTCTCCTTAAGGAGTGATAATATTCCCAGAACCTATGTAGAGTTGAGTCAGGAGAGTCTCCTTGGACTCATCTCTGGTGTCGCGTAAGTTTAAGGGGGCGTTCACACTTGCACCCGTGTCCACCTGCCAGTCTCCATCCTATGAGTTCTCTCGCAGCACTGGGGCAGGTCCCAGCGCTCAAACAGCACTGGGGGCGTCCCCAATGCTGTGAGAGAACCCTCCAGCGCCGTCTCCATCTTCTTCAGGAACGAGTCTTCTTCATGTCTTCTTCCGGGGGTTGGCTTCAAACTTCTAGGCCTCGGGCAAAGCCAACTGCGCATGCCCGCCAGCCACAAGAAAATGGCCGCTTACACATTAATGTAAGCTGCCATTTTATTGTGGCCGGCAGGCATGCGCAGTCGGCTGCCCGAGGTCTAGAAATTTGAAGCCACCGCCGGAAGAAGACCCGTTTCTAAAGAAGATGGAGGTGGCGCTGGAGAGTTCTCTGGCAGCATTGGGGACGCCCCCAGTGCTGCGAGAGAACTCATTTGCATACCGATAAAAACTGGAATTTCAAGCGAATGGCGGCGCAGAGAAGACAACGAAAGGTAGGAGAAGAATAACCTTTCTTAAAATGAGAAAAAAAAATGTGATTGAATGATAGGATCCCTTTAATTTGCCCCCTTTTATTTCTTTCCCATCCGTTGCTGCTTCATTCTCCCGGGCAGTGAACGTGTTAAACCTAAGAGAGACAAAAATCAGCGGCAGAAGTGTAAAATATGGGACTCGGCAGGATTCATTAATTCCTGTTTCTGGGCCATGATTTCTGATACTATGCATTGTCTCCTGTGTGTAGGCTCTGCGTAGGCTCCTTAGCCTTAAAAGTTTGCAATGATATTGGTTAATTGGTAGCTATCGTGCCCCTTTCTTGCCTCTCCTTCCAGTGGGCGTGAAAGGGTTTATTTGTATTAGACATTGCTACTGACAGAAATCTATCCGTGTTCTCCTACAATCTCAGCCGCAATTCCCAAGTCAGAGGCTTCCCCAGAAAGCTCGTCAAAGGATTCCTACCCACGCACTGCATAGATAACAAGACCTGACCCATTTTTTCCTTGTTAAAGTAATAGTGCCGATATTAAAAATGCATCGAAAAAAAAAAAAAAAAACCCTCCTTGTGAGTCTGCAGACAATTATCCGAGCCCCTGCACATGGCCGGGCGGCTGTCCTGACATTTGTACTGGCACGAGGTTCTCCTTTCTGCCCCGGGGCCGATTGACATCGCTGCCTCAGCCAACCCCTTGTTAAATCGTCGGATTTTGTCACAAATCCTGGATCATTATGCGCGGATGATCTGAAAAAACATTTGTGGTTTCTAAACATTAGACCCTGGTGTTACGTAAAAAAAAAAAAACAAGGAGGGGGATCCAGAGAGCCGGAACGTAGGCGAAGTAAATCGTTGTGAATATTAATGATGGACTCATGGAAGGACATCAATGATGAACATGTTATTAGAATGTCCTAAGAGAGGACCTGTCAACGGGTCTAAGACATCCATCATCTAATCGGCGCTGTCACCCTCTGTTTATCTAAATCTGTTCAGCTATTCCAACGATATAAGCCCTGGACTAGTATACCAAAGCAAATAGGGGTTGAGTATCGAAGTGGGGGCTGTGTGTCATGCAATGGCACCCACTTGGCTTGACCATAATTTGCATCAACAATAAGAGGCCTTATATCTGTGGAATAGCTGAACAGATTTTGATTAAAAAAAACAAAAATTCCCAAAATGCTCAGGGTTACAACACTGATCAAATGATGTATGTCTTTGGGGGCTTCTCAGATTTGGTAACAGGTTCTCGCCAGGGGGTTAATCCAGTACTTGTAATTTAATCCCTATCCAATGGACAGAGAATATCCGTCTGATTGATGGGGTCCAATCACTAATCATGATATCTGGGGTTCCTTTCCCCCATGGAGTGGCAGTTCCAGTATGCCTAATGCCACTCCTTTAATTCTCAATGGGCCAGAGATATTTGACGCTGTACTTGGCCATTCCCAGCAGTGCCATAGACATGGCCGGCCTCTCCATTCTTGTGCCGATGGGGACCCAGCTGACATCACTTCCTGTGTTCCGCTATTGGCTGAAGCTCAATCTCACAGACTTCCTGTTCTTCCCGCCCCTTCGTGCATTCTGCATTTAGTAATGGTTCAGGGCTGGACACAAACGGGTCCAAATGGGGCACAATACTGATAATACACACACCCACCATAATGTGAGGCTGGCTCATAGAATATTAGTGACGCCCAAACTTTTCTGCCCCGCACCTGTATCGATACACCCCACTAGGTCCTGCTACTAACAGGGCATAGTGGAATCCTGTAAAAATAGATTAACTACAATCAGGTATCATTTATCTGACACGTAATATTTTGTCCAGGATTCACACGTTTGCAACCCACGACAAATGTCTTGCGAGTCCCTTTACTAAAGTCAAAAACAATTTACCACTGGTTGAGAGAAACATGGTTGGCCGGTACTAATGGGGTGTATGTATAAAGGTGCTGGACTGTGCACCATGCATTATGATGTGAATAGCACCTAATACCATGGGCATGTTCTGCACTTGTCTATTCCCCAATCATACGCCATTTGGGCCTGTCTGCATCCTGCAGTGAACCATTGCTTCATCTCATTTCACTGATATCCTACTGCTGTGATCCCTTTATTCTCGGTCCCAGAGATCAGACCTAGATATTGTCTGACTACAAAGTGAAGTCGTCTTGATAGTGATAGGTCAGAACTCGACAAGATTGGAATACCCCTTTAAGTGCAGCAAACAATGGAATAAGCTCGTTGACACCTAGCAGGGAACACATCCTTATTCACAGCACTGCAGACCTAGTAAATATATTCTTCCAGCCATAAACACTACAGCGAAGGACGTTCCTATAAATCCAAGCCATTCTCCGGCTCGGTGATTGATCTGCTTTAATTAGATTGACATTTGGCTGCAGGTAATGTAGGCATATCCTAACCATGCATAGGAAATACATATAGTTTTAAGATAACAATGTCTAGTTCTGAAGCGCCTTTGGCAATACATAGTTTTCCATGACCCCTTACTATTTTATGTATGCAAAAAGCAGCTCATTGCTTAGGACAGCAAAACAGAAATAGCTCAGGAAAGTAACACTTTCAAGGAAGAGGTTCTCTGCAGACACAAAGAAATGCGCAGAGCAAGTGAGCGATGGTCGAGGTGCCCCAGCCCTACGTGGGTGGCTGCCAGCGGAAGAACCAGGAGAGACAAGAAGGTAGACACAATATCCCCGGCTTAACTTTCGTGATGAATTTCCCTATTGCTCAGCTGCTGCAGAACACGCAGTCAGAATCTACAGACATGAAAAGTTTTACACTACAAATAGGATATTCTGCTCTACCCCATCCCGCTCTACCCCAACCTGCTCTGCCCCATCCCGCTCTGCCCCATCTCGCTCTACCCCATCCTGCTCTGCCCCATCCTGCTCTGCCCCATCCCGCTCTACCAGATCCTGCTCTGCTCCATCCTGCTCTACTCCATCCCGCTCTACCAGATCCTGCTCTACTCCATCCTGCTCTACCAGATCCTGCTCTACTCCATCCTGCTCTACCAGATCCTGCTCTGCCCCATCCCGCTCTACCAGATCCTGCTCTGCTCCATCCTGCTCTACTCCATCCCGCTCTACCAGATCCTGCTCTACTCCATCCTGCTCTACCAGATCCCGCTCTACCCCATCCTGCTCTACTCCATCCTGCTCTACTCCATCCCGCTCTACCAGATCCTGCTCTACCAGATCCTGCTCTACTCCAACCCACTCTTACCCAATCCTGCTCCACCACATCCTGCTCTACCCCATCCTGCTCTACCAGATCCTGCTCTACTCCATCCCGCTCTACTCCATCCCGCTCTACCCCATCCCGCTCTACCCGATCCTGCTCTACTCCATCCCGCTCTACCCCATCCCGCTCTACCCGATCCTGCTCTACTCCATCCCGCTCTACCCTATCCTGCTCTACCAGATCCTGCTCTACTCCATCCCGCTCTACCCCATCCTGCTATACCACATCCCGCTCTACCCCATCCTGCTCTACCAGATCCTGCTCTACTCCATCCCGCTCTACCCCATCTCGCTCTACCAGATCCTGCTCTACTCCATCCTGCTCTACCCCATCCCGCTCCACCACATCCTGTGCACCACGTTCCCACCCCGAACATGTCTGTTTTAGTACATACTCCTACTCCCAATAACAATTTTGCCAGTAACTCTGCATTGTGCCGCTCCTCTGTTATTCTATGTATATTTATGAATTATCTGACAACTGGGTGTTACCATTCCCCTTGTCTAAGGGGTTTGTTGTCAACTTTTTACCCAATTTGTAAACCCTTTGAAAAGGAGTCTGTCACCAGAATCGGTGTTTTCTACCTCCCATTGAAAACAAAGGAAGGCAGATTCAGGGACGACTCCTCCCCTAAATCGCTGGCTGCGACGTACCAGATCCCTTCCGCTAAAGCACAGGTAGTGATGTCCCACTTCCTTTGCCGAATTTGCCGGAAGACAACAATGGTCCAGAAGGATCAGATCATACTGGGGGGCACCGGAGCACCAGGGAAAGGTAGTAGGTTTTTTTTTTTCTTACCTCTCTAGGCCTATTTAAAAAATAAAAATTTTGTCCAGACAACTCCTTTAAGTGAAGATAACGCAAATGTTAACAATATTTTTAAAAAAAATAAAAAAAAATTCTCTCCAAATAAACACAGTAATACTTAGTCATCAGGTATAATCTGCAAATATCTAACCAGCAGAGTCACCTCGTAACATCTTCGACCCGGTCTATCCTACAAATGTTAATTTGACGTGGTCTTGCCGCCATCAATATATAAATTATCGGACCTTTTCCCATAAATTCTTGGCCAGTGCTCGCTCCTACGTGGCCACTGCCCCTATGTGCTAAGTTCGCACTATTTAATTAGGCAAAAAAAAAGTGTAAATCAGAACAAAATGAGTTTGACCCTGTAAGCCATTTTCTACAATCAATAGGGTTTCCCATCGTGATGGATGACATCACATTCAACCTCAAAGCTGTGACTTGGCTGTACCGCGTTCCCGCACCATTAATCACAATGAATGTACCGGCCGGCTTAATGTGATCTGTCATTATAAAACGGTGCGCTGTGCGCCGACGGGGGGGACGTGGTCGCCCTTACACAACATTAAAATGTACATCAACGTCGACATAAGGCTTTACAACGCCGCCTATTACTTAGGGGCAGGAAACGCGTCTCGGACTGTCGGCTCTTCTGTTACAACGATAACTTTTTTCAAAAAATTGATACAAATGGACAATTCAAAAACATTTAAACACAAAAATATACAAGAAAATGCATTTGGTATTTTAAGAGAAAAAAAAATGGAACCAAATGCTAAAAACTAAAAACATGTTGTTTTCATGAGAGTCTTGTTATTTTCTCTAAACTTGGAAATGGTGAGCAAAGTGCGCGCATTGGATCTGTGTCGTAGCCATATGGTGATTACTTTCTCTAAGACTTGGACGCCTTTATTTGTGTTTTCTTTAGGGAAAAGGAATAGATGAGAAATGCATTTAAGTAACGGGCAATCGGTGGAGTCAGGATGGAGGGAATTTAAAGATACTACTGTCTCCCCATATCTAAAAGGGGGTGTCCAATTTATATAAACTTATCGCCCCGATTCACAAAGTTCTCCACAACCCTGCACCTCTTTCACTTCCTCTTTCATCCCCGTCTACCATCCTATCTATGTTCTCTGTCCTGCCAATGACCTGAGACTCCTACTACAATCTTCAAGACTTCTCCTGAGATGCACCAGTGCTCTAGAATGCTCTACCCCAGACAATCAGCCAACACTCAACTACTAAAGTTATTATCTATCCAGTGAACAAATGATAAAAGGAATATTCTGGAAATAACAAGTCCAACTTTGCTTTACCTGGAGACTGGTAAAAAGTGGTTATAACTCAGACGCCTGGACCCATATCGAAAGGTTTATCCTACTACAATCTTCAAGACTTCTCCTGAGATGCACCAGTGCTCTAGAATGCTCTACCCCAGACAATCAGACAACACCCAACTACTAAAGTTATTATCTATCCAGTGAACAAATAAAGGAATATTCTGGAAATAACAAGTCCAAGTCCAACTTTGCTTTACCTGGAGACTGGTACAAATTGGTTATACCTCAGACGCCTGGACCCATATCGAAAGGTTTATCCTACTACAATCTTCAAGACTTCTCCTGAGATGCACCAGTGCTTTAGAATACTCTACCCCAGACAATCAGACAACACCCAACTACTAAAGTTATTATCTATCCAGTGAACAAATAAAGGAATATTCTGGAAATAACAAGTCCAAGTCCAACTTTGCTTTACCTGGAGACTGGTAAAAATTGGTTATATCTCAGACGCCTGTACCCTATCGAAAGGTTTATCCTACTACAATCTTCAAGACTTCTCCTGAGATGCACCAGTGCTCTAGAATGCTCTACCCCAGACAATCAGACAACACCCAACTATTAAAGTTATTATCTATCCAGTGAACAAATGATAAAAGGAATATTCTGGAAATAAGTCCAAGTCCAACTTTGCTTTACCTGGAGACTGGTACAAATTGGTTATACCTCAGACGCCTGGACCCATATCGAAAGGTTTACAGCTATGAGTGACGATTGACTGTTGAAGATGTCACGTCAAAACTGTCATGGTAATCGGTCCTAGTTTTGTTGCATCAGATCGCTTGTGATATCACACAAAGATATACAGTAACCAATTGATCTTTATATTATGTAATAAATCACCATTGCCAACTTAGGAATCTTTAAATGGTCACTAATGTTTCAAGAAATTCTGAATTAATCAATAGTACAAGCAAATAGAAGGCATTTTTTATGCCATTTTCTCCACTCTCCCTCCCTACTAAAGTGCAATCTCTTATTAATTCAGTTTTGGTCTCCCAAGGTAGACTGCAAAGGTCAAGGAATAGAGAAGACAATGGCAGATAGAAACAAAGTAATGTAGTTGCTGCTAAACTGAAAGTTTCTATCTAATCCCAAGTGCTTTATTCATATCAGTAGTGTGAAGAGAGTTTGGGAGCAGAATCTCCTGTTTCCTCTATGGCCAGTGTATTGAAGACATCATAGTTGTTAGTTTTCATGTATTAGCTCAGGGAAAACCAAAAATTAAACAGGAAAAGGCTTCATACATAGGATACAAGTTATATAATGACCAGAGAGATAAAGTTATCTATTATGTGCACACATGGTCCTGTGATCCTGAAATGTGACTGGCCACTATACAGAGCACGGAGCCAACTACTTCTGAATCAGAGCATAAAAAGTGGCCATAAACACTAAGTCAGCCCCCTACGATCACATAAGGATAATCCATAAATAACAAAATTCTGGCCAACCCCTTTAAGTCGACTGTAAATGCCCCACTCGTGGTTGGATAATATAAATGTGGGCAATAGACGTGGGCTTCCTAAGCTTTCCTATAGAGGGTCTGTGTCCTATGTAACAGACTCCAAGACGTTTCTATTGTCCCATAGACTAAGGACACGATTCGTTTTTTTCAAAGTAGCGAGAAAAATAATGCAGCCGTGCAACTGGGAAAGTGGCATTTCGGCAAAATGCAGCCCCGAAATGAGGAAATCCATAGAATCTTTGTTTGCAGAGCACATGGCTTACAGGACAAACGCTGGAAGAAAAGAGCAGAGACAAGCTGGGAGTAATGGACCTCATTGTAAAGTACAAAGTGTTATTTGCTGCAAATCCTTTATCAGCCTCCAGTCAAATGTCACACAAATCTCACACGACGGGGTAAATGCTCACACTAACAAGAATGTACTTTATACTTCTGAAAATGGTGTTAAATTCAGGACTTGCAATAAAAGCTCAGTAAATGCTTCACTGGCCTGAAACAAATAAACATATGTACAGAGAAAAGCCTTTTGCAGTTCGGAGAAAGCAATGTCACCCTGCCTCGCCGCGCCGCGCGCTTCACACCGCTAATGTCTAGGTTTTAGGGTCGGATATGACTTTTCAGACAATAGACCGGACTTGGACCCATCAAACTATAGGAAGAATAACCCAGTCCAAGATCAATAGAAGATCTGTCTAGACCAGAGGTTCCCAAACTTTTTTTTTGGTAGACCATTTTCTAAATTTTACAGGTTTCGGTGGATTCCCTGCTGCTACATTTCTACCAAATTTCCAAAACTTGTCAAAAAATGTGAAGATTAGATCTAACGATGGTCCTGTCGAGTCTCCCGTGGACCCCTGGGTGTCCACCTGGACCACTTTGGAAATCACTGGTCTAGACCATATGGCCAAGTGTTGATGCAGATGGGAACCAAAAATAGGCATTGTAAGTCATGGTAAATTTGCATAAGGAAGTCGTAAGAAGTCTTCAACGTTCTTACATTGGTTTACGTTGGTACGGCTAAGTTGACATAATGGAACCTGTTCCTACTATTGGTGGCCTATACTTAGAATGGATTATCAATATTATATCTGAAGGAAATCCGACACAGATCAGCTGTACAAGGACAGGAAGGCTCGCTGTAAAAACCCTAGGGGAGGTTTTTGGTACTGCAGTGCTGCCCTACTGAAGACACCCCCGACCCCAACCAATCTAATAACAATGGGGTATCCTAAGTATCAATGAACAAAAATGTGAATTAACAAATTAATGTCAATTCCATCAACATTCGGTGTGACCTTTGCCCTTTGCCTTCCATCAGTTTTTCTCGGTACTTGCAGATGGTTTTTGGCAGAGCTGGGCAGGGAAGTTGTTCCCGCCGCCATCTTGGAGAGCTAAGTAGGCTTGCTCCAATCCATCTGTCTCTTCATGTCATCCCAGACAGACTGGATGATGTTGAGATCAGGGCTCTGCGGGGGCCGGATCATCACTTCCAGGACTCCTCCTCCGAAGAGCAAAGGTCACACCAAATATTGATGGGATTTACATTTCTCTTTCCTTCCTTCGTTTCATTTTGTTAATGAACAGAAAGTCACGATTAACCCTTCTAGTTCGGAAACCTTTACTTTGCACCATCTTATCCATGCCTACAACTTTGGCACAGTTAAATGGAAATCAAAACATCCTAGAGTCATAATCTATAAATTACTGCATGTTGTATACAAAATTTTCTATTTTACAGTATTTGGCAATGAGGATATAGAAAGAGAAGAACGCTTAGAAATGTTCTAGATTTGGTGCAGTGGAAGTAAAACTATGGCTGATGAAATATTGCACTTACCCATCACAGCAGGACAGACGCTGAGCTATTGAATACGCAGCAGGGTCTCTGTCTAGCGCTAATACTTTAATATTAGGAGCCTGCTTCAGAATTGATGTGGTGTGACCTCCTGCCCCAAAAGTCAGATCCAATATAGTCTAGACCAGGCACAAGAAAAAAAAAACAAAACAGGAAATCAGAATATAAGACGAGCCGTAGATTACACAATTAAATATTTGAGGATTCTCCGCCATTCATTTACACCTGGGATAAGATTGTGTGTACACGGGATTAGTCCCTCATTTATACCCAGCGTTAGTATGTAAAGCAAAGCGCCCAAACTTGACGGCTATACAAAATATGCAAGATTTTTGGCAGAATTTGCAAGAGCTTCTGACGAAACCTCCAATGCAGATGTGAATGTAGGGAATGGAAGGGAATTCTGGGACATCTACTGATGACCTCTTAGGATCATCCTCTTCTTAGGATAGGTCAACAATATACAATTGGTGAGGGTTCGACAGCCGTGACCCCAATCAGTATATGATTGGTGAGGGTTCGACAGTCAGGATCCCCAATCAATATACAATTGGTGAGGGTTCGAAAGCCAGGACCCCAAATCAGTATATGATTGGTGAGGGTTCGACAGTCAGGACCCCCAATCAATACACAATTGGTGAGGGTTCGACAGCCGGGACCCCCAATCAGTATAGAATTGGTGAGGGTTCGACAGCCAGGACCCCCAATTAGTATATGATTGGTGAGGGTTCAAGAGTCGGGATCCCCAATAAATATACAATTGGTGAGGGTTCGACAGCCGGGACCCCCAATCAGTATATGATTGGTGAGGGTTCGACAGTCAGGACCCCCAATCAATATACAATTGGTGAGGGTTCGACAGCCAGGACCCCCAATTAGTATATGATTGGTGAGGGTTCAAGAGTCGGGATCCCCAATAAATATACAATTGGTGAGGGTTCGACAGCCGGGACCCCCAATCAGTATATGATTGGTGAGGGTTCGACAGTCAGGACCCCCAATCAATATACAATTGGTGAGGGTTCGAAAGCCAGAACCTCCAACCAATATAGGATTGGTGAGGGTTCGACAGTCAGGACCCTCAATCAATATACAATTGGTGAGGGTTCGATAGCCAGGACTCCCAATCAGTATATGATTGGTGAGAGTTCGACAGCCAGGACCCCTAACCAATATACAATTGGTGAGGGTCTGACAGCCACTAGTGTCAACTCTCCATTGTTCCAGTTCGTCGGAGGACCAGAACGATATATGGGCAGAAATACGGAGCATGACGGAGCTCATACAGAACTTTACCCCATAGAAACATTTTAGGACCAAACCCTCTGTCCAAACAAAACCACCCAACAGTGGAGAATCCATCATGCCCATCTATTGTGCGAGCTCATCGACGTCCCGTAAAGAGTCACTGTTGTATTTCCATGAAGACAAAGCCATGTTGGGTTTAGATGCGTTCCTCAAACATGGCGGCTCGAGAACCTCAACCCCTGCGATCTGCATTCCCCGCGATTCAGATAAGAACTTTCTCTTCAAAAATAAGTTTCATTTTTAGAAAAGCTCCACGTAAAAAAACTACGGGAACAAAAACAAAAGTAGAAAGACTCCCACACCTCTTCAAAGCATGGAAAACACGACTTCTGAAAATGTTGCCTTGCGATCAAGTTCAATTCTTTTTAATCAGATATAAGTAAATCACATTATTCCTCCATGTCCCCGCAAATAACAGAAAGGAATGTCACAATGGTTATATATAGCGTGACTCACACTCCTTTAGTTAAGTTATGATTTTCTGACAGATTTACCCAGAGGAATTTTACAATCCATTTACGATGGTGCATAACAAAAAAAATATTCCCAGTTCCCTTCTGGGTTCAGCTGTTTAACTCAAAATTTATAGCAGGTAAAATATGGAAACCTCAAACAAATCCAGTCAAACAATTTCTAGGAGGGTAAAAGGAACTTATCGAGTTAGGGGATGGGATTGGTAGCACAGGAAGCAGCGACGCCATAAGTAGCAGACGGTCCAGGCAAAGTGACTTATTGCCAGCACTCGGACTCTAAGACACGTGACCCAGTAGACTTCCCCCAGCCATGCACCTGCACAGGGAGTCTGAGGCTACAAGGTGCAGCAGTGCTCAATTTCTTTGTCTAGAGGTCCCAGTTGCAGCATCCCCAGGGTCGCAACACCACTCTATTCATTTACATTAACAAAGGAGTCATAGGACAACATGGTGATCTTGGGTCGCATGATGGAAGGACTGGGCGATATGCTGGGTTCTGGTGACCCTAAAACCTTAAAAAATTGGTTAGTGTCACCAGAACCAGCAAATCATCCCAGCCCTGCAGATACATAGGTTACCGTCACCAGACCCAGCATATCTATCTGCAGGACTGAGGTGATATGCTGGTTCTGGTGACAGTAACCTATCTGCAGGACTGGGGTGATATGCTGGGTCTGGTGACAGTAACCTATCTATCTGCAGGGCTGGGGTGATATGCTGGTTCTAGTGACAGTAACCTATCTATCTGCAGGGCTGGGGTGATATGCTGGGTCTGGTGACAGTAACCTATCTATCTGCAGGGCTGGGGTGATATGCTGGTTCTGGTGACAGTAACCTATCTATCTGCAGGGCTGGGGTGATATGCTGGTTCTAGTGACAGTAACCTATCTATCTGCAGGGCTGGGGTGATATGCTGGTTCTGGTGACAGTAGCCTATCTATCTGCAGGGCTGGGGTGATATGCTGGTTCTGGTGACAGTAACCTATCTATCTGCAGGACTGGGGTGATATGCTGGTTCTGGTGACAGTAACCTATCTATCTATCTGCAGGACTGGGGTGATATACTGGTTCTGGTGACAGTAACCTATGTATCTGCAGGGCTGGGGTGATATGCTGGTTCTGGTGACAGTAACTTTTCTATCTGCAGGGCTGGGGTGATATGCTGGTTCTGGTGACAGTAACCTATCTGCAGGGCTGGGGTGATATGTTGGTTCTGTTGACAGTAACCTATCTGCAGGGCTGGGGTGATATGCTGGTTCTGGTGACAGTAACTTATCTATCTGCAGGACTGGGGTGATATGCTGGTTCTGGTGACAGTAACCTATCTATCTGCAGGGCTGGGGTGATATGCTGGTTCTGGTGACAGTAACTTATCTATCTGCAGGGCTGGGGTGATATGCTGGTTCTGGTGACAGTAACCTATCTATCTGCAGGACTGGGGTGATATGCTGGTTCTGGTGACACTAACCTATCTATCTGCAGGACTGGGGTGATATGCTGGTTCTGGTGACAGTAACCTATCTATCTGCGGGGCTGGGGTGATATGCTGGTTCTGGTAATAGTAACCTATCTATCTGCAGGGCTGGGGTGATATGCTGGGTCTGGT
This sequence comes from Leptodactylus fuscus, assembly GCF_031893055.1. Taxonomy (NCBI): domain Eukaryota; kingdom Metazoa; phylum Chordata; class Amphibia; order Anura; family Leptodactylidae; genus Leptodactylus; species Leptodactylus fuscus. Next base: position 5,484,723 of record NC_134271.1, on the reverse strand, counting down.
GACAGTAACCTATCTATCTGCAGGGCTGGGGTGATATGCTGGTTCTAGTGACAGTAACCTATCTATCTGCAGGGCTGGGGTGATATGCTGGGTCTGGTGACAGTAACCTATCTATCTGCAGGGCTGGGGTGATATGCTGGTTCTGGTGACAGTAACCTATCTATCTGCAGGGCTGGGGTGATATGCTGGTTCTAGTGACAGTAACCTATCTATCTGCAGGGCTGGGGTGATATGCTGGTTCTGGTGACAGTAGCCTATCTATCTGCAGGGCTGGGGTGATATGCTGGTTCTGGTGACAGTAACCTATCTATCTGCAGGACTGGGGTGATATGCTGGTTCTGGTGACAGTAACCTATCTATCTATCTGCAGGACTGGGGTGATATACTGGTTCTGGTGACAGTAACCTATGTATCTGCAGGGCTGGGGTGATATGCTGGTTCTGGTGACAGTAACTTTTCTATCTGCAGGGCTGGGGTGATATGCTGGTTCTGGTGACAGTAACCTATCTGCAGGGCTGGGGTGATATGTTGGTTCTGTTGACAGTAACCTATCTGCAGGGCTGGGGTGATATGCTGGTTCTGGTGACAGTAACTTATCTATCTGCAGGACTGGGGTGATATGCTGGTTCTGGTGACAGTAACCTATCTATCTGCAGGGCTGGGGTGATATGCTGGTTCTGGTGACAGTAACTTATCTATCTGCAGGGCTGGGGTGATATGCTGGTTCTGGTGACAGTAACCTATCTATCTGCAGGACTGGGGTGATATGCTGGTTCTGGTGACACTAACCTATCTATCTGCAGGACTGGGGTGATATGCTGGTTCTGGTGACAGTAACCTATCTATCTGCGGGGCTGGGGTGATATGCTGGTTCTGGTAATAGTAACCTATCTATCTGCAGGGCTGGGGTGATATGCTGGGTCTGGTGACAGTAACCTATCTATCTGCAGGGCTGGGGTGATATGCTGGTTCTGGTGACAGTAACCTATCTGCAGGGCTGGGGTGATATGCTGGTTCTGTTGACAGTAACCTATCTATCTGCAGGGCTGGGGTGATATGCTGGTTCTGGTGACAGTAATCTATCTATCTGCAGGGCTGGGGTGATATGCTGGTTCTGGTGACAGTAACCTATCTATCTGCAGGACTGGGGTGATATGCTGGTTCTGGTGACAGTAACCTATCTATCTGCGGGGCTGGGGTGATATGCTGGTTCTGGTAATAGTAACCTATCTATCTGCAGGGCTGGGGTGATATGCTGGTTCTGGTGACAGTAACCTATCTGCAGGGCTGGGGTGATATGCTGAGTCTGGTAACAGTAACCTATCTATCTGCAGGGCTGGGGTGATATGCTGGTTCTGGTGACAGTAACCTATCTATCTGCAGGGCTGGGGTGATATGCTGGTCTGGTGCCAGTAACCTATCTATCTGCAGGGCTGGGGTGATATGCTGGATCTGGTGACAGTAACCTATCTATCTGCAGGGCTGGGGTGATATGCTGGTTCTGTTGACAGTAACCTATCTATCTGCAGGGCTGGGGTGATATGCTGGTTCTGGTGACAGTAACCTATCTATCTGCAGGGCTGGGGTGATATGCTGGTTCTGGTGACAGTAATCTATCTATCTGCAGGGCTGGGGTGATATGCTGGTTCTGGTGACAGTAACCTATCTATCTGCAGGACTGGGGTGATATGCTGGTTCTGGTGACAGTAACCTATCTATCTGCAGGACTGGGGTGATATGCTGGTTCTGGTGACAGTAACCTATCTATCTGCGGGGCTGGGGTGATATGCTGGTTCTGGTAATAGTAACCTATCTATCTGCAGGGCTGGGGTGATATGCTGGTTCTGGTGACAGTAACCTATCTGCAGGGCTGGGGTGATATGCTGAGTCTGGTTACAGTAACCTATCTATCTGCAGGGCTGGGGTGATATGCTGGTTCTGGTGACAGTAACCTATCTATCTGCAGGGCTGGGGTGATATGCTGGTCTGGTGCCAGTAACCTATCTATCTGCAGGGCTGGGGTGATATGCTGGATCTGGTGACAGTAACCTATCTATCTGCAGGGCTGGGGTGATATGCTGGTTCTGGTGACAGTAACCTATCTATCTGCAGGGCTGGGGTGATATACTGGTTCTGGTGGCAGTAACCTATCTATCTGCAGGACTGGGGTGATATGCTGGTTCTGGTGACAGTAACCTATCTATCTGCAGGACTGGGGAGATATGCTGGTTCTGGTGACACTAACCAATGAGGTTTTTTTTTTTTTGATGGCCTACACAAAGTACTTTGCAACGTATGAAGTAAGAAACAGATGGCTCTGTACAATACATAGTGGCCAAGCTGAGCAATTACCAATCATTGGAATGAGATGAGTTGCTACCATGTACATTTGCTTCCAGCTCCACACACTGGACACTAGTCCCAGTAGGACAGCTCATTGGCTCCGTGCCCAGCTGTTGCCCCCCAAACCCCAAGATCAGATATTATGATGCTCAAAAAAATCTAATAAAAAATGTTGCAAAAAATTATAATAAGTAAACGAATGAGTAGTACATTTTGTAAGCAGAATTTTAAAGCGCCCCCAAGAAAACTACAGACAAAGCTATCCGATTTGCAAATGCAAAAATATACAACGGTGACCGTAATGGACGGTCTGAAGTTATTAAGTTTAATAGGAAGCAGGACTGTAGAATGTGACTACACCGGGTTTGTTTGTAGTCTGTAAACATGGTGACACATCGCTCCGTTGTATTCTACGCCACAATAAAAATACTTAATTTTGACAACGCTATTAAAAAGTAAAAATTACATAAGACAATTTTTGAACCGTCAAAGCTTTCAAGTTCCCGGCAACAAATCAGAAATTCTTCACTTTTAAAGACTCGCAATTCTGACACTTTTTATTTTAACAGCTTATTTGATGTTATTTACATAGGCCCACAAAACAGATTTACATGATTAATGGTGTAAAAAAAGAAATTCATGTGGTTTTACCACCTGCCCAAAAAGAAAAGTCTTTGTGGGGGAGGAAATAAACTTTGCTATAAAGAAGATGACGATGAATCATGAAATTATAGAAGCACATAAATAAGACGAAGTCATTTAGACGAAGACACTTTGCAAATCATGACCATAATATTAATAGAAGAACGTTCTTTTAATTCAGGAACTTGTTTTTATGACAAGACTGTATGAGAATCTTGGATTTCCCAAAATAATGATTTAAAGAGGACCTATCACCACCACCACCTCTTTGCATCCATCGATGGGCGCCCTTCCACTGATTCCGACACAGTTGGAATTTTTTTTCTAGCCCCTACCATTCCCGAGTAATCATTTTAGTAAGTGTCATGCTCTCTGCTGACAGGTGGGCGGTCCTTGTCTTCCCGCTGCAGCCCAGGACCACCCATTTCACACTAGAGAGCACAATCGGGATGAAATGAACAGAAATGATTGCTCGGGAATGGTGGGGGCTAGAGAAAAAATTCCAAATGCACCAGAATCAATGAAGCGGCGCCTATTGAAGGGTGGGAGTTGGAGGAAGGGATTATATTTCATGGTTTTTGATCTGCATATTACTGCACAAGAGGAACTGAACATACTAACATAGTTTTATGGGAAATGGATCTAAAAAAACTTGTAAGGTTTTGAAATCGCAATGCAATCACTTATTTTTTCCATCTTTACATTTCGGTTATTTGGCTTCTTGGTACACACAATGCTCAATTTTTTTTGTTCAGCTGTAAAAAAAAAAAATTGTACTGTCACGTTCAGAACTGGTAAATTTTCAGCGTCCTGTACACACAGTATTTCGACAGACGGCACTGCCAAATAAATTATTAGTGTATTAGCAGACTGTGTTTATCGCACACAAGGCCAAGGAAAAAGTGCCATTTCAGCACGCAACATTCCAGTTTTTCCATCTGTGACACGGCAAAGTGCTCTGCTAAAGGGTCCTGGGAACGGTCTCCGGGTGAGCAGAGCTGGCAACACGTAAGTGCATGAACGACCATGTCCACTCCTGATCCAGATCAATACTAATGTGTCACTATGTAATGATATGTTGTTATTTTAAAAGACATTTTTAAGTTTTTAAGCAAAATTTTTGTAGAGTTGTCAAATTTTTTATGTTCTTCTTATCTAAATTTTTTAAAAATCAAAAAAATCTTGCAATTCCAACCAAGTCTAAAATATGCGTCCCTTCCTGTTTCTTGGACACGGGCCATAAACACAATGGTCTACATTAGAGCTTACTGACTTCTATGAGTTTTTGGTGACCATTTTTGGGCTTTGTGGAAATACAGCAGCAAAGTGAATAAGAATTTGTTTAATCCTATCCCCACGTTGCAGAAAATGCAGCTTTTTCAAAAACACTGGCTACGTGCATATTTTACCTGCGAAAAAACTGTGTTTCAACATAGAGGCAAAAATTCAGGGGAAAAAAAGCTGTAAAAAGTTGGGTTTTTTTATGTTCTACGTGGGGCCTTAGCCTATAGACTAATAACAGTCAACTATGTAAAAGGGAAAGGGTGTCTGATCACCAGTGGTCCAATTGCATGAATAAGGGGTCCAAAAGTACCCATGTCAAAGAAGCGCAAGTGCGCATGCGCGATCTTGACTCTATTCACCATTGGACTGGTGAAGCCCTATACTTCTCAATCTCCAACAGTCCCACAGAACTGAATGGTTGGTGACCATATATATGCACCACTGCTCCATTCATATGGGGGACTTGGGAATCTCTCTTCTCGAGATCCCATCGGTGGAATCCCCAGTGACTTATCTCCTTCCACCCATACCTGCACGTCAATGCTGTACACAGGACTGTTTTAGTTGCTGAAGTATAACCTTTGAATATTACCCCCAAGGGTTCATATCGGCGTCCTTCTCTCCTTTCCTCTGGTCCACCATGGGACCAAAAGAACAGAAAAACTATCCATAATAACAGGTCCAATGGACCCCAATGACTATGATGGGGTCTGTAGGGTGTCCATTATTTTTTCATTGAGCAGATACAAAAGTTGGGATTGCAGGATGTTTTTTTGTCTGGGATTTCTGATAAGGGAGGACTCACACCTATTGCACAATGGTGGTGGACATGGTTCGGAAACCCCAAAAAGAGTTCAGCAGTTATGGCATGACCTGTTGGTATGTTGGCTCTAGAGATGAGCGAATAGTATTCAAAATGGCTGTTTCGAATACCACGCACCCATAGGAATGAATGGGAGCGGCCGGCGCGCAGGTGGTTAAGCTGCTGGACGCCGGCTGCATTCATTCATTTCTGTGGGTGCGTGGTATTCGAAATACTATTCGCTCAGCTCTAGTTGGCTCATCTTCATAATAGATTCCCTTTAGAAGTTTCTTATACAATCCATGGTCACGAGACTAACGAAACAGATTTTTACGTCATCGTTTTCTTGACCAGCAAAATGTCCACCTTCGACGTGGATACGGGACGGGGCAAATCGAGCCACAGCTGTATTCAGTGTTCTGCTATGATCGATGAATGTATACATTTCCAAGAACTCTACCATACTACGTCAAAAGATATATCCAGCTCATATTTATAGCCTTCCGTTCCCTCATTCGGAGAATCAGCGCCGGCTCCCGGTGACGCGTATTCCAGCGGCCGCCTAGTTAATGGCATCATGCTGGGCACTCCGGTAAAAATCACTAACACTCTACGTCAGCATGACTTAAGAACCGCTGGTTAGTTTTATGGAAAGTCTCCTTTTTATCTTCAGCTGGAATAATATATATTAAAGCAAATATGTCAGCATGTATTTGGTTTCTCGCCTTGTTCTTTGCCCTGACAATGAGCCGGCCCCTGTGAATACATGTACTACAGGATTTAATCAAAGGATTAAGGAGGGCTTTGATCTCGGGCCACCAGTTTCACGTTGGCAAACAGTCAAGATCACATTAAACATGAGACCCAGTAGGTCAAAAGGAGGCCTCACAATCAGATACAGATCCTGACTGTAGATGATGTTAGGTGTCACCGATACACTGTCAATTAGATTATCTGGATACCAAACCTTCGCGCAGTATCGGCTTACAAAATGGATTGGATTCACGACTCTAAAAAGTATTCTAGACGCACGCTCTCTAAACGTGACACTTAAAGGGGTTGTTGTAGAAAAATTTAAAGGGCACGGGGGTGGGGGGGGGGGTCAGAATGGGATAAAATAAATAAAAAATAGAAATGGTATGATACTACAGCCAACTTGGTTTGGGTCGTGCGTCTTCCATTATCTCTGTTCCATGGACTGCCAGACCAGAGAGTCAGGTAAGGCCTCATGCACAGGACTTTTTCTTCGAAAGAAGTCGGACCACCCTGAGATGACATCGGAGCGTCTTCCATTCTTCATTAGTTTCTATGAGGTGATTCCGTCCAGTTCCATCACACCTACTCTACGGTTATAGATTCTATGATTATAGAATTCGGCATTGAAATCCGCTCCAATGGCGCACTAATCAGCGGTCACGTGATCGGAACCACCCTCCAACCCCGGACTGCTTCACCTCTTCCCTCCTGTTCAGATTGCACATGTAAATTACCAGTGCTGTGTTGGCTGCAGACTATAGTAAATACCTATCGAAGGAAGAGTGACCCGTGGGTTGGGGGGATAATTCTGACCAGGGGTGGGAACCAAGCTGGAAACTTTAACTCTCCGGACGACCCCTTTAACTTAAAGGGATTCTCTGGGCAGATTTTTTTTTTTTTTTTTAGAAAGATCTGTTAGTGTTAGTAATGATTCAAGTACACCCATATACCTTTAGCAGAGTTTGGAATGATTTCTGGGTGTCTCTGGTTGCTGCTGGCATCCTCTACCTTTGTTTACATGGTGTAGCTTCCTGCTTTGCAGCTTCCTGTGTAGCTGCTGCACTAGTTCCCTCTCCCCTCCCTCTGTTACACTCTCCCTACCTGTCTCACTAGCTAAACTATCCCATCCATTACGAGCCCTTCCCACCCAATTCCAGTCTCCCTAGTCTAGCTATCCCACACACTACTAGCCCCTCTCATCCTACCCCAGTCTCCCTAGTCTAGCTATCACACCCATTACTAGCCCCTCCCATCCTACCCCAGTCTCCCTAGTCTAGCTATCACACCCATTACTAGCCCCTCCCATCCTACCCCCGTCTCCCTAGTCTAGCTATCCCATTCATTTCGAGCCTTTCCCACCCTACCCCAGTCTCTCTAGTCTAGCTATCCCACCCATTATTAGCCCCTCCCATCCTACCCCAGTCTCCCTAGTCTAGCTATCCCATCCATTACAAGCCCTTCCCACCCTACCCCAGTCTCCCTAGTCTAGCTATCCCACCCATTACTAGCCCCTCCCATCCTACCCCAGTCTCCCTAGTCTAGCTATCCCACCCATTATTAGCCCCTCCCACCCTACCTAAACGATTCCTCTTACTACTAGCAGAGAGGAAGGGAAGGAGGGAAGGAACCGTTCCCGGACACAGGTAGGCTTGATAAGTATTGATGGGGATGGGGCGAGAGTAATGATGACGTTCCATTTTGGAAGCAGTGAAACGGAACATGACTGCTCCAGGAATATGGGTAATTATTGGAGATGAGCGAGTAAATTCGATCAAATACCTCCCCTCCATAGATATTGGTGTTAAAAAAAAAAGGCGCCTGGGAGGGAATATTTTCCATGTTTACCGTGTGGTATTCGACCGAGTACACCAATAACTATGTATAAGAGGTATTCGATTGAATACTACTCACTCATCTCTAGTAATTATAGATTTTTTTTTAATTGATGTAAATTAGAGGGAGGGGTTTAGTTTAGGGATTAAGTCTTAGTTTATCCTGGACAAACCCTTTTAAGGGTGGACACATCTGCAGATTCGTAATTAAGTCCTCCGAGTACAAAAAGGTGGATAAAATACTTAAAATTCAACTTTGATACAATGTGGCAGATTGGAAAAATATTGTGTCCGTCTATGATTTTGAGGATATGCAATCGCCATAGTGACGCACATTTGAAAGTTATAAAGGGAATGATTGTACAATGCATTTAATTTGCATACAGAAGATTTATGCATGATGTTTTCCGTATAAAAGGTTTAAAAAAAGAAAACGAAGTTTAATATTAATTCTGTCCATGGAGTGAAGAGCGAGGACGTCCAGAATTAAGGCTCCGATGAATCACTTGTGCAAAGAAGTGGAATAAAAAGTGCTTTGTGACACTCGAGAAAAGTTTCCTGCACTGGATGGAGATCGTTACAGTTATCTGTGACTCGAAGGACGACAAACTGTAGATGGTGATGCAAGAATCCAAGGAACGACAACCTAAGAAAAGCTAGAGATTGGATCACAGTCCATACAAACCCGTGAAGTTACAAAAATAGGAAATTCAAGAATTTTTTTTTCGAGTTTCCCAACCAGATATCCTAAAGTGTAGTTACTTCACCATGACCAGGCCTATCAATATATACACAGCCTTAAAGGATGGGATTTCTCAAAAATTTTTACAATTTTTATCTGGTCTTGGTCCACATGCCAATTACGTGTCCAACAGGTCTTCCATGTAAATACTGCACGGACAACGACTACATAGAAAAACGTATTATTTCCTCCTCCTAAGGGTCCAGTCACACGGGCACAGAGGGGGCGCATTATGGTGAGTAATCCACGTCATGGTCCGCCCCCTCACAATGGTGGTCTATGTAGATTGCCAGGTCCTTTCTTCAGGCAGATTCCGAGGCTCGTGGAGCCGTGGCATCCGCCTGGCGGCAGCAACCTCCGTGGTCGGCCCATTCATTTGAGCCTGCTCCGGAGGGGGAAGCCGTGACAGTGCCAAAATCCGCCATACCGCTCCCCGTGTAACAGCCTAAGAGTTTCTGGGCTGGGGAGTTATTTTTAGCCCCTACCCGTGGCCCCTAAATATTATAACATGGGGTCTGAGGAAACATCACATCAATTGGTGGATGGCAAACATCAAAATTTTGGGTTCGGTCAAACTTTAATTTTTTTGAACATCGAACAGGGTTTGTGGTCAGAGTCATGTAGTCAGAGTGGGGACTAATTTTGGCCGGAGACTTTAATAATTCTATAATCCTATTAATATTATAAAGGTGAAAGTTTGTGAGTTGGGATGTTTGTGGGTTTGTCTGTTTGTTCCTCAATCACAGCCAAACGGCTGAATGGATTTTGGGGAAATTTCGCACACACACACATATTTGCCAGGAAAAGGTAGTAGGCTACTTTTAATGTGGGTCACTCACCCCAAATCGCCACCGTGACCCTCCAAACAATCCTCCGGCTCGGCTGCAGCAGCTGGCATTCTGCCAGCGCTGGTCTGTGCACGCACCTCCTATTGGTGCATGGCAGGCTGTGGGCGGGCTCTGGAGCCAGGGCAGCGGCACCATAGGTTGGGGCTGAAGGTGGGCGTACCGATTCAGCAGGGAAACACGGAGGAAGATGGCGGCAGCCCACATGGTCCCAGCGCCACAGCTGTCCCAGCCCACCTACACAGCTCTCGGGCGGAGGAGGCTGCTGCACCCGACGTACCACAGATAAGTGCAGCGGGTACAGGGGGTTGGGGGGCAACCACATTCCACATTCTAGGGTCAGATGAAGGGGGGGACAAGAAACTGGCGGAAGAGATGGGGGGACAACAAACTGGGGGCAGAGATGGGGGACATGAAACTGGGGTCAGATGAAGGGAGAGACAAGAAACTGGGGGCAGAGATGGGGGGACATGAAACTGGGGTCAGATGAAGGGAGAGACAAGAAACTGGGGGCAGAGATGGGGGGACAAGAAATATAAGCGGTTCAGCGCCACCACCAACCCCCAGACGAAGTCACGGGTAACTGCTAGTATAATTATACAGAATGAATCATTTTCTTTTGACGTAGACGCAGTAATTTTTTTCACCGTCTTTGGCTTATTTAAATATTTTGAAGAATATTACGGAATTGTTAATATTGAATTATAATTTGTTACTTATTTACTTTACTGGCATTTTAATAAATGAGAGAATCTTTGCGGTTTCTGACCGACACGGACCTTGGGCGGAAGATTTTCATGAAGGAGTTGGAGTTGGTTCTGGAGTCATAATTGGAGTCCTACCAACCCCACAGCCATGGTAATGGGGATGGCTTCCTCGTGTCTAGTCACTATGGTACTTACTGGACTTTGTGGGACATAATAGTTTAGTCTACAACGTTGTTCCATCTTGGGTTTTTTACTAAGCAGTACCCAAAAATATATCAAACAGATGGAGACCAAATGGACACTTTTTTGGCCCCTGTCTGATAACTGAAGCCTATGGACACATTTAGGGTATGTTCACCGGTGGACACCCAAACTTAGATGTGATCTTGGGCTGGCGAGTAAATCTCGTACAACTTTTTGATTTTTAATTCCCCCAAATTCTTTTGCCTTTCACTCCAGCATCCAGTATAGCAGCAGCCTTGGGCCGCGGTTCCATACCAATCCCATTGTATCATGTTGATGTTACGTGTAGGAAAGGGAAATAATAATAATTATCGTCCCCTCCCTCTCTGATTTGTCTGCACCACATCAATCATCTCTAACCTGTAACTGCTTCCAAGCACTTCCATCTGACATTGTGACAACCATCTATTTCTCACGGTGATCCATGTCTTCAGTCTGCCTATGAATTATTCCAAGGGCAACAGCCAGAAATATAGATTGTGTCTTAGTTTACTGAAACACTCTTGTCTGGGAACAACTTGATGTGAGATTTGTTCTGCCTGCTCGTGATTACTCAATTCCCCCCTTTCCCCGTCTCGGAAAGCGCTTAGAGAAAAGTAAAAAAAAAAAGCGTCACAATCTTCCTCAATCACTTTCACTTGATCCTCGCGTTTCTCCTGATCTTCTATATACATTACACTACACAGTTAATCACTCGGTAATACATAACCTATGGACCGGGGCAGGGATAGCAACCTTCGACTACAACTCCCAGCATGCATACCTGCTCTTCTGTTCTTGGAACTCCCATGGAAGTGAATGGAGCATGCTGGGAGTTGTAGTTTCACAGTAGCTGGAGTGCCGAAGGTTTCTGACCCTGCTATAGGGGGTGCAATGACAGCATTCGTTACTGGGCCCGGAGCCTCAGGGGGCCCAAAGACCTCTCTGCAACATGAGAAGACACCAATATTATAGAATAAGTTGGAGCCCAGTTATTAGGCAAATGAGGTTCTTTACTATCAAGTGGGTGTTACACAAATGTCTGCTCCGGGCTAAGGTCCGCCCACCTGACAGTAGAGAGTCTAATTAACCTATTGTATGCTGTGTACGGTATGTATAACCCTCTCTTGTCAATTTACTGTGTGAAGAGAGAAAATGACGGCCCCATACACTCACTGAAATACACAAGACAGAATGGAATGTATCTAGGGACAGAATTCCTTAGTAACAAAAGAGTGAACAATAAATTAGCTAGAAGGGAGGAAGCAAGTGGCAGGAACTTTAGGAAGCAGGTATATTTTTAATTGCATTACATTTCGGTCTGGAATCACATGCTCTATGAAATAAGACTAAGTTTTCTGATAAGTTAGTGACCATTTAAAGGGGTTTTCTGGCTCCAAATGGTGTTTTCATGCTCATAACGGATTCAGTGGATAGGTCATCAGTAGGGATGAGCGAACACTAAAATGTCTGAGGTTCGAAATCCGATTCGAACAGCCGCACACTGTTCGACTGTTCGAACGGATTTCGAACCCCATTATAGTCTATGGGGGGAAATGCTCGTTTCAGGGGTACGCAAAATTCGATAAAATTATACTTACCAAGTCCACGAGTGACGGTCGGGCTGGATTCTCCTTGAAGTCTTCTCCCGGCGCAGCGTCCCCGCGTCTTCTTCAGGCTAGAATTCACTGTGCCTAGGCATCGGGGCCTAGGCAGAGCAGACTGCGTATGCGCGGTCGGCTCTGCCCGGCCCGACACCTGAGCAGAGCCGACTGCGCATGCGAGGGCATGCCCGCGCATGCGAAGTCGGCTCTGCCTTGGCTGGATGCCTAGGCAGAGTGAATTCCACCCAGAAGACGCCACGGGGATGCTGCACAGAGAAGACTTCTAAAGGTAAGAGAAGAACCAGCGTTGATTGGCAGAATGTATAGCATGTATAGAATGTATAGCATTCTGCCAATCAACGCTGGTTCTGCATTGAACCTTAAACTTCGAACAGCTAGTAGTGTTCGATCGAGTACGAGTATTTCGAATACCGTAGTATTCGATCGAACACCTACTCGATCGAACACTACTCGCTCATCTCTAGTCATCAGTATAGTCCGGCACCCAGACCCCACACAGATCAGCTGTTCCAGCAGTGGATGGGAAGCCTGTACAAACTGGAACTACCCCTATAGAGTGGACAGGACAGCAGGGCGTAATAAGTATGAGCCTGCACGCGTTCCGTGTCCACTGCAGCAGCTTTCTAGGCCTGAAGACTAGTGTTGTGGTGTAGGACCACTAGAGACCACATACTGATCCATCCTAGGTCGGAAAAACCCTAGAATGCAGAAAGTCTATTGGGACTGAATCCTGTTCACTGTATTAAGAATAACATTTCTTCTTATAAATCCGGAATAGCCCTTTAAGAAATAAGCGCACATACCTCGAATAGCTTTTCAATTTAGATATAAATAAAGTTGTAAGAAACTTTTAATGAGTTTCCCTTTAAAGTCATGTTTAGTGTTATTAGAACAATATTTGCTGCATAAAAGGCGCCTTTCTTCAATTACTTTGCTGTAAGATTGGTATTATGTTTTCCATTACAATTTAATTCCATGTTCGAGACATCAGAACAGTAACAACCTCCTGACGGCTCCGCGCTTTATGAATGGAAACTCAAAAGAGACTGAATTTATTTAGCAAATGACGGCAGGAATATTTCCTTTTTTTCTCTCCTTTATGAGGATGATCTGTTCTGTAGAAAAGCTTGAATAACATGAAGGTCATTTGTGGTCTGTAAACATAGATCTGAACGCGCAAATAATTTCATACACTCAAATTGCGTAAGTTACAATAACATAATTTACTTCCATTTTCCACTTAATGTAAAGTCAAAAGGTTTCCTGTCACAGAAATGTATCTACTAAAAAGGGCGAGTGGGCTTATTAATAAGGATTACTCCGGAGTACAACGAATTGTCAGAAGCAAACCTGCTGCATTACCTGGGAGTGACATAGGACAGAGGAGAGAAGCTGAGCTGTGTGATATATAGGGATAGAGGAGAGAAGCTGAGCTGTGTGATATATAGGGGTATAGGATAGAGGAGAGAAGCTGAGCTGTGTGATATATAGGGGTATAGGATAGAAGAGAGAAGATGAGCTGTGTGATATATAGGGGTATAGGATAGAGGAGAGAAGCTGAGCTGTGTGATATATAGGGGTATAGGATAGAGGAGAGAAGCTGAGCTGTGTGATATATAGGGGTATAGGATAGAGGAGAGAAGCTGAGCTGTGTGATATATAGGGTTATAGGATAGAGGAGAGAAGCTGAGCTGTGTGATATATAGGGGTATAGGATAGAGGAGAGAAGCTGAGCTGTGTGATATATAGGGGTATAGGATAGAGGAGAGAAGCTGAGCTGTGTGATATATAGGGGTATAGGATAGAGGAGAGAAGCTGAGCTGTGTGATATATAGGGGTATAGGATAGAGGAGAGAAGCTGAGCTGTGTGATATATAGGAGTATAGGATAGAGGAGAGAAGCTGAGCTGTGTGATATATAGGGGTATAGGATAGAGGAGAGAAGCTGAGCTGTGTGATATATAGGGGTATAGGATAGAGGAGAGAAGCTGAGCTGTGTGATATATAGGGGTATATGATAAAGGAGAGAAGATGAGCTGTGTGATATATAGGGGTATAGGATAGAGGAGAGAAGCTGAGCTGTGTGATATATAGGGGTATAGGATAGAGGAGAGAAGCTGAGCTGTCTGATATATAGGGGTATAGGATAGAGGAGAGAAGCTGAGCTGTGTGATATATAGGGGTATAGGATAGAGGAGATAAGCTGAGCTGTGTGATATATAGGGTTATAGGATAGAGGAGAGAAGCTGAGCTGTGTGATATATAGGGGTATAGGATAGAGGAGAGAAGCTGAGCTGTGTGATATAAAGGGGTATAGGATAGAGGAGAGAAGCTGAGCTGTCTGATATATAGGGGTATAGGATAGAGGAGAGAAGCTGAGCTGTGTGATATATAGGGTTATAGGATAGAGGAGAGAAGCTGAGCTGTGTGATATATAGGAGTATAGGATAGAGGAGAGAAGCTGAGCTGTGTGATATATAGGGGTATAGGATAGAGGAGAGAAGCTGAGCTGTGTGATATAAAGGGGTATAGGATAGAGGAGAGAAGCTGAGCTGTCTGATATATAGGGGTATAGGATAGAGGAGAGAAGCTGAGCTGTGTGGTATATAGGGTTATATGATAGAGGAGAGAAGCTGAGCTGTGTGATATATAGGGGTATAGGATAGAGGAGAGAAGCTGAGCTCTGTGATATATAGGTTATACCAGCAATACCTGCGACTTCGTCCACGACCCCCTCTCTCCTTGCGCGACCCACCTGCAACGCGGCTCTGGCCCCTCCCCTATTGCCTTGCAGCTGCCGCTACCCCGGCCTCCATTTTCTCCCCCTGCCGCGATTACAAATTCAATACAATATCCCAAAATTCTATCAGACCCCTCTACAGGCTGCAAGTCCCATCACAACCACTGGGTGGCTTCATATAGTCACTTTTAGAATAAAACCTCTCCTGACAAAGTATCACAAAATTACGTTTTCTCTGTTCTAAGGCAGGTCGTCTTGTGCTACTCGTCTCTGGACACGCTGAGCAGCGCAGAGCCGTAAGGATCTCGTAAGAAAGGAAAAAATGCTTATTACTTATATTTTTTCCTTGTCACTTACACGACATAAATGACTCTTCTCATATCTCAGACTTCAAAGTTTTCTCTTTCATACAGTTCAGATTGAATTCTTAGAGATGTGAGACTCAGTTGTCAATTCCAGCA
Organism: Leptodactylus fuscus; assembly: GCF_031893055.1. NCBI lineage: Eukaryota > Metazoa > Chordata > Amphibia > Anura > Leptodactylidae > Leptodactylus > Leptodactylus fuscus. The sequence continues at coordinate 5,469,723 of NC_134271.1, read as the reverse complement.
AACCAGCCCGGCCTAGATAACATTACAATCGGCGCTGCCGGAATGAGATTTGCGCTTATAGATTGTTAGCGGCCTTTCAGACTAAATAGATCATCTCTCCAGATGTCTGAAGGACGGAGCCCATAACAAGGACCACAAAAGAATCTCATTCTCTACAGGTCATTATGCCGCCTAAATTCATGGATTACTTTGTTTATCACCAACACAATATTAGTGGACGCATTCCGCTTGGTGGTATTCGACTGGAACTAAGCCGTCGCCTTCCGAAAAGAGAAAAGTAATAGGGAAAATAAAAGGGCCATAGATGGCGAGGTGCAGCTCCGCGTGTCCCAGGCGCAGAGGAAATCGCTTCTATAGCAATGCCAAAATCGTTGCAAAAATATAACACGTTTGGAAATTCTTAAGATTTTTTGGCGATTTCCAAATTTTGCAGTCTTATGCCCAGTATTTAGTTGGCAGCGTTGGCAGTTCTTTTGGACCCTCAGGCCTCATTCACATCTGCGTTTGGTAATCTGTTCAGGGAGTCCGCATGAGGACCCTCCCCCCTGCAGAATGAAGTGAAAGCACACGGACCCCATAGACTATAATGGGATCCGTGTGCTCTCCGCGCGGTGTCCACACAGAAAAGTACTTTGTGATCTACTTTCATGTCCGAAAGATTCGCACGAGCAGCCCGCGGAAAGCACACGGACCCCATTATAGTCTATGGGGTCCATGTGCTTGCACTGCACACTACTTGACAGTGCATAGGCACTCCCCAAACGGATTACCAAACGCAGGTGTGAACGAGTCCTTACATACCTCTTGAACCTCCCTCCCAGACACCTATGCAAGAAGACGTCCATGTTGTTCCTTTATCTATGTACGACAGCAAGGACTCTTATTGCTAAACAATAGAGGTCTGTAGCCCACCCTCGAGTCCTGAACTTTTCGCGAGAGAGGTCCACAACCCTGAACTTCTGACTACAAGCCTCCATAAAGCATTCCAGTCCATCTGGAACCCTTGGGATACAAATATTATCTTAAACGGTTTCCGACAATGGATTCCCCCTTCTCTTCTCCCTTCCTGTTCCCCCTCTTGTTTTCTGACTTTTTTTGTATTTTGTTGCTTTTCTGTTCACTTTATTACTTGGAGCTGTGTCGGTTACGCCTGGTTCACATCTGCGTTGGGTAATCCGTTAGGGGAGTCCGCATGGGGACCCCACGAACGGAATACTGAACACAGAGCTTATGAGAGCACATGGACCCATAGACTATAATAGGGTCTGTGTGATTTCTGCGCGTTGTCTGCACAGAACAAGCGGACAGAAAAGTACTTCATGATCTACTTGTGTGTCCACACGGCTCATGCGGGCAGCGCAGAAAGCACGTGGACCCTATTATAGTCTATGGAGTCTGTGTGCTTTCACTGCTCACCATGGGCCAATGTGTTTGGTAGTCCGTTTGGGGGGGCATGTAGACATCCCAAATGGATTACCAAACGCAGATGTGAACGACGCATTACATATCTTTTGAACCTCCCTCCCAGACACCTAGGTGAGACTACAGCCATGTTGTTCCTTTATCCCATTATGGGGTCCGTGTACTCTCATAAGTTCTCGGCTTGACAATGTGTTCAGTAATCCATTCGGGGGGAGGGGGGGGGTCTCTCCATGCGCCCCCCCCCCCCCCGAATGGATTAACAAACGCAAATGTGAATGGTCTTCATTCTAATATAAAATTGTTCAATAAAAATGACAGTTTACCAAAGAAAAATAAAACGTGTCCCGTAAAAAACAAGCCCTCATATGGTGGCTCAAAAATAAAAATTATATTGCTTATGGAAAAACAAACAAACAAATACACTCAATTCTACGGTGTGAAATGGGTCACAGAAACAAAACTTAAATCTAGAATGTCCCTTTAAAGGGATCCTATCATTCAGACGACATTTTTTCTAAGTACCACGTCGGAATAGCCTTAAGAAAGGCTTTTCTTCTCCTACCTTTCGTTGTCTTCTCCGCGCCGCCGTTCACTTACAATCCCGGTTCTCGTCGGTATATAAGTTAGCTCTCTCGCAGCACTGGGGGCGTCCCCAATGCTGCGAGAGAACTCTCTCCACCGCCGCCTCCTCTTCTTCAGCAGCGTCACCTTCATTCTATTCTTCCGACGGTGGCTTGTAACTTCTAAGGCCTCTGGCCTTGGGCAGAGCAGACTGCGCATGCCCACAGGCCACGAGAATATGGCCGCTTGCATAGTATTGTAAGCGGCCATTTTCTTGGGGCCTGTGGGCATGCGCAGTCTGCTCTGCCCGAGGCCTAAAAGTAAGAAGACACCGCCGGAAGAAAAGAATGAAGAGGCTGTTCCTGACAAAGATGGAGGTGGCGCTGGAGAGGGTTCTCTCGCAGCATTGGGGCCGCCCCCAGTGCTGTCTGAACACTGGGGCCCGCCCCCAGTGCTGCGAGAGAGCTAATTTACATACCGACAAGAACCGGGATTGTAGGCGAACGGCAGGACGGAGAAGACAACGAAAGGTAGGAGACGAATAGCCTTTCTTACGGCTATTCCGACGTGGTACTTAGAAAAAATGTCGTCTGAATGATAGGATTACTTTAAATAACGTAACAAAAAAAAGCAACAAAATTCCAAACCCGGTCTCGGGAACATTTTCGGCATTTCGCTGCTCATTTTCAGCTAGTGGAGGTTTTTTCTGTGACTTCTATGTCATCAAGTGCTAAAACCTATTCATGTGGAAGCATTAGCTAGTCTCTGACAATGGAGCGGAGAACATTACACTAATGAGTCCAATCTGCTTATTACTTATTCCGCATTATGGAACTTTAGAAGTTTAGCGTCCGCTATGGCGAGTTAAATACTCCCACTTATGTTACGATCCCGCAGCCTGGGACAAAGTTAGTTTACACCAGCTCGATTACACAGAACAATTTGGAAGAGCGGCGCGCGTTTCTTCTGGAGGAGCTTATTATGGTAACAAACGGCCTATGAAAATGAGATTGATGGCAGGCGGATCGCTTTCATTCGGTTAAACATACAGTAGGGGGTCTTTTTCCTGTCACCTGAAGTTCATGGCTGGATTCAGTTTACAAGTTGTTTAGTGATCTTCCACCGTATAAATCTCACAGCTGTTCCCCTATTATGAGCACACTGAAAATGTACCGCCATCCAACACCCACTAAAGTCACGACTCCGCATATTAATATTACACGCCGCCCGCGTTACGCCGAATGATCTCCGCCGCCAGTGCTAAATGGCTTAATAATAAAATAAATATTGGAGGAAGAGATAGACTTATTTATAGGCGGCGTTTATTCCCTGGTAAATGGGCAGTAAAGTAGATGGCGGTAACATTTACTACTTCCTATCTCGGTGTGCTTTATGTTGTTACTAAATTGGAGCTGTCACTTTCCCGATTCTTCATTCCTCGCACGGCGTCTCGTAGTGCGGGATACAAAAGACAAAAATGGCCGTTTTCTTTATAGCCTTTCATGCGGCCATGGTTGACGGGCGATTTGCAGTGTCCATGCTTTAGCTCCGGTTCATACTGAGCTTTTTGGAGGCGATTTTCAGCTGCGTTGCGTAAAAAAGAAGCTTCCCCCTCTATTTTGCAAACCTTCAGCATCAGAATCGCGCACCCATGGAAAAGGTTGATCAATATTGGCAAACTGTAGATGAAAACAACCAGGGTTGAGTTGAGTAGGAAGCTAGAAACGCAACGTCCAGGCTACATGGATATGGCCGAGTGTGCACACCAAGGAGGGAGCGATTTCATAGGACTAAAGAGATACTCTGATGACATGCGTCCCCCAGTGGGAGGTTGCGTTCCGATGTCACAGACCAAGATAGGACCTCTCATATAATCATTGAAAAGGAATGGACCCCCCCATTGGGAAAAACTGTGCCGGCACGATCAGCCGTGTATATGAGGCCTTAGCGTACACTGTGATTTTTTATCCGTATACAAAATTTTAATTAAAGGTAATGTCCAACACCCCCCCCCCCCCCCCCCTCATGCACAGGATAGGTCATCAGTATCTGACCGGTCAGGTTCAGAGATCCAGGTACCGCACCGAGCTGTATAAAGTGTATATGGTTAGGAACAGCTCTGCTCTACTCCTCTTCAAGTGGCAGCAGGTGCACTATGGGGGGGTGGGGGGGGGGGCGCAAGGGAATTACAGTTCTGCAGGTCACTCCAATAGGAGCTGCTTCGAGCCATATACACTGGATTCAGTTTACAGCAGTCGGATAAGCTGATCAGCGAAGGTTCCGGGTATCACAAGAGCAGTGATCTATGGAACTCTGAGCTATGGAGGATTCTCTGTGAACTGTAAAAAAAAATCGGTGTATTCTGGGTTTTAGACTGAAGATAGGTTGATCCAGGATTTGATACTGAATGACGGAGTCGAGAAGGAATTTTTCTCCCCTGACATGGGGTAATTTGTGGGTTTTTTGTTTTTCTTTGTGTGGCTACAGGTTTGCATTGATGGATCTTTGTCTTAACTCAACTTCATCTAGTACGTTGCCATGTTTGGAATTTCCAAAACTTGGTAAAAAGCATGAAAGGTGATAAGATAAACCAAAAATGACGTCGCCTGGTCAATATTCCCTCACGCCGGTGCCACTACAGGAGTGATGGTTGGAGCTTGCATCTGTTCATATATACCAAAAAGCCATACAAAGCTGCAGGGCTGCGGAGTCGTCGGGCCTACACCACTAAGACAGACTCCTCTAATGTTCTACAGCCAGGATCCGAATTGATAAATGGCTGAGTTTGCAAAAAAGTAAAAAAAATTGCAACACACAATGACGCAGATTTATCAAGGCTTGTGAATCGTACACCAGTCTTAATAACGGGACCAAGAGATTTATGAAGAGGACGTCCCTGCGCCTGAATGGAAATCTACAATTCCCAAATCCATTATAAATCACGTCCCTCATTGCTCCGCCCAGATTGATATTATACAATAGCATCAATGATTCTATAATATAACATAATATAAGTTAATGAATCATACTATTTTTAAACCAGGGTTGGTAATTTTTTTCCAAATCCAACTCCACCCAAAACTGGCCGCAGCCTCTTCATAAGGACCGGAGTACGATACGCCAGTCTTAATAACTTTGCTCCATTTTCTCTGACCCGGTTGTATAGATTTACTAGCCTCTGCGTGTTGTTGGCGTTGATGATCCGCCTATATTCAGCAAATTACTGCCGTCGATGGTTTGCCTGTTCCGGCATTTCAGCAGCTTTCAACCTGGCCTGCTGCTGAACTTGTTCCTCGCACCATACTCATAATTGTTCCGGCATTTGAGCAGCTCGCTGGGAAGCCATATAATGAACATGTTGTTGTTGTAGATGATCCGTATGCTCCGGCATTTCGGCAGCTCTCAAGCTGGCCTGGCACTGAAGTTGTTCCTCGCACCATACCTGTGATTGTCCGGCATCTCAGCAGCTCGCTGGGACGCCATATAATGAGCATGTTGTTGACATCGATGATCCCCCTCAGCTCCGCTTAAGGAGAACTCTGTGACTTCTGGCTACCTTCATAGCTCTTGTTGTTTGCAACAAATTAGATCCCCCCCCCCTCCACTGCCTGGAGCTGATCAGATAATATGTAAATGCATGTACAGAATGGACTGAGGGTTAGCTGAGTATTTACATAGAGAGATAGCAGACCTGGCTTTTTCAGAAGCTGAGATAAGGTGCTGCAGGAGCAGTGTAATATAGTATGTGAACATAAATTCATAACAGTCATGAAGCCATGTCATTTACCGGGATAAAAAGTAGCTTATGTGTTAATCGAGGTTACAGAGTATCTATGGGACAAGTTTCATCCAAATCCGTTCAGCCGTTTTTGAGTGATTGAGGAACAAACATACAAACTTTCACATTATTTATTATTTATATATTATTATTATTTATATTTATTATTATATGTATATTATTTATTTATTATATTTATTATTATATTTATAATATATACAGTATATATATATATATATATAAATTTAATTTAATTATTATATTTATTTATTATTTATAATATATAATAAAAATACATAAAAATAATAAAATAAAATATAATAATAATAATAATAATAATAATAATGATAATATATAATATTAGTAGGATAATATTAACATGACAAGTAAGTCCCAGATCTTGTCATCTCCGTGGCCTGTAGCCTGTTGCCTTCCGGACTCCTCCAGAACTTTGGTAATGTTGTGTATCTCAGATACTATTAAACATTTAGCCGTGTTAACATGATAATACCGAGACAGTCATTGTGCTTCCCATCAAAGAACAAAGGCCTCGACACGCAGGCTTTTACCTCCTGACAGCGGCTTTTGTTCCTCCGCTATTATCCTTTGTATCCAATTACATAATGAAGAGTCGGCTTTGCTTCACCAAATAAAATAAAAAACATTAGAATATATCGCTTCATTTCAGAACTGATGTGACCGGATGGGGCCAATACTAAAAATATACAAGAAGTCGTGTCATCTATATCTGTATAAAGGTGGCAGCGGAATGAAGGAGACTTATTCTGCAACTGTTCTTCTGTAACTTTCGAAGAAATTTTCAAACACAGAATTAAAAGAATAACTAACATAACAAAGAAAACAGACGAGACATTTTCTAAATTTATCCGTATTTTTTAAAAAAATGTTAACGCCATATTCTCATTTTTCCTTGTTCGGGCCGCTCATGAAGTGGTTAAACAATCTTGTATTATTTATGGCAACAGTAACAATGCAGAACAATGCGTATCCATGGTAACAGACTTCAAACAAATCCTGCAACAGATTCTGCACCCGGAGAAAGAGGAAAGTCACTATGAAGGCAAGATCAGACTACACGGGGTTTGTTTGCAGTCTGTTACCATGAAGACCATTTCTAAAGTTGCGTCGCGTTTCGTTGACTGGTGGAGATGGAGCCCCCTCGTCTGTATCCGCTACAGTGTAAAAAACCACAATAGAAGATTTATTTATTTATTTTGTTTACTTAATTTCTTACCTATTGACTGTCTGCCCTCTCTGATCTTAGGTGTCAGGTGGGCGGTCCTACTGAAGTTAACCCTGTGTAAGACTGTTAAGGGAACCCTTAAATAATAGAGGTATATTGGTTTGCACTAGAGATGAGCGAACCGATCCGAACAGCACGCTCACATAGAAATGAATGGACGTAGCCGGCATGCGGGGGGTTAAGTGGCCGGCCGCCGACAAAGCGGAAGTACCAGGTGCATCCATTCATTTCTATGGAGCGTGCTGTTCGGATCGGCTGATCCCAACAGTACTCGCTCATCTCTAGTTTGCACCAATTACCTTCACACAGTATAATGCTCCCCAATGTCACCCACACAGTATAATGCTCCCCAATGTCACCCACACAGTATAATGCTCCCCAATGTCTCTCACACAGTATAATGCTCCCCAATGTCTCTCACACAGTATAATGCTCCCCAATGTCACCCACACAGTATAATGCTCCCCAATGTCACCCACACAGTATAATGCTCCCCAATGTCTCTCACACAGTATAATGCTCCCCAATGTCACCCACACAGTATAATGCTCCCCAATGTCTCTCACACAGTATAATGCTCCCCAATGTCTCTCACACAGTATAATGCTCCCCATTATTTCCCACACAGTATAATGCTCCCCAATGTCTCTCACACAGTATAATGCTCCCCAATGTCTCTCACACAGTATAATGCTCCCCAATGTCTCTCACACAGTATAATGCTCCCCAATGTCTCTCACACAGTATAATGCTCTCCAATGCCTTCCACACAGTATAATGCTCCCCAATGTCTCTCGCACAGTATAATACTCCCCAATGTCACCCACACAGTATAATGCTCCCCATTATTTCCCACACAGTATAATGCTCCCCAATGTCACCCACACAGTATAATGCTCCCCAATGTCTCTCACACAGTATAATGCTCCCCAATGTCTCTCACACAGTATAATGCTCTCCAATGCCTTCCACACAGTATAATGCTCCCCAATGTCTCTCGCACAGTATAATACTCCCCAATGTCACCCACACAGTATAATGCTCCCCATTATTTCCCACACAGTATAATGCTCCCCAATGTCACCCACACAGTATAATGCTCCCCAATGTCTCTCACACAGTATAATGCTCCCCAATGTCTCTCACACAGTATAATGCTCCCCAATGTCTCTCACACAGTATAATGCTCTCCAATGCCTTCCACACAGTATAATGCTCCCCAATGTCTCCCGCACAGTATAATACTCCCCAATGTCACCCACACAGTATAATGCTCCCCATTATTTCCCACACAGTATAATGCTCCCCATTATTTCCCACACAGTATAATACTTCCCAATGTCTCCCACACAGTATATTGCGCCCCATTATTTCCCACACAGTATACTCCCCAATGTCTCCCACACAGTATAATGCTCCCCAATGTCTCCCACAGTATAATGCTCCTCAATGCCTTCCACACAGTATAATGCTCCACAGTGACTCCCACACAGTATAATGCTCCCCAATGTCTCCCACACAGTATAATTTTACCCAACGCCTTCCACAAAGTATAATGCTTCCCAACATCTCCCACACAGTATAATGCTCCCCATTATTTCCCACACAGTATAATGCTCCCCAATGTCACCCACACAGTATAATGCTCCCCAATGTCTCTCACACAGTATAATGCTCCCCAATGTCTCTCACACAGTATAATGCTCCCCATTATTTCCCACACAGTATAATGCTCCCCAATGTCTCTCACACAGTATAATGCTCCCCAATGTCTCTCACACAGTATAATGCTCCCTAATGTCTCTCACACAGTATAATGCTCCCCAATGTCTCTCACACAGTATAATGCTCTCCAATGCCTTCCACACAGTATAATGCTCCCCAATGTCTCTCGCACAGTATAATACTCCCCAATGTCACCCACACAGTATAATGCTCCCCATTATTTCCCACACAGTATAATGCTCCCCAATGTCACCCACACAGTATAATGCTCCCCAATGTCTCTCACACAGTATAATGCTCCCCAATGTCTCTCACACAGTATAATGCTCTCCAATGCCTTCCACACAGTATAATGCTCCCCAATGTCTCTCGCACAGTATAATACTCCCCAATGTCACCCACACAGGATAATGCTCCCCATTATTTCCCACACAGTATAATGCTCCCCATTATTTCCCACACAGTATAATACTTCCCAATGTCTCCCACACAGTATATTGCGCCCCATTATTTCCCACACAGTATACTCCCCAATGTCTCCCACACAGTATAATGCTCCCCAATGTCTCCCACAGTATAATGCTCCTCAATGCCTTCCACACAGTATAATGCTCCACAGTGACTCCCACACAGTATAATGCTCCCCAATGTCTCCCACACAGTATTATTTTACCCAACGCCTTCCACAAAGTATAATGCTTCCCAACATCTCCCACACAGTATAATGCTCCCCAACTACCTCCACACAGTATAATGCTCCCCATTATTCCCCACACAGTATAATGCTTCCCAATGTCACCCACACAGTATAATTCTCCCGAAGTGCCCTTTCCATTAGAGCTGTCACCAGACCACTGATGGCGGCCTGGTCTGGTAGTGGGTGTAACAATGGGGGACACAGCAGCGGCAGAGACAGGTGCCCATTGTTACTCATAAATGACAATTGATAATGAATCTTTGCCCTATAACATGCTGCCGGCAGATTACCGTATTTTTATGTGACAAGTTCACTTTAATTATTGTCGCCTCTCTCTGAGGTCACCAGTCCACCCAATAACCCCCACCCAGTACCATTACACTGTTGTGCACAGGCGGGAATCCTTGCATTCAGTCATTCGGCGGACCAGGCTATGAATGGTTGCATGGTGTTCACATCTGTCTTATCTCGCTGTAATCACATCTGAGGCCGGCCGCGTATCCGTTCTATTGCTAGAACAGCAAACAATATGCATTACAGCGCTCCAGCCTGTCAGCCGCTACATTTTAGCTTGTCAAATACCATGGCAAATTCCTATTCACGCTGTAGAATGATGCCCCAATTTCATTAATCATCACAAAGACTGTTTATGTGAAATATTTCTCAATTGCACCACTATTACCTAATTTGTAAATGAATGGTAATTTACATTTGCCGCGCTCACTCTGCAATTACTGTCAATCTTCAAAGTAATTTCGTAACCTTTGTTTGCTTACGCCAAATTAACATTTTTATTCACCCGCACGCAAGCGCTCTTTTAATATGTGTTTTTTTTTAATCATTCGCTTGGCAGATAAAAAGAGCGGCTGACCCAAATGATGGCGGTTCAAGAACGCCTGCATGAAAGCTAGGTATTACGAATCTGCTGTGTCAAAGGGGGGCACTTATTTTCAGAGAAATAGTTGGTAGATGATGTTAAAACGAAAGCTGGAATTAAAGGGAACTCTCCCGTAAAGTAGAGACTCCCCAACGAAGGATTATCTGGCGGGAAGGTTTGTTTACGTGCTTGGTTTGCTACTTAGTAACCAACTCATAGCTCAGGGTAACAACTCGGCATCTGTAAGGATCACCAACTTTTAGGTGCACACTAGGGTTGAGCGATCGGGATCGGAACAGATCAGATGTCAATCGGCGATCGAGCAAATTTCACGATCAGCTGGAAAATGATCGAAAATCAGATTCTGAAATCTCAAAATGATCGGAAATTGGATTTTAAAATCGATCTTGAAATCTCAAGATCGGCTCAACCCTAAAAGTGACTTTTCCCATGGAGAAGTTTTGACTAGGGTTGAGTAATCGGGATCAGGAAAGATCGGATCCCGATCGGCGATCGAGCAAATTTCATGATCGCGATCGGCTGGAAAATGATCGGAAAATGATCGGAAATCGGATTTTAAAATCGATCTTGAAATCTCAAGATCGGCTCAACCCTAGTGCACAAACCAGAGCACCTCCATTCCAGGACTAGTGGGGGTACTCACATTTGTTGCTCTTGGGCACACAACCATAATTTTGGTCCAAGACAGTGAGGTCCTCATCCCCAGAAAGAAACCATGACACCTTCCAAGATGAGGAAGCAGTGACCATTCATAGGGAACAAGGTCAAAAGAGACCATCTGATATCTGTCACGTCTGACTCTTCTCCCTGGAAGACTACTCACTTATTAAACGGTCTCCTTGGCGGACAAGGGACTTACTTTAATGGGAGCTCGCAATGGGTCAGTCTCCATCGTACAAATTCTCCACTGCACTGTGACAAAGGAGCGGCCTGGGCCAGATGGACCTCTAAACCAAGGACAAGGTGGTCAAGATACCAGAGTAGGTCCATGAGATGGTCACCCACCAATGGATTGTGAATTCTACAGATACTGTAGTAGACTATAGCAGCGACCTTAGACATCAACGTCCTGTAACCAAAAACTAGAGTTCAGCTCTTGTACTACTTGTAAGACAGACTCCCCGTCTTCAGCATAGTCCAAGATTTTTCTAGAATTTAATAGAAACACACACCTTTTAAAGAGGACCCTCCAGCACCTCCTACAAGTTCAGTTCTTTTATATATACATATCTATAGCCAACCCGCCACTGATTCTGATACAGTTGGAATTTTTTTCCCCACGATTCTTGAGCAATCAGTGCTACTAGTTTTGGTGTCTGATTTACTGTTTAGCCACTTTGGTATAAACATCGGTTTTCGTCGGTATTCAAATGAGTTCTCTTGCAGCACTGGGGGCGGGACCCAGCGCTCAAACAGCACTGGGGCGTCCCCAATGCTGCGAGAGAACTCTCCAGCGCCGCCTCCATCTTCTTCAGGAACGGGCTCTCTTCGCACCTTCTTCCGGCGGTGGCTTCAAACTTCTAGGGCTCGGGCAGCCGACTGTGCATGCCTGCCGGCCACAAGACAATGGCTGCTCACAATACTGTGTAAGCGGACATTTTCTTGTGGGCGGCGGGCATGCGCAGTCAGCTTTTCCCTAGTCATGAGGCTTAGAAGTTTGAAACCAGCGCCGGAGCAAGACGCGAAAAAAGCCCGTTCCCTGAAGAAGATGAAGCGGCGCTGGAGAATTCTCTCGCAGCATTGGAGACGCCCCCATTGCTGCGAGAGAACTCATTTGCATACCAACGAAAGCCTGGATGCCTTTCTTGAAAAGAAAAATATAACAGGTTATGGATTGTAGATTTTAAGGACACGTTGATCCAGGGTTTTTATACTGACTGCCAGATTTGGAGTCGGGAAGGAATTTTTTCCCCTGAAATAGGGCAATTGGCAGGAGCCTCATGGGTTTTTTTTTGCCTTCCCCTGGATCAGCACTGTAGGGGACTGTAGGGTTATAGGTTGGACTTGATGGACTGATGTCTTTATCCAACCTCATCAACTATGTAACTATGTAACCATTAATTCCATGGTGCTTTACATTTGGGATTTCTACCGAACGGCGGCTGGAGAAGACACCTAAAGGTAGGAGAAGAATAGCCTATCTTAAGGCTATTCCTACGTGTTAGGGACAAAAAAAATAGAGTTTTAATGCTAGGATCCCTTTAAGGCCCTATGGCCCAGGTCAGTTGTTGGAAATTTTGTATGTTTTCCAATAAAAGTGAAGATTCTTTGCAAGGCTTTGAACGGCACAGACGACTGGAGCTGCCAACACAACCATTATGGTTACAGATTATCATTATCGCTGCGCACAATGATCTAAACATACGGTAGTAAACAGCAAACAACAATTATACAACTTGCTAGAGACAAAATACTTCAGGAGGATGTCAGTCAGAAACGGTGAACTGACAACTGCGCTTTAATTAAATCTGAGACTGTTTCCAATTAGTTAGTCTAGAGCAATACAGGCTTCATGCTGTCTATGACTCAGTGAGCTGACTCATTCCGCACTCAAGAGTTTTTTTCTCTTTTTTTTTTAATAACCGAAAAAAAAAAAAAAAAAAAAAGAGAAATATCCAAGAACCGGCGAGAAGGCGATATCAAAAAGAAGGCAAGTTCAATGACCTTCTCAGCAAAAGGCTTGTGTTATTTTTAGATGGCCATAAAGACTGAATGGAACAGTAAAGTTTTGTGGGTAGATACACAATGTTGGACAAAGGAAGCTCCGGCGGTTTACGTAACACCGAGGGAATGTTATAAGTGGCTGCAGAGAGTACGGAGGTTATTATACAGCGAGGAAGGTAAATAAACCGGCGAGATTTGGCGTCCGAATTAGGTTTTTAATAATATGGCGGCCGCGGGTCAGAGGTAGGACACCCTGCGCAATGAAACCGTGGCAGGTTATAAGTGTGGGGCTCGATTATTAAAGGGGCTTTCCTATAAACATAACCATGCTTAAATTTGTAGACAATTGAAAATTAAAATTTTGGCAAATATAAATAATTTAAAATTTTGCAGAGTTTTAAAGATTTTTTTCTGATCGTCTTAGTGGTGACATCTACGGATGAGCGAATATGCTTGATCGAATTTTACTGGCACATTAGGTCCCCGTGTATAAACACTTCCAGGGCAGCAAATTTTTAGTGCAACTCCCACCTCCCCGGCACCGGGATGCGTCGGAGGTATTCGATGGAGCATATTCGCTCATCTCTAGTGACATCAGTAGTCTTCACCATGAATTCAGGAACTCTCTAGGGTCTGGGGCTTGTCACAAATCCAGCCATGATTTTCGTATTGTGTACTAGCATCTACCCGTGACTTCGTCTGCAGGTTAGCGTTGGCGCTGAACCGGTGATATTAACGCTTGCGCGCCCGATTGTGATCCGCCGTGCGCCAGCACGCCTCCCATTAGCGGCCCCATCAAATATGGTCCTAGATCGCCCCCGCAGCCTCTCTAACTAACAGCTGCGCCTTGCTCCCCCTGGCCACCAACGTCTCTCATGCTCTTGCCCCTTACTGGCCGGGCACCCCCACGCCTCCTTTGTCTCCTATGTCCCTGGGACTCCCCCGCCTCAGGCCCCCCCCCCTCTTTCAGCAACTCACACCTTCCTCTTTTCAAAGTCGCTTAACTCCCCTGCTGTCACAGCCCCTCTCCTGCAGCTGAATGACACGGTGCACTCACCAGACCTTGCGCCGAAACACTGGGTTGGACCGCAGACAGAGGTCGCTGGCGGGTCAGAACAGCAGGCTGCAGAGGCGTTGCAGGTGACTCCCTGGCCAGCCGCGACAGATAAGTGCGGAGCCGCGACGAGCACACACAGGCGGGGCAGGCGACACACGGCTTGCTGACTCACAGTACGGGCACTTCAGCCGGGCGCCGTGCATTTCTTAGAGAAGCCATGATGTTGTGCACCCTGGCCGGCCGCTAGCTCCACCCACACTGGAGCGGCAGCCAACTGGGTGAGCGGCTGAAGGGCCTGGGATGATGTCACCTCAGGTCCTGCAGCAAATGCAGAAGTGTAAATCACAGGGCGCGGCCATGAATTCGGGTGTTGTACGGGGACACCATGTAGCCTATCTTTCATTCCGGGACTCAAGGTATGTTTGCTGCAAATTTGAGCCAAATCGGTTTGCCCGTTTAGGCGTGATTGAGGAACAAGCATCCAAACTCACAAACATACAAATACACAAACTTTCACATTAGGATAGGATTACAATTGCCCAGACTTCAGAATAAATGGTGAACTCAGCCCCCCTCCCCTCCAGAGAGCAGTCACATCCTCCAACCTGGATCTGATAAAAGGCTGAGAGCCTTGACAATGATGTTTAAACAACCGGAGGAATAACTTCACATAGCAGGCAAACAAAGCAGCATTGCTAAAGCAATGTATTTAGGAAAACTCAAAGAAGACTAAACCTTTTTTGTCAATGTTTTTGGCTGATTCTAATTTAATTCCTACAATTGTTCAATGAGACATTATGGTCATTTCGTGCAATAGATGTGTAATTCCATCAAAGTCCATCAAGTTCAACCTACAATCCTTCTAAGATCATCCAGAGGAAGACAAAAGACCTCATCAGACAAGACGCCCATTGCCCCTTCAGAGGAAAAAAAAAATCCTGGCTAACTCCAAAGATGGCCATTGGACGAAGATCCTGGATCAACATCCAAGCCCAAAAATTTTATTTCCCGTAATCTATGATACGTTTACTTTCAAGAAGTTATTCGGTCCCTTCTTGAACTTGTAGAAGTGATCAGCCATCACCACATCCATAGTCCCACCCATGACATGGAGGACTTCCCACTCGTCATGTTTACAGGTCTAGGAGCAAAGAAGTCGTTGGAGAAATCTCTGTGCTGTCCATTCATATATTTGTACATTAGAATTGGGTCACCCCAAATTGAGGAACCCCAAAACGGATTCCCCAAGTCATCCTCGTCTGTATCCGCTCTCGTTCTGCCATGAATGATTGACAAACGTCTGTGTCTATACAGATATAGGCAAAGCTGTCAATCACTGTGTGTGGGCGGATCAATCAGGACTCTCACGGTCTTAAGAGTCCTGTCCCGTTCTGCCGTCACGTGAAGCGGTAGAAACCAAGAGATCCTTTCTTCCTGCGTCATGTACTAATATTACTGCCATCCTCAGTCACGTTATTTCACTTTGGATAAAGAGTTTCATAAAACAGGGAGGCGAAGATTTGTTTAGCACTTTTAGCTCACCGACACGTCTCGAAAAAAAAAATAATGTTTTTCCTTGGCCATGGGTCCCACTCAACCACCACGGGAAGTGTTATTTTTTCAGTCAATCCTCCAAGCATGAAAACAAACCTTTAACTGTAATCGACCCAGATGACTCATAGAAAACACTCAACATCCCACCAGATTATCACATACAGAAAAACACTTTCATGCCATAGGATTACTCTCAACGTATTCTGCTTAACAAGTGAAAGGTGGCAGCTGGAAAACAGTATGAAGAAAGGTATACGCCGCCCACTCCGAGTGCACGCAACGCAGATATAGCTTAGCCCCACCGAACGGAAGGATAGGGCAGGACTCCGAGAGAAAGGATCAGTCCAGGTAAAATACTGGTTTCTGCAGTAGAATGACAAAAAAATACCGCAACAAGGAGGAGTTGTCGGAATGGAACGAAACTTTCTCAGTGTGAATAGAACGTTAAGATCTTATTTATGCAATGTTTGTTGGAACACCTACTTTAGACATCATGGCAGAATCCACCTGGAAATTGGGCAGAATGCATATTTTTTCTGCTAGCTGAGGATAACTAAAGGAAAAATTCTGTATTTGACTCCCATTAAAATCAGTGGAGGTTTCCGGAGGAAATTGTTGTAAATTTTGAAGCGGTTTTTAGAGCCAAGGCCAAGAATGGCTACAAAAGGAATGTGTAATATTTAGGAAGATTGGTATAGGTTTCCCTTATGCTCAATCCATTCCTGACTTTGGCTCAAAAAACTGCAGCAAAAAAAGGTGCAACGAGGTGGGGCCTCAGCCTGACAATGCTTTCCCCTTGTGAATAAGTAACTCCATTGCAAACCGATCTCAGTTTTTGCCAATTTGCAAATGAGCTTTGTGGAGAAACAAGGGTGTTGACATTGCTCCAAAGAGCTCATTTGCACAAGAACAAAAAAAAGTGCCCTCTCAGTAACATAGGCAGTGATTCCCAATAGGAAAACAATGTTTGATCCAGCTGATCCTAACCTATCTATCTGCAGGGCTGGGGTGATATGCTGGTTCTGGTGACAGTAACCTATCTATCTGCAGGGCTGGGGTGATATGCTGGTTCTGGTGACAGTAACCTATCTATCTGCAGGGCTGGGGTGATATGCTGGTTCTGGTGACAGTAACCTATCTATCTGCAGGGCTGGGGTGATATGCTGGTTCTGGTGACAGTAACCTATTCATCTGCAGGGCTGGGGTGATATGCTGGTTCTGGTGACAGTAACCTATTCATCTGCAGGGCTGGGGGATCCAATCGGGGACCCTGACGCAAATGTGATTGTAGCATTAAAAGATGCAATCCAATCCAATAGGTGTGTAATGGAGATCTTCGCTTTGGTCCTCGATTAACCCTTACCGATCATATGGAAAGGGATTATCTAAGGCAGGCAACCCCATTAAACTATGGCTACACAAGCCAAAAAGCGCCAACTCGGTATAGTATATTATTTCTACTGAACGGTCAATTATCTGTGATGGATTCATTCAGGAAACTGACCGGCCATCGTTGACTTTCGGCGAATATTTGCTTTTCACGGTAAAAATCAGCATAAAATGACTTTTACGGCTCATCTCATAAGCGGAGGCTGCAGAGTAGAGAATAAATTGGAGGTTTCCGACTGAATACACTTATTGAGTCTATTATTAAAATATCTGCAATGAAATTAATCTGCTTGTTGCTAAAATAATAAGATGACATTGTCACTTAAAGGGGTTGTCCTGCAAATGATTCTTAAAAATGCTCAAAGTGGGGAACAGACAATAAAAATGGATGCTTACCCACCCCAATTCCTTAGTTGCTCAGGTCCTGACACTACTCTCGCAGCTGGCACCCAAATAAGTGGGCAAGCCAAGAAACTTCCTGCAAGGGGAAATACAATAAGACGTAGAGACCAGTGTGGAGCCGGAACAGCACAAGCATTGGCAAGGGGCGAATATCACTTATGTGCAAACTCAGGGGAAATTTAAAGGTAGTAGAACTGAGAGTGGAGGAAGGGTCGAGGTAGCAGAGCTGTATGGGGGGGAGGAAATGTGGATGTAGTACTGCTCAGTGTGTGTGGGGAAATGTGGATGTAGTGCTGCTCAGTGTGTGGGCTGGGAAATGTGGATATAGTACTACTCAGTGTGTGTGGGGAAATGTGGATGTAGTACTGCTCAGTGTGTGGGGGAAATGTGGATGTGGTACTGCTCAGTGTGTGGGGGGGGAAATGTGGATATAGTACTACTCAGTGTGGGGGGGAATGTGAATGTAGTACTGCTCAGTGTGTGGGGGGGAAATGTGGATATAGTACTACTCAGTGTGTGGGCTGGGAAATGTGGATATAGTACTACTCAGTGTGTGGGCTGGGAAATGTGGATATAGTACTACTCAGTGTGTGGGCTGGGAAAGGTGGAGGTAGTACTACTCAGTGTGTGGGGGGAAATTTGGATGTAGTACTGCTCAGTGTGTTGGGGGAAATGTGGATGTAGTACTGCTTAGTGTGTGTGTGGGAAACTTGGATGTAGTATTACTCAGTGTGGGGGGGGGGAAATGTGGATGTAGTACTGCTCAAAGTGTGTGGGGGAAATGTGGATGTAGTACTGCTCCGTGTGTTTGTGGGGAGGGGAATGTGGATATAGTACTGCTTAGTGTGTGGGGGAAATGTGGATATAGTAGTGCTCAGTGTGTGTGTGGGAAAAGTGGATGTAGTACTGTTCAGTGTGTGTGGGGGAAATGTGGATATAGTACTGCTCAGTGTGTAGGGGTGAAAAGTGGATGTAGTACTGCTCAGTGTGTTGGGGGAATGTGGATGTAGTACTGCTCAGCATGTGGGCTGGGAAATGTGGAAGTAGTACTGCTCAGTGTGTGGGCTCTGAAAAGTGGACATAGTACTGCTCAGTGTGTGTAGGGGAAATGTGGATGTAGTGCTGCTCAGTGTGTGTAGGGGAAATGTGGAAGTAGTACTGCTCAGTGTGTGGGCTGGGAAAAGTGGACATAGTACTGCTCAGTGTGTGTAGGGGAAATGTGGATGTAGTGCTGCTCAGTGTGTGTAGGGGAAATGTGGATGTAGTACTACTCAGTATGTGGGCTGGGAAAAGTGGACATAGTACTGCTCAGTGTGTGGGGGATGGTTGAGGTAGCAGTGCTCAATATGTGGGAGAATGGTGAATGTAGCAGAGTGTGTCCTAAAGTTGGAGGTATCAGAGGTAGCAATCTGCATACAGGGAGGAAACATGGGTGTAGCAGAGATGTGTGTGTGTAGGGGGAAAACAGGGAGGAGGCAGAGCTGTGGAGATCATTGAGTTAGCAATCTTCGTGTGTATTAATAAAACAGGTAGCTGAGCTGTGTGTGGAGAGAACATGGAGGTAGCTGAGCTGTGTGTGGGGAGAACATGGAGGTAGCTGAGCTGTGTGTGGGGAGAACATGGAGGTAGCTGAGCTGTGTGTGGGGAGAACATGGAGGAAGCTGAGCTGTGTGTGTAGCAGAGGCATGTATGAAGTAAGAAGCAGCATATCAGAAGCAATCCACAACTAAAAAGCGCAACAGCATCCAAATATAGCTGACTTTTTAATGAGACTAAGTACTATAGCGGGGGAGGGGATCCTGTTTTCAGAAAGTTTGGGACCGTTTTCCTAAAGAAATGCCTTCAATGTGCTTAGGGATTTATTCAGACAGCGAACATTCAAAGGTGGTGCAGATTTTATCAATTTATTCTGCGGATTCCCACACAATTAAAAAATATTCAGGGATTGCAATGTATCAGGCCCCCTAATGTACAGAGACACAAAGCTGCCGAAAGTTACTGCTCAGAATTCAGAACATGACACATAATATGGATATGACTACAAAAATCACATTGCAATGATCCATCCCATAATTGTATTATACA
This sequence comes from Leptodactylus fuscus, assembly GCF_031893055.1. Classification (NCBI taxonomy): domain Eukaryota; kingdom Metazoa; phylum Chordata; class Amphibia; order Anura; family Leptodactylidae; genus Leptodactylus; species Leptodactylus fuscus. The sequence continues at coordinate 5,450,227 of NC_134271.1, read as the reverse complement.
CAACAGCAACATTTTGCATTGATTTTTTTATGATACAAGATCTAGCAAAATTGTGTTTCCAAATAAAACCAGACACAAAAGCAAAGAAAACATCGAGCCGCCCACACAGCAAAGAAAAAAAAAAGTCAAAATTCAATTTCTAAAGCGAGGGAAGCCACATCTGGAAGAAAGTCTGTTTTACTACTGCGTATTCTGCCCACTCAAATCTGTACTTGAGAGTCTGTCCCATCTCCCCGGCGTGTGACGTACAGTCTGCACCAGACACTCGGAAAGGTGAGCGAGCTGTCAGAGACGCAGAAGCACAAAGAGTTAGCAGCGGCTGAAGCCGGACTGCAGGGCTCTGTGCACATATAGCAGGACTGCAGGTCTCTGTGCACACACAGCAGGACTGCAGGGCTCTGTGCACACACAGCAGGACTGCAGGGCTCTGTGCACACACAGCGGGACTGCAGGGCTCTGTGCACACATAGCGGGACTGCAGGGCTCTGTGCACACATAGCGGGACTGCAGGTCTCTGTGCACACACAGCAGGACTGCAGGGCTCTGTGCACACATAGCGGGACTGCAGGGCTCTGTGCACATATAGCAGGACTGCAGGTCTCTGTGCACACACAGCAGGACTGCAGGGCTCTGTGCACACACAGCAGGACTGCAGGGCTCTGTGCACACACAGCAGGACTGCAGGGCTCTGTGCACACATAGCGGGACTGCAGGGCTCTGTGCACATATAGCAGGACTGCAGGGCTCTGTGCACACAAAGCAGGACTGCAGGGCTCTGTGCACACATAGCAGGACTGCAGGGCTCTGTGCACGCATACCAGGACTGCAGGGCTCTGTGCACACATATCAGGACAGCAGGGCTTTGTGCACACATAGCAAGACTGCAGGGCTCTATGCACACATAGCGGGACTGCAGGGCTCTATCTATCTATATCTCAATTAATGAAAACTATTTGGGAAGAATCGGCTGTGTATGTTATGACCCGGCAGGTTAGCACATGGACAGTCATGTCGTAGACCCCTCAGTACATTAGGACTCCTTTACCAGACTGTTTGCAGGGTAGCGCTAAATTAAAATGGAAATTCACACGTTTGTCTAAAGGTCAATGAACTGCCCCCTCGGGACCCAGCTCACAATTAGCATTGTATTTAATACACCATTACACTTAGATTAGTCCCGCAGGGAGCGTCGCATTGTCGGCCTTACTCATAATTACCGCTTCTTTAGTGTCATCTGTGAAAGAACATCCTTATCAGCGCTAAAATAATAATAATGCAATATAAAGCCTTAAAGGGGCTCTTAAAGGGGTGTCCCATATGCAAAGGACAGGGGAGAAGTGTATGATTACAGGGGGGCCCAAACAACAGGTCCCCCAGTGATCAGAGGGAGCATAAGTCCCCCTAAAGCCATTGAGTCTGTGTGACCAGTGCTCCATTCATTTCTATGGGGTGCTGCAGCCCTATTGAAGTGAATGAAGAACATAGGCCCACCATTCCCAAGGAGGTTTTAGAGGGACTTTTGGTCCCCCGTCCCCCTGAATGTGTCCAACAACTATCATCCATAGTGGATTGTGTTTGCTATGGGCTCCTATGTGAATAGAGGTGTTACCTTCCATTGTAATCCTGTCACAGGGATTACCGAGATAAAATGAACCCACTGGGTTACTACAGATGTGGAGCTGGTTGTGGAGTCTGCAGGACATGTGAATAGGCAGATTTGTAGTAACCAAGGCAAAAGGAGGAAATTTGGATGAGTGAAAGTCTGGGAAGGTGGAGTTTGTTCTCAACGGCAAACAGGATGAGGTCAGGGCAGGCAGAATACAGGCACAAGGTAAATGGGCAAAAAAGTCAGGACGGGAAGCAAAGGGAAAAATATGGTTACAAAACAAAACAATGGCAAATATAACAGGAACAGAGATTGTCTTAGTATAGTACAGGGACCGAGCTGACCTTATTGCTCAAGTCCAGAGTAATGGGGATGTTCCTAATTAGACTGGGCTGACCACCTGGAGGCGCTGCACAGAAAGGGCCACAGCAGGCTCTACCTGCTCAGGAGGCTGAGGGCCTTCGGAGTCCAGGGGACACTTCTTAGGGCCTTCTTCAACTCTGTGGTTGCCTCAGCCATCTTTTTCGGTGTGGCCTGCTGGGGGAGCAGTATATCAACCAGGGACAGAAATAGACTTGACAGGCTGATCAGGAGGACCGGCTCTGTCCTGGGGGGCCCCTTGGACCCAGTACAGGTGGTGGGTGACAGAAGGATACTGTCTGTGGTGACCTCCATGCTGGAGAACAAATCCCACCCCATGTATGAGACCCTGATGGGACTTGGCAGCACTGTAAGCGACCGTCTGCTTCACCCCAAGTGTGAGAAGGAGCTATCGCCAGTCCTTCCTTCCAACTGCGACCAGGCTGTATAATCTACATCAGACCAAGCACAGACACTCCGCACAGAGAACTAATGATTATGATTAAGATGTCTTCCTTCTTTCTCTTCTGTTCCTTAGCTGCTATGGACTCCTAGTATATCTTCTCTTCTCAGCATATGTGTGTCTACGTCTGTATTATATTAATGTGTATTATCCTGTATCTGTATTACTAGGCTGCTGTAACATGCTGAAATTTATTAACCGGTTAAGGACCGCCGTACGTAAATTTACGGCCTGCGGTCCAGGTACCTAAAGACCAGACTATTGTCAAAATACGTCCTGTCTTTAGGTACCTTCTTGGCGGGGGGAGGGGTGCGGGGAGGACGGGGGTTAGGTGTTACTAACACCTAACCCCTTCCTCAATAACGTCCAGTCGGAACTGAGTCCGACTGGACGTTTTAACCCTTTTGATCGCGCCGTGAAACATCACGGCGCGATCGAAAGGCATCCGCCAGCAATTGAATCAGATCGGCACCCCCCGCGGCGAGATTGGAGGGTGCCGATAGCAGTAAAAGGTAGTCTGGGGTCTGGCCAGTGACCCCAGACTGCCCGGAGCCCCCACATACCTGGTGATCCTGCCAGGACCTTCTGATGTCAGGCTGTGCGTCTACACAGCCTGACATCCTGCTACGGAATGCCATGTGGGACACCTGCAGGCTGTGTCTCACATGGCATTCTATATCAGCACAGTATTGCTGATTGAAGTGTCCTAAATGGACACATGAAAAAGTAAAAAAAAAATAAAATAAAAATAAAATAAAATGAAGTGTATGAAAAAAATTAATAAAGTAATAAAGCCCAAAAATCCCTTTTTCTCTATAGAAAATGAATTATATAAAAAAAAGAACTAAAAAGTAATAAAAACAATGCATATTTGGTATTGTCGCGTCCATAACAATCTATACAATAAAACTGAAATAATATTTAATGTACACGGCGAACGCCGGAAAAAAAACCCGGAAAAAACTCGCCGGAAGTAATGATTTTTCGCCGTCTCACCTTACAAAATATACTATAAAAAGTGATCAAAAAGTCATATGCATCCGATAACAGTACCAATAAAAAGCGCAGGTTGTCCCGCAAAAAATAAGCCCTCAACCAACACTGTCAACCGAAAAATAAAAATGTTACGCCTCTCAGAAGATGCTATGCAAAAAACATTGATTTATGTCCCCAAATGTGTTTTTCCTCTGCAGAACTAGTAACACATAAAAAAATAACATAAATGAGGTATCGCCGTAACCGTACCGACCCGCAGAATAAAGGACACATGTTACTTATACTGTACGCTGCATGGCGCAAAATTAAAAAAAGTAAAACTCAATGCCAGGATTGATTTTTTTTTTTTAAATCCAGCAAAAAAGGGTTAATAAAATGTATTCAATAAGATGTAGACACCCAAAAACGGTGTCATTACGAAATGCATCTCATCCCGCAAATAACAAGCCCTTATATGGCTGCGTCACCAGAAAAATAAAGAAAATATAGCATCTAATAATGTGAAGACAAAAGTCCGCAAAAATCGCCAAATTATTAGAACACAACTGGCTGCGGCAGGAAGGGAATATATAAGCTGTGCGAGCGGATATCAGGGGACACCCCATATTTACAGCTTATGAGGGAACGGACACCAGAAGTGACCCCCAGAGTGACTCCCCCAATCATAGGAGCTACTGGGACATAGTACAGAATTTGGTGTCCCCAATGTCTTCCGCACCGCTTATATATTCCCTCTTCGCCATCCGCTGTGCAGTCACATCTGGCATACTAATCCTCACTACACCCCCTGATACATTCTTTGAGGGGTGCAGTTTTCAAAATGGGGTCACTCCTTTGGGGAATCCACTTTTCTGGTACCTTACAGGCTCTACAAACATGACATGGCGTCCAGATACCAAACATCTGAATCTGTACTCCAAAAGCCGCATCGCGCTCCTTCCCTTCTGCGCCCTGCTGTGTGCCCAAACTGCAGTTTATGCCACATGTATGACACATGTATGCCACTGGTGTACCCGGGATAACGTACGTAATGTCATATGTGGGTATAAACTGATATTGGGGCACAGCCAGACACAGAAGGGAAGAACGGTTATTGGGTTTTTGGAGCACAGACGGTTTGGTTTTTGGATGCCATGACACTTTTGCAGAGCTGAAACGCCAGTAACGTGGAATCCCCTGATATGAGATGTTATTTTGGAAACTACACCCCTGAAGGATTTATCCAGGGGAACAGAGAGCATTTTTAACCCCCAAGTGTTGCTATAACTTATTATCCATAAATGAATACGAAGCTGATTGTGAAAGGTGAAAATGACCATTTTTCCAGGAATACGTCCTTTCAGTGCGTAATATGTTGTGCCCACCTTGTATCAGAGATGAACGCTCTGAAAGCTGTTGTGCCCAGGATACCCACTTAACAGTTTTTGGAGTGTCTCTGCTGACATAAGTCGGGCACAACATGTTGCACACTGAAATGGCAAATCAGTAAAATCTTCATTTTTAACTTCTCTATCAGTTGCGATTTCATTTCTGGAAACTAAATAAATGCAACACTCAAGGGTTAAAAAAATCTCGCTACACCACTTGATAAATCCCATCAGTGGGCTAGTGTCCAAGATGGGGTGACATGTCTGCAGATTCCACTTTATTGGCAATTCAGGGGCTTTGCAAAAGTGGCATGGTGTGCTCCAAAAACCAATATAGCGCTCCTTTCCTTCTGTCCCCGGCTGTGCCCAAACAGCCATTTATACCCACATATGGCATTAAGTCTGTTATCCGGGGTACACCAGTGTCATACATGTGGGCATACACTGCTATTTGGGTACCCAGCAGGGCGCAGATGTGAAGGAGCAATATGTGCTTTTGGAGTGCAGATTTAGATTCTTCGTTTTTGGACACCATGTCACATTTGCAGAGACCCTAAAATTGCCCCTACAAAATGGGGTCACTTCTTGGTGAATTCCAGTTTACTGGCACCTCCAGGGCTCTGCAAAAACAACATGGTGCCCAGAGGGTCCCTCTAAATCTCTACCCCAAAAGCTAAAACGCACAGTGGTCCTTCCCTTCTGAGCCCTGCTGTGTGCCCAAGCAGTAGTTTACACCCACATATATAATTTTTTGCCCCTCGGGATGGCCCCTTAATAGTTTTAGGAGTGTAGGTCTCTGACAACACAAAGTGGGTGCAACGTATTGGGCACCGAAATGGCATATTTTTAAAAATTTCAATTTTCATTTTGTACATTAATTTTTGGGAAGCATTTTAGGCTCAAAATGATAATACCCCTTGATACATTCCTTGACAGGTGTAGTTTCTAAAATGGGGTCACTTTTGAGGGGTTTCCACTGTATTGATACTTTAGGGTCTCTGCAAATGCGACATGGCACCTGAAAACTATTCCAGCAACATCTGCCCTCCAAAATCCAAATAGCGCTCTTTCCATTCTGAGCCCCAACATGTACCCATACAGCAGATTATGGCCACATATGGGGTATTGCCGTGTTCAGAAGAAATTGTGTAACAAACTTTGGGGGGATTTTAATTCTTAAACTATTTGCAAAATTAAAAATATGGCGCTAAATGGACGATTCATTGGGAAAAAAAGTAATATTTCATTTTCACGTCCCAATGTTAATAAAATCTGTGAAACACCTGTGAGGCCAAAATACTCACTCTACCCCTAGATAAATTCTATGAGGGGTGTAGTTTCCAAAATGGGGTCACTTTTAGGGGGTTTCCACTGTATTGATACTTTAGGGGCTCTGCAAATACGACATGGGACCTGAAAAATATTCCAGCAAAATCTGCCCTCCAAAAGCCAAATAGCCCTCTTTCCATTCTGAGCCCCGCCATGTTCCCATACAGCAGATTATGGCCACATATGGGGCATTTCTGTGTTCAGGAGAAATTGTGTAACGAACTTTAGGGAGCTTTTTCTCCTTTATCCTCTTGTGAAAATTAAAAATTTGGGGCTAAATTGACAGTTTGTTGGAAAAAAAGTAATTTTTCATTTTCAAGGCCCAATGTTAATAAAATCTGTGAAACAGCTGTAGGGTCAAAATGCTCACTCTACCCTTTAATATGTTCTGTGGGGGGTGTAGTTTCCCAAATGGGGTCACTTTTAGGGGGTTTCCACTGTATTAGTTCTCTAGGGGCTCTGCAAATGAGACATGGCACCTAAAATTATTCCAGTAAAATCTGCCATCCAAAAGCCAAATAGCGCTCCTTCCATTCCAAGCCCCGCCATGTTCCCATACAGCATACTATGGCCACATATGGGGTATTGCCGTGTTCAGGAGAAATTGTTTAACAAACTGTGGGGGGGCTTTTACTCCTTTAACCCCTTGTGAAAATGAAAACTTTGGAGATAAAGTGACATTTTAGTAATTTTTCATTTACACATCCCAATGTTAGTAAAATCTGTGAAACAACTGTAGGGTCTAAATGCTGACTATACCCCTTGATGAATTCTGTGAGGGGTGTGGATTCTAAAATGGGGTCACTTTTGGGGGGTTTCCATTGTTTTGGTACTCTAGGGTCTCTGCAAATAAGGCATGGCGCCTGAAAATTATTCCAGCAAAATCTGCTGTTCAAACACCCAGTGTCGCTCCTTCCCTTCCATGCACTGTCGTGTGCCCAAAAGTCAGTTTATACCCACATGTGGGGTATTTCTGTGCACGGGAGAAATTGCACAATAAACTATCAGATGCATTTTCTCCTTTAACCCTTTGTGAATGTGTTAATTTTAGGTCTAAATGAATGTATTAGTGAAAAAAAATGAAATGTCTAAATTTCACTGCCATATTATTTTTATTCTTATGAAATGCTTAAAGGGTTAACAAACATCCCAAATGCTGTTTTGAATAATTTGAGGGGTGCAGTTTTGAAAATGGGGTAATTTATGGGGGTTTCTATTATACAGGCCTTTATAATTACTTTCAGAACTGAAGTGGTCCCTAAAAAATTGGTTTGGAGAATTTTCTTGTAAATCTGGAAAATCGCTGTTACACTTTTAAGCCTTGTGACATCCAAAATAAATTAAAAGACAATCAAAAGATGATGCCAATATAAAGCAGAGATATGGGAGATAATATTTATTCATGTATTTGGATGGTATGACTATCTGCTTGAAAAGTAGAGAATTTCACATTTTGAAAATTGCAATTTTTTTCAAATTTCCATCAAATTTCCTAGTTTTTTTATAAATAAATGCAAAAATATTGATTAGTGTTTACCACTAACATGAAGTATAATGTGTTACGAAAAAAACAATCTCAAAATCATTTTTGTAAGTTAAAGCGTCTCAAAGTTATTGCCATTTAAAGTGACACATGTCAGTTTTGAAAAAAGAGGCCTGGTCTTTAACATACTTTTGGGCCTGGTCCTTAACCGGTTAAAGGATTATCTTATCTTATGAAGCCCAGGGCAGCAGATGATTGGGCAAGGATTTGGTACAGGGCATTGGTACGACCAGTCCCTTAAAGGGGTTATGTGGGGAGCACAAAAAAAAAAAATTCCAAATACATTCACTGGATTGGATAAGCCTACTAAGTCTACTAATATACATCCACCCATCAGCCCCACGCTTAGGTTTGCAGAAGTCTCGTTCCTCTGTCTCTTCCATTCCAGGTCATGCGCTCTACTCTTACCAATTGCACACAGAGTAAAGCTGGATCAGTCCTACGACTGAGAGTCCGAGGGTCGGCAGGGTCAGCAGAGGAACAAGATTTCCGGGATATTGCTGCATTCTGCAAACCTAAGAATGGGGGCGACCGGGGACTAGTACGTAGGAATAACCAGTACAGTGAAAGCACTGGGAAGAAGATGTGACCGTGCGGCTAAGAACACATGACCAAGAAGAGAAGAGACCTGGGCAGGAAACAAAATGAAAAATGGATACAGGGGCCACAAATAAACAGTATACATAACATATACCATCATTCCCCATATATACCTAGCACGACACCATATATACCAGTAGTACTATACCACATAGCGTACAGATCCTTACGTCCTGCTTTGCTAGTCACTCAGTAGGTCATGAAATGCTGCGGCCGCCGGAGGATCCTCACATTGACTCATGTGTAATTAGGCTTAATATATGTGTTTGACGTCTTTACATGTGAAGCCCCTCGTACACCCATATGTCGCAACGGCAGGAACGGGCCAGATATCTTATATTATTCCAATTTGTGTAATTAAAGTAAATGGGGCGAGAAGTGCAGATGTTCACCCGTAAACAGACAAGTGAGAGACGCGGGGAAGGCAGATTATATACAATGTGAGCGAATACACATAGGGGGAGGCAGATTATATACAATGTGTCCGTCTATATATAGGGGAAGGCAGATTATATACAATGTGAGCGTCTATATATAGGGGAAGGCAGATTATATACAATGTGAGCGTCTATATATAGGGGAAGGCAGATTATATACAATGTGAGCGAATACACATAGGGGAAGGCAGATTATATACAATGTGAGCAAATACACATAGGGGAAGGCAGATTATATACAATGTGTCCATCTATATATAGGGGAAGGCAGATTATATACAATGTGAGCGTCTATATATAGGGGAAGGCAGATTATATACAATGTGAGCGAATACACATAGAGGAAGGCAGATTATATACAATGTGAGCGAATACACATAGAGGAGGCAGATTATATACAATGTGAGCGAATACACATAGGGGAAGGCAGATTATATACAATGTGAGCGAATACACATAGGGGAAGGCAGATTATATACAATGTGAGCAAATACACATAGGGGAAGGCAGATTATATACAATGTGAGCGAATACACATAGGGGAAGGCAGATTATATACAATGTGAGCAAATACACATAGAGGAAGGCAGATTATATACAATGTGAGCGAATACACATAGGGGAAGGCAGATTATATACAATGTGAGCGAATACATATAGGGGAAGGCAGATTATATACAATGTGAGCGAATACACATAGGGGAAGGCAGATTATATACAATGTGAGCGAATACACATAGGGGAAGGCAGATTATATACAATGTGAGCGAATACACATAGAGGAAGGCAGATTATATACAATGTGAGCGAATACACATAGAGGAGGCAGATTATATACAATGTGAGCGAATACACATAGGGGAAGGCAGATTATATACAATGTGAGTGAATACACATAGGGGAAGGCAGATTATATACAATGTGAGCAAATACACTTAGGGGAAGGCAGATTATATACAATGTGAGCGAATACACATAGGGGAAGGCAGAGTATATACAATGTGAGCGAATACATATAGGGGAGGCAGATTATATACAATGTGAGTGTCTATATATAGGGGAAGGCAGATTATATACAATGTGAGCGAATACACATAGGGGAAGGCAGATTATATACAATGTGTCCGTCTATATATAGGGGAAGGCAGATTATATACAATGTGAGCGTCTATATATAGGGGAAGGCAGATTATATACAATGTGAGCGTCTATATATAGGGGAAGGCAGATTATATACAATGTGAGCGAATACATATAGGGGAAGGCAGATTATATACAATGTGAGCGAATACATATAGGGGAAGGCAGATTATATACAATGTATCAGTATTTTTTGATTTTTGGATCGTTTCATTATTTGGGATTATTTTTTGTTAATTTTACTTCAGTGACAATTACATACAGTTTTACATTTCTAAGTATTTTTTTATATTTTTTGATTATTTTATATTTTTTGTTATTTTTCCTTTAGAGGTAATGACATCAGTTGTAAATGTATTAGTCATTTTTATCACATTGGATAATTTTTTTTTTTTTTTTTTATTCTTTTGATTTCAGTGATAATTCCAGTTTTCCATTGATTAGTATGTATCACTTTCTTACACATCAGTAATGATAGATTATATTTTTGGCATCTCATGATGAATTTGTTTGAATCTGTTATCCATAAGATGTGTGAAGGCCGCCCACACTAATCCTACAGTCTATACACAGTGTGGGAATGTGAGGAGTGGGACGTGTGGACTTAAAGGGGGTTAATAAAAGCCAGCCCACCCTTCCAGACCCCAGGCCTCAGCAGTGACCTCTTTACAAATGGCAGCGGTCACTTCCTGTTTGTGAAGAGGTCACCACTGAGGTCTATGATTGGCTGCAGCCGTCCCCTGACACAATAGGATGTCACTGGTGACATCAGCCAGGGGACTGGACCTGACACTGCTGGAGGCAGAGGATCGGGAGAGGTGAGTAATTTATTTATTTTTTTATGTTTATGGCCCTTTTAGAACTATTACATTATTTAAAAAAAATAACCACTTTAAATTTTTACATTTACTGAAATGGATATTTTTTTAATTTATTTATTGCCTATCCAACAGCTGGTCCCCACACAGATCAGCTGTTTGTGGTCACTTCCGACACCTGTAATAAATATACAAGGAACCAGAAGCAGATGGCTCTGGTCACTGTGTAGCGAGATAACGGGCTCAGCTCACATTGACAACCTCTTTGTCAAAAGCGTTATAATGATGAGCTATCTAGAAGATGAACAACAGATCAGCACCCCTACCGATCAGCTGTTTTCAGAGGCTGCAACAGTCACACAAGCACTGTGGACTCTTCCTGGCACACCAAGCACAGTGTGGTGAAATTTCCCCACTGTGGGACTATTGAAGGATTATCTTATCTTATAGTCATCCAGGCCAGGTGCGGCACTTGCACAAGCAGTTCAGCTGCTCCAAACACCTGGCTGATGTGGTGTGCTGGGTGTCGGACTTCTGTGTGCACACGATGTGAGGCTGAGTGAGCACCTGATGTGAGGCTGAGTGTGCACCTGATGTAAGAAAAAGTGAGCTCCTGATGTGAGGCTGAGTGTGCACCCGATGTGAGGATAAGAGTGCACCAGATGAGACTGAGTGTGCACCTGATGTAAGGAAAAGTGAGCACCTGATGTGAGGATGAGTGTGCACCCGATGTCAGGATGAGTGTGCACCCGATGTCAGGATAAGAGTGCACCAGATGAGACTGAGTGTGCACCTGATGTGAGGCTGAGTGTGCACCCTATATGAATCTGAGTGTGCACCTGATGTAAGGAAGAGTGTGCACCCTATATGAATCTGAGTGTGCACTTAATGTGAGGCTGAGTGTGCACTCGATGTGAGGCTGAGTGTGCACCTGATGTGAGGATGTGTGTGCACCCGATATGTTGTGAGGATGAGTTTGCAGCAGAATTCCTTCTGACTACATTCTGTGATACACTCACCTCTATAGGGGCTTCTGTTCTGTTGACCAGGAGCAGGATAAGACCTGTTCTATAATCATCTGTGTCATTGTAATAAATCCGAAGCCCCCACAGAGGCCAGTGCATCACCGAAAACACTCAGATGTCACCCAAGTGTCATCCAAGTGCATTCTGCTGCAAACTCGGCCCTGGGTCAGAAGCACACTCGGTCGTGTGCATGGGGCCTGAGGGTAGGTCATTAGTATTATAGTCCCAGAAACCGCTTTAAGTTCCCGGGGCTCGATACACTATTATGACATAAGATACATTGTATTTTGCAGAATGTCCATGTGCAGAGCAGCCACTCACCTGGCCGTCCCAGGGACACAAGCAGCTCACGACTTCATTAACCATCACAGGCTGGTGGAGAACTTTATCACTCGGTGTTTCTGAAGATGCGACTGTCTGACAAAACCTCCTGCACCGCAGCACAGAGGAGCCGAAGACTCTGCTGAACTTTCCACACGTCACCAGTCTCATTGAAGAATGCATCTTCCAGCAGGCAGCCAGCAGGGCAAGAAGGAAAACAAGAACATCTTGTGATTCTCACCGGTTGTGCCTTATAATAACTACAGTCAGAATTATATCTACTCAGAAAATAGCCAGAAAGGAAGATCCCTGTATAAGAACCCTGGAGCATGCGGCAGCCCCCCCCCCCCCCCCCCCCCCCCCATTCACTGCGGCCGGGACACAGGGGGGACTCTGGCCATACAGTCTTAAGTAGGACCCTCCACCAACTCTTGGTTGCACCTCTGAATTCAGAACTGCTGGAAATTTTTCTCTAGCCCCCGCCATCCCTGAGCAATTGGTGCTGTTGGTTTTAGCACCCAATATGCTAATTAGGATCCCTACTGTCAGGTGGGTGGTCCTAAACTGGAGCTTAACACCAAGGACTGCCCGCCTGACGGTAAAGGGACTCATTTTGTCCTCATTCTGACACTATAGGACTGCAACAGACAGCAGTATCTTCACCATCCCATAGATGTTGGGGTCTTTGTGGTCAGTAATGTGTCCTCTATGCTACGGATAGGGGATAAATAGGCTTTGCTACACAACCCCTTTAAGAATAGGGGTGGCGGGCCATGTCCGAGGCCTTAATGAATAGAGGGGTGGTGTGCATGAGCCGCTGTCACTTGTGAAACTTGTGTCTGAATCAGGAAGGGTTAAAACGAATGACATACAAATAAGCGAAATAAATTGAATTACCAGAGAAAAGTTAACAGCAGAAATTCAATTATACATATACAATTAGAATGTAAGAGAAGAGCGTGAGTCACCGCTCTCGTCCCATTCTCCAGGATGTGACCGGGGGATATGCAGATTGGGAAGCAATATATGAAAGGCGCAATAGAGGAGAATTACCATGAACTGCCGGCAAGGGCCAGCGAGCAGCCGCAGGGACCGTATACAGTAATCTATAGGGTGACTGCACACGACATCGCCATATGCAAAGTAATCCCTGCACGAAATGGACACTAGTACTATAAAAGGTAGGGAGACCATAGCCTAAGGCTGCAGAGAGGTGGGCAGAGAGATTTTGTGTCCTCCTATCTCCTCATAGATTGTAAGCTCTTGCGCCCTGGGCCCTGTGACCTTGTGTCCCCCTATTTCCTTATAGATTGTAAGCTCTTGCACCCGGGCCCTGTGACCTTGTGTCCCCCTATCCCCTCACAGATTGTAAACTCTTGCACCCTGGCCTTGTGTCCCCCTATCTCCTCATAGATTGTAAGCTCTTGTGCCCTGGGCCTCTGACCTCTTGTGTCCCCCTATCTCCTCATAGATTGTAAGCTCTTGCACCCTGGCCCTGTGACCTCTTGCGTCCCCCTATCCCCTCATAGATTGTAAGCTCTTGTGCCCTGGGCCTCTGACCTCTTGTGTCCCCCTATCCCCTCATAGATTGTAAGCTCTTGCGCCCTGGGCCTCTGACCTCATGTCCCCCTATCTCCTCATAGATTGTAAGTTCTTGCACCCTGGATGTTTACACTCCGATCGTCTTAATGTAGCCTAAGAGTGTTTTGTTTTTTCCTTCCATAGACTTATATGGATTGGAGGAGATAAAAATGAAAAACCTAGCAGAAAAGCAATGCAAAACACAAGCGTTTTTGCAGCTATTTTTTTTTTTTTATTCCCCCCGGGGTCTTTTAAGCTGTGTCCCTGCAATGCGTGGTCCTAACCGAGAGCCAGCATTAAGACATTGGTGACCTATCCGTAGGAGACCAAGGGTCTCACATCAGTAAGGTGCAGCTGATATCAGGACAGAGGAGGGAGCCGGAAGCCGATGGCTCAATACACCGTGTAGTGGCCACTTCTGGTTACTGCAGCTCAAGAATACTGGAAGAAGAATCAGAAATGTCCTGGAACACGGGAAGTGTGGATGGACCGAGGCTCAAGTCCAAGACCCAGCAGTGTGAAAGTAGCCGCTGAGCTGAGACCACATTGCTGCTCGCCATGTGCCTTGGGTCATGGGAAAATTGTATCTGGTCTGTAGAGGAATGGGGAGCGCTGCCCTCGAGTGACGTCATCAGTTTTTGATCTTCTTGCAATTAGAAGTTGTTGACTTGGCACTAAGATTAGTGAAGGAGTTGCAGCGTTCTTTACCAGGTAACACAGTCGCAGTAAAGTAGCCTTAGGTGAAGGCCTCATGTTGTGGAAAATGCAGCATTTTTGTTGCACAGAACAGGCCCTAGGCTTTCCATGACACCTTATCTCTGTGTAGTCTCATAATCACTGACATGCGAATAAGGCCTTAGGTGCGCTACTGTCAGGTGGGCGGTCCCTGTCTGCTCCGTTACCGCCCACCTAACAGTAGAGATCTAAATTAGCATATCACAAGATCATTCAGCCATTGCTCAGGAATGGTGTGGGCTAGAGAAAAAATTCCAACTATCCCAGAATCAGCGCAGAGTTGGTGCAACGTTCTCTTTAGGGTATGTACACATGGTGTTATTTGCATTCCGCTCCGGATTATGCCCAAATGAAAGGGCCTAATCAGGAGGGAGTTCGCACCGTGAACACTGCAGAACGCGTGGCAAGAAGGGTTATCTCACTTCTTTTTGCCGTTACTAGCTGGCGGAAAAAAAGAAGCGAGTGGCTCCCATTGAAGTCAAAAACCAATAGCTCTTCACTGACAGTCTAGCTGGGAACACTCCTCATGGCAGTAGTGTCCATAGTGCTAAAACTGTCAGAGGGGGCATGAGGCTGAGGGGTGAGGAATGCCCCCTACTGGCAGTACTTGTCCATAGACTAGTACTGGGGAGCATTACTCATGGCCTGGGGGGATAAGGCGTGCCAACTCTGACAGTATAGCGCTATGGACAGTACTGTCAGGAGGGGGTGTTCCTCACCGTCAGCCTCATGCCCCCTCTAACAGCATAGCACTATGGACAGTACTGTCAGGAGGGGGCGTTCTTCACCGCTCAGCCTCATGCCCCCTCTGACAGTATAGCGCTATGGACAGCACTGTCAGGAGGAATGTTCCCAGCCCTTCCGACAGCGAAGAGATACCGGCAAATGCACCGATGTCTCTTCCCCCGGGGCACATAACGGGAGAACCATCAGTGTGTTGAATTCAGCGTACGGTCGGCTGTCTATCAGTGTGTAAAACCGCGTGTGCCTCTTTAAGTCCTACCCATGCGCTGCCATGAAAACATCCAACTGGGCAGGGCTTCTCTAAAACCCCACCCCCACTTAGTGTCTTCTGCACGGTTAAAGGCATATTCCCACGATCAGATCTATATTTGTAGATAATTAAAAGTGAAACATTGTTGCAAATATAAGTCATTAAAAATTCTGCAAAGCTTTAAAGATTTCCTCTAACCATCTTAGTGGTGACAGTCTGTTGTCTTGATCTGTTGCCAATGGGTACGACCACCAATGTAGAACCTTTCTATGGTCTGGGACTTGTCAGGAGCCCAGCTATGATGTTCTTATTATAGCCGGGTCATCAGGCCGGGACACTCCATGTATGAGGAGATAACCCGGCCACAATAAGGACATCATGGCTGGTTATCAGGCAGGGACACTCCATGTATGAGAAGATAACCTGACCACAATAAGGACATCATGGCTGGTTATCAGGCAGGGACACTCCATGTATGAGAAGATAACCTGACCACAATAAGGACATCATGGCTGGTTATCAGGAGGACACTACATGTATGAGAAGATAACCCAACCACAATAAGGACATCATGGCTGGTTATCAGGAGGACACTACATGTATGAGAAGATAACCTGACCACAATAAGGACATCATGGCTGGTTATCAGGAGGACACTACATGTATGAGAAGATAACCTGACCACAATAAGGACATCATGGCTGGTTATCAGGAGGACACTACATGTATGAGAAGATAACCTGACCACAATAAGGACATCATGGCTGGTTATCAGGAGGACACTACATGTATGAGAAGATAACCTGACCACAATAAGGACATCATGGCTGGTTATCAGGAGGACACTACATGTATGAGAAGATAACCTGACCACAATAAGGACATCATGGCTGGTTATCAGGAGGACACTACATGTATGAGAAGATAACCTGACCACAATAAGGACATCATGGCTGGTTATCAGGAGGACACTACATGTATGAGAAGATAACCTGACCACAATAAGGACATCATGGCTGGTTATCAGGAGGACACTACATGTATGAGAAGATAACCCGACCACAATAAGGACATCATGGCTGGTTATCAGACGGGGACACTCCATGTATGAGGAGATAACCCGGCCACAATAAGGACATCATGGCTGGTTATCAGGCAGGGACACTCCATGTATGAGGAGATATCCCAGCCACAATAAGGACATCATGGCTGGTTATCAGGAGGACACTACATGTATGAGGAGATAACCTGACCACAATAAGGACATCATGGCTGGTTATCAGGAGGGGACACTACATGTATGAGGAGATAACCCGACCACAATAAGGACATCATGGCTGGTCATCAGGCCGGGACACTCCATGTATGAGGAGATATCCCAGCCACAATAAGGACATCATGGCTGGTTATCAGGAGGACACTACATGTATGAGGAGATAACCTGACCACAATAAGGACATCATGGCTGGTTATCAGACGGGGACACTCCATGTATGAGGAGATATCCCAGCCACAATAAGGACATCATGGCTGGTTATCAGGAGGACACTCCATGTATGAGGAGATAACCTGACCACAATAAGGACATCATGGCTGGTTATCAGGAGAGGACACTACATGTATGAGAAGATAACCTGACCACAATAAGGACACATGGCTGGTTATCAGGAGGACACTACATGTATGAGAAGATAACCTGACCACAATAAGGACATCATGGCTGGTTATCAGACGGGGACACTCCATGTATGAGGAGATAACCCGACCACAATAAGGACATCATGGCTGGTTATCAGACGGGGACACTCCATATATCAGAAGATATTACGGCCACTATAAGGACATCATGGCTGATTTTCTGACCTCAGAAACTTCCCACATTCATGGTCATATCCACTGGCAACCGATCAAGACAACAAGACTGTGACCACAAGATATTCAGAGAAAATCCTGAGCCTTCCTTCCCTTACAGCGGGGTCCTGGCTGATAACAGAGAACAGAGGCCGCACCTGAACACTTTATACCTTGAACTGATCACCAGCCTGTAACCCAGGTGAAGGATTAACCACTAAAACGCATCATATAACATTTTTGAAGAAAAAACCGCAAGTGTGAATGGTGGCTTATGAATGAGGACTTCATGCACACAAACTATAGAGAAGAAGAACCGCACCATGACAATGGACAAGGATCCCAGTGTGATCGGGCCCTACACAAGCCGAGCTCCCACTTACTATGGTGTTAGAGGCTGAAGCGGCGGACCGGAAGTCAGTGACACAGGGGACAGCGGCCTGTGCGCTCTACTAATAGGACCCCACACAACAAAGCTCTGCTTATACAGTTCCGCCCCAAGAGCCGACAGCCTACAGACTCAATCCTGGGAGATTTTAGTATTGTTCAGAGGTGTCGCTCCCCCAGGCTCACCCCGGAGAGGTCACCCGAGGCCAGTCACGTGCTCACACCCGCTTCTAGGGGCGAAAATCATCACCGGAGGAGGATGAGGAGCGGAGGCCCCGCCCACTGCCTACGTCACGGCCACTGCGGCTCTAACGTCTAAGGGCGCCGGATTTGAAAGATAAACGAGAGGCGGCGGCGAGTCTGAGGTAAAACGGCGGTGTATAGTACTGAGTGATGGTATATAGTACTGTGATGTCATATACACAGGTATACAGTACTGTCTGAGGTAAAACACAGAGGTATATAGCACTGTCTGAGGCAAAACAGTATATAGTATTGTGTGATGCCATATACAGAGGTATACAGTACTGTGTGAGGTAAAATGGCGGTATATAGTACTGTGTGATGTCATATACAGAGGTATATAGCACTGCCTGAGGCAAAACAGTAGTATTGTGTGATGTCATACAGTATACAGTACTGTCTGAGGTAAAACGGCAGAATATAGTACTGTGTGATGGTATATAGTACTATGATGTCATATACACAGGTATACAGTACTGTCTGAGGTAAAACACAGAAATATAGAGCACTGTCTGAGGTAAAACAGTATATAGTACTGTGTGATGTCATATACAGAGGTATACAGTACTGTGTGAGGTAAAACGGCGGTATATAGTAGTGAGTGGTGTCATATACAGAGGTATACAGTACTGTGAGGTAAAACGGCGGTGTATACTGAGTGATGTCACACAATGGTATATAGCACTGTGTGATGTCATATACAGAGGTATACAGTATTGTGTGATGTCATATACAGTAATGTCTGAGGTAAAACGGCGGTATATACTGAGTGATGTCACACACAACGGTATATAGTATTGTGTGATGTCATATACAGAGGTATACAGTACTGAGTGATGTCTTATACAGAGGTATATAGTACTGTCTGAGGTAAAACGGCAGTATATACTGAGTGATGTCACACACAACGGTATATAGTATTGTGTGATGTCATATACAGAGGTATACAGTACTGAGTGATTTCACATACAACGGTATATAGTACTGTGTGAGGTAAAACACAGGTGTACAGTACTGTGTGAGGTTGTATACAGAGGTATATAGTAGTATGAGAGGTCATACTTAGAGGTATATAGTAGTATGTGAGGCCATAGTACTATATAGTGAGGTATATAGCACTCTATGGGGTATATATCTATTTATCTATGAACACAAATATTTATATTTCCCCATATATATGCAAACACTAAAAATATATAGAAATTCCCCTATCTATATATACAAACTCATATTTATTGATTAACCTGTGGGAACACGAGATATACAGATGCCCAGCCATAAATATATACAGTATTTACACACCCACACATATATAAGTGCAAACACATATACATCCATATATATACTGTATATACACATGCAAACAGATATATACATTCATACACATATGCAAACACAAAGACCCCGGTCTACATGCCGTGCGGTCACATATCAGTCACATCAGTGTGATCTAGTTCTGTACCCCGCCATACGACCTCCAGTGACCCCCTTCTCCCCTCGTGACCTGCCAGAAAGGACCGGAGCAGATGATTGTGCATGTATTATGTGTGTACATCTGTACAGACACTGAATGGCCGCTGCATTAGAGACCCCTGGCCTTTTTGATGGCATCTGTATGTATCCCTGTGGACATTAGATATGTGACCTCGGAGTGCAGCGTAAAGTCCACCGATGACAAGTTTTTCCGTTGATCACTTTTGTGAATCCATTTGTGACAGCTGAGTGACCTGAGCGACCTCGGCTGGGGCCGGTATTGCATACACCGCCTATTTTGTGGAGAATACACAGATAATGTTGTGATCGAGGAACAACAACGAGAAAAGGGATCCAGCGGACGCAAACGGGGAGTGATCAGGAGGTCGGGGATCGCTCTGATGGATGGTCAGTCTAGCTACAAGTCTAACAAGTCAGAATACACAGATGGACTAGAACAGCAGACACCAGTGCAGGAAACAGAATGACAAGAGTCCAGGGAGCAAAAGAGCAAAAACTGAGCAGCCAAAAACCTTTCAGATATGCCCCGCTGATGGGAGGGGGAAGAATCTGTAAAGTAGTGAGAATCAATGAACCCATCCTGAAAGGTGGCAGGATAGTGGAGGTGGAGTAATGGCGCATCCTGGAACGTTTTCTTTGCACATCCCGTGTCCTCTGAAACCTGTGGATGATAACTTTGTGTACCATGTGAATTGCTGTGGTTGTGAAGTCACTACTAGATGGGAGTCTCTTATAAAGTGGCCGTTCCAGGTGTGCATGTGTATGTGTACTGTAAATTGCAGGTTGGCAATAAGGGTGCACAGGGTTGTGACCCACAAGTGACTGCTAAACAACAGTCATAGCAAACCTAAACCTGCTGCTTTTCTGACAACTACACTTGTATCACTTTGCAGATTTCAACCTGACTACTTTGATGTTCATTTGTTGCAATGCAAGCAGCACAGGTCTGCGGTCTATGGGCAGGCAATGTTGGCCTAGCCTTGAGCTTTGTTCACATTCTGCCTGGTCTGTTTACCTTTGTTGCTGACCATACATTATATGGGATGTAAATGCCAATAATACCGAAGTGCTCCCGACCTCAGGGGTCTTTACACGTATGAAATATTATGTTTTGGATGTTTTTTTAGTAATGTATAGTATACAGCGCCATTTTGTCTGGTAAATTCACAAATCACTTAAGGGAGGCGCGTCCAACCCCATTTATGGAAATAGGCCCCACCAGGTGCTCTTAGCAGCTGCGTTGTGACACTTTCACCTTTTTCATAAAAATGGAAATGGGGTCTAGACGGGTTCCTATAGCCATTTTGGAAAGCTTGACCTTTGTACAATGAAAAGTCACGCTGCATCCTTATACAGTGTGGAATTTAGTTTCTAACAGTTTTAAGATCTTTGCTTGCTATAATATATATATATATATATATATATATATATATAAATAAATATTACTTGTAGTGGCCGACCCTTTCCTTGGATACTGGACCTGATCCATTCACTGTGGTTAGCTGTATAGACTTGGCTTTCTGTACAGGAGATGAGTATTACTTGATGGCTCTCGCAGTGCTATTGGGGAAAACAGATCGGCCATATAGTTTGCTGTATGTAAGTGAACTATGATCATTTTTGATAGCTGTCGCCTCACCCCTCATGATGGGCATTGTCGTAGCATGGGTATAGATGTGTGCTTTGTATTTATGCGTATGTGACGCATGCTGTGTGATATGTCTCGTTGTGTTTCCTTCCTGGGTATTCTGGCAGGGGGCGACAGAATTTTTTTTTGCAGCTGAGCATTTGCCGTGGACAGAGATCTGGATGAATATATTCTGCGGCATAGCGGTGGTGGGATACACACTCAGTGCGGCCACTCTACAAATAGGAGAGCCCGTGTAGCATTACACAGTTCAGTTCCTGGCAGTGTATAGGTCATCAGTATGTGATTTATTGGAGTCTGACATGTGGACCCTGCACAGATCAGCTGTTCTAGCAGCCTCCGGGTACTGAAAGCTACTAGTGGATGGGTGGCGCGCATGCAGCACCGATTCTATTCAAGTAATAGGAGTGGTGCTGCAGTTCACCAGAGTCATACAGGTGACAGGGCTGTTCTGCTTCTCCTATTACTTGTATAGAAGCATGCATCACCAATCTATTAGCAGCTTCCAGCACCCAGAGAGGGCTAGCACAGCTGATCTGTGGTGCAGACATGCTGCCATTTTCAAAACCGCTGGTGGTTTCTCTATAGTTATAATTGTAACAGAAAGTTTGCAAAAGAAAACTCTGAAAACTTTCTGTTTAACGCGTTGCAAGAACCACGTTTTTTTTTCCCGCAGCTCTTTTTTGCTGCAGGATGTCCTGTGGGGTCTTAACCTTTTAAAAAGTTTTTTCTCCACACCTTTTGGGTTTTTCTTTTCCTTTTGCCGAGTCTTCTGTCCATGCCTTTGGTCCAGTCTCCCATCAGTGCGTAGTAACTGTTATTCTGGGAATGCAATCCGGACTTTTCCCAAAAAGCCAGCAGAGCGGACATTAGTGTAGCAGACTATCTCCATAAAGCACCTGGTGACAGTGATCAGCCCCCTGCTAAAGTCCTGAAGACAATCGTCCTGTGTAATTCTTTGGTTAGCCCTGGTATAATGGGCAGTGCGGTGCCTGCGCTTGTTGCCATTATAGCCAAAGCTAATAATGAGTGCTAAGGCTGGGTTCACATGTGTGCTGGAGTCTCTGTTGCAATGACCGCCAAAAATTGCTGACACTTGACAGACCCTGCTATGGTCAATGTAATCTGTTAGTCACCACGGGAGTCTGCTGTTTTGGGGGTCCTTATGTCCATTGTTCTGGTTCTCTGAAGGGCCAAAACAACAGATCACTGCATGATGGTGTAACAAGGAAGAATTGCAAAGGGCATTATTCCTGTGCTTCAATGTAACCTGAGGAGGTTTTGTTCCTTCCTAGTGGTGCTGGGCTTTTTCCTATGTATGCGGCTTATACGAAGCAAAGAAACTAAGGTAAAGGAGTTTCCTCATCAGACATCGGTCTCCTGTCGCTCCGATCTATATGTCTGATCAACAAAAGTTGAAACCGTATTGACCCCTGCAGCTTTTTTCCTAAAATGACCATCCATGTGCCAATACTCGGCTGCTCCTGTTCTGGCATTGCCAAGGTTCGCTGCCAGTAATTACTTCCAGGTCCTTCTCAGGACATGAGCGGTCAGCCTGACCAGAGCAGTGACTTGTGTCATCTAATGCTTAACTGAGCAGGGACCTTAAGGGTATGTTCACTTGGCAGAATATGCCGCTGGTTTTAAGGTGGAGTCTGCCCCGAATTCAGTGACAGATTCCGCCCTAATTCTGCTTTATTTTCGGAGCAGGGCATGGAAAAAAATAAGTGTCCTGCGCTGCTCAATCTTGCCGTGGTTCCAGACTCCCCACCGATAAGACCCATTCATCTTGGGCAAATCAGTAGTGTAACGCCAATGCAATCGACCACGTACAGTAGTGGGCAGACAATGAAGAGGAATCTGAGGTACACGTCCGCCTCAAATTTCTTTTCATTTTCCACCATGCAAGGGACCTAAGGCTATGTGAGAATCGGACCACAGCCTCAGGCGCACAACCAGATTTGTTGTTAGTGCGCCAGCCGTATCTTTCACAGCTAACACACTGATCAATTCTGTTCTATGACCCCATACACACATCCATGTATTACCATGCGGGGCAAAACTTAGGACAGGTCCTTATCCTGTCCTTAAGTCCTTGGCGCACAAATATCAACCAGGGGCGCAGCTTATGCATGAGGCCTAAATATTGCTTTTTTTTTTCCAGTCTGAAGTTAAAACTTCCCTCTTGGGGATCCCCTGCCACCATCCTGGTTAGCTTCTGCTGTTGCTATGTTCCAGGCATCCCCCCCATAATGCTGCATCATATCAACAGATAAATCTTTTATTCTCCTTTCTTTTCCTGAATGCAGATAACATTGGAATTTTTTTTAATCCATCAGCCCCTTAAAATGTATTTTTGATAGACGTACGCGAAGTGACGGTATATATTCCTGGCAGGGCACAGGTTAAACAGGTCTGGAAAATAAAGTCTGATCCTGTGTACACATCCATTAATCATTTTTTTTTTTCAGGATATCCCTGATGAGTCCCTTTAGGAGGAGAGATTTGCATTAAAAAGCCATGTTTGGCCCCCACCCCTTCTCCCCTGGGATGTGAGGGTGGTATTTGTCTCTAGCGCAGGCCTGTCATCCGCCAGCAGCAGCCCACACAGCAGTCCTTTCAGCAGGTTCATTGCACTTTTGAATTGTGATATTTGGGGATATCCCTGCCATACGCACATATTCTTCCTCCTCATGCCATTAATATCAGCTAAAAATAATGTCACAGCCTACAGGGAAATATGGATTTCCCTATCACACTTGTCAAAAACCACTAATATCAGTGGACGCCGGGATTTCATATAATAGATCTATTTACAGATGCATCTCCCTCCTTCATGCATTATTGATGTGTTTGCGAGGTTTCCTCCGTCCATTGCCAAACGCCTGGTTTTAGGCGATATATTTACGGAGGCGACATTGAAATGCAGCCCTGCACCTGTAGGAGGTTGTTCTAGATCACATTTCCCTATGCTGTTTATTAGTACTTTACATCTAAGTGTTTTATGGATTCATCATAGCGGTCCTTCAGCATATACATTGTATATGTTACAGAGATTAGTCCTGTCTGCAGATCTAAATTTGTAATGTACGCGCCGATGACGTCCCTGAGACTGCAGAAGGATGCTCTATGGACACGGAAAGAAAAACACGGTCCGACCTCAACCACCTCTCCGGATCGGGTTTGTCAATGTAGATTGTTTTAATTTCACAAAATCTAATACTATAACCTCCAGACTTCCTGGGCTAGTGATCAGTCTAATAAAGGGGTATGAGGGTATGTTCACACAAAGGGATCCACCATGGATTTGGGAGCAGATTCTGCGCCCAAATTCGTGACAGAATTCGCTCTAACTCTGCCTACCGTTGTTTTGCGATAAGAGGCAGAGATCGCAGCAGGACGCAGAAAAATACCTCGCCGTGAATTACATGGCTCGGGAGTCCCTGCCTTGCCCTTGCCTGTTCATACATTCAGAGGCATCGGCAATCCACCGCGCCAATCCCTCGGTCGAATACAGCAGCAGAAAGTGAAGAGGAAGTTCTTACAGCCATACAATACAGATGTAGCAGAGTTAGGCGGCACACACTACCATGTGCGTGTTACAGGGCCTTGGTTAAGCAGCCTGGAGGGTACATATGGATGTTATCTGTGTGCCGACTGGTTGTGTGTATGGGGCCATAGAAATGAATGGGTCACTGCTAGGAGTGACTGGAGCACAAGTTCACTAGCACTACATTCATAAGGAGGATTTAAGGGGACTTTCCGTCCCCGTCCTCCAGATCGCTAGGGAACCCGGAGATCTTGTCCCGAGCAGTCGTGTACTTATCACCTGTACTGTGGATAGAGAATAAGTGTCCATAACAGAACAACCACTTTAACTCTGCTACATCTGTATATTGATTATGTAGTATCAGGCACAGACACTGATTTGAGATCGGTCATAGCGCCATATATTGTCTAGTGGCTGTCCATGGTACTACATGTCACTTAGTTCCCTTCGCTTGCAGTAAACTGCAGTACCAGTTCCAGCCACTATGGTGCTGTGCTTGGTAGATGACAGAAGCCACTTTTTCGCTGCAAAGTAACAGATGGAGTGGCTTGTGTAGCATGTAGTTTGTTTTCCACTGCAGACAGTATCTGCTTCCTGAAGCTACCATCTAAGTGACGACAATTCACCTGACCACCTAGTGCCCGGTGAGTTGCCTGGTATCTGACCTGAAGCAGCTACTTAGAAAGTATCGGGAACTTTACATTACCTTTTAGCAGTGTAAAAAGAACAAAGATGGCTCAAGAAAGTGGGAAGGCTGCGAAAGTAAAAGGCGATGCTGGACCCCATAGATCTGATGTCTGTAAAGATAGGGAGCAGGGCTACACTCTGTGAAGATTTAGTTACGACATGCCCCACTGTGCAAGGTACTTTGTAAAGTGAAAGAAAAAGTCATAACGAGGTTAAAAGCAGGAATGGCTTGTTCTTTATTGGTAAGGACTTGTTGGTCCGCGCTCACTTCCTCCTCTTCAGTACGGAGAGATTCTTTTGGAACACTTCGTTATAAACCTTTGAGGTTTTCTGGACCTGATATCGATGGGTGTGGCCTCTTCACCCGTTTTCCAGCACAGCGCTGTACATTGCATAGAGGCTGTGCGTGGTATTGCAGCTCAGCCTCATGCCTTTGAATGGCATTAAGCTATGTCCATGTCTGTTTCCCCTTGCGTTTTTTGCCTTACTTCCGGACTGGCCTTGACCTGAGTTGGTGTAGTGGGAATCCCACTGTTATATCTTCTTGCTACCATTGTGTCTATGCAGTCATAAGCCCAACATCCTCACATCTCGCTCCTTGATGTCACCAGATCTCCTCTGAGTCTCTTGGCCAAATGTCGTGCAGGATCCAGCACGTCTCCTTGTAGGAGGCTGATGGACATGCACCGAAGTACAAGAGCACTCGCTGTGGAGCTTTCAATGGAGGGCTGAATCAGCAGCCAATCCCACCACGTGAATGCGGCCTAAGGCTTAGGGTACAAAGCAACATCTAGTCCCAAAAAGATCCAACACATCTCCATCTTTTTGTGACTAGGAGTTGCCGTCACCCTCGGGGTTGCAATGCGACTCACATTAGTGGAGGAGTCTAAGGACGACACTGCGATTGGTGTCTAAAGTCGCCTAAAGAGAGAAGTCTTGTTCCGCTCGCTCAACATGACACCGTCTTGCCAGGATTGTCTCGATTTTCTTTCTACCGAGCTTTCTAAATGAATCCAGCCATTTTCTCTCATCATCGCGAAGCGCAGTCGTTTTTTTTTTTTCTGAAATTCACAAAGACGATTGTTCACAACCGTGTGTAATGTTCTGGCTGACATGCCAACTTCCCTGATTTGTGTGGGAGGCTTCTTCATTTGCCGTCTCTCTCCTGACTCTTAAATCTCCCAGTGGAAAGGCTCACAGCTGGAGACTTAAAACCAATTCATTAAACACATCAAGTGTAACTGCAGCGGTCCCAAGCCATAGCCGAGAGCCAAGCGTCACCTGTATACAGCCCGTCACCTATAGCTGTAACCCTATACATGTCATGTCTTGTTACCTGTATTACGTCACATCAAGTCCATTCACATTCAGTGATACAAGTTCTGCCGATTCCTCCCGAGCTCATGTGTGACTGGGGACCCTCCTGATTCAATGTCTCTACTGTAGCCTATATGGTAATGTGCAAAAGTTTTAGACGGGTGTGGGAATAAAATGCTGCAGGGTACTAAAAAGAAGGGTTAATAGTTTATTTTTGTCTATTAAATTGAAAGATAAATGAAAATCTCACCAATATTTGGTGTGACCTATGCCCTTTGGAGGAGGAGTCCTGGAAGTGATGATCCCTGATCTCAACAACATCCAGTCTGTCTGGGATGACACGAAGAGACAGACGGATTGGGGCAAGTCTACATCCACAGAAGATCTGGACTTAGCTCTCCAAGATGGCGGCGGGAACAACCTCCCTGCCCAGATCTGCCAAACACTGTCTGCAAGTACCAAGAAGAACTGAGGGAAGGCAAAGGTTTCCGCAGTTCTAGTTCTGATCAGCGGCAGATTGACAACGCTCTGCTTCTGCCACAAGGAGGAAAATGAACACGAATCTGCCTTGTCAAACTTTTATACCACCTTTTAGGGCTTACAGTCTATGAGGGGAGAGGGATAGAGACAGAAGGTGAGGGGGAGACTGCTCGGATGTTGGTTTGGTGACAGTAGTGTTATTGGGGGGGTGTAGGCCTTCCTGAATAGGGGAGACTTCAGGGCCTTCTTGTGATTGTGGGGGTCAGTCTTATGTGTCTTGGTAACCAGATATAGATATATTAGATATAACCAGCCCACTCTAGAGGCCTGGAATATAAAGTCCAGAGGAAAGTGCAAAAATGCCTTTTTTAATATTATCCCACAAATTCACAGGAGGAATTACCAGGCACAGGGAAAACAAACTCCTAACATATGGCCGCTAATCCTAAGCAAACATTAGTAAGAGAAAGACCTGCGATATCCCTAAAAGACAGCGCTGTGCTAGGTTACAATTCAGTCAGGTGTTTCACAATCTGGTTGCGGTGCGTTACACTCCACGTGTTTTGGTTTTTTGTTTGAGCAAGTAACTTTATCAGTGCATCAATGTCGTGACTTTAACAGCAAAAGTGGCCATTCATCGAACAGCTGATCAGTGGGGGATCCAGGTATCATGGGTAACGTAAAACAAAGCCCTGTCCCTGGTGCTCTGTTCAGTAGCGTACTGTGCTTCGGAGCCTGTAAGCTCTGCCTCCCACATGACCACTAAGACCAGCGGACCGAGGCATGGCGTTGGCGGACAACAAAGTGCTGGGGGCAAGTCAGTATGTTCGTGATTCTTCACCAATTCCTGGACAATCACTTTGATATGCGACCTCAGAAATCTATGGGTCCCACACTGATTCTATGCGAAGGCTCTCTAAACGTCATCACGTCCTATAAAGTTTTGTTTCTTGGTATTTAAGGGGATTCTACCACTAAATATGTATTTTTTGTGCTTTAGACGTTGGAATAGCCTTTAGCAAGGCTATTCGTCTCTTACCTTTAGACGTGGTCGCCGCGGCGCCGTTTCTTAGAAATACCGGTTTTTACCGGTATGCGAATGAGTTCTTTCACAGCAATGGGGGCGGGTCCCAGCGCTCAAACGGCGATGGGGGCGTCCCCACTGTTGCCAGAGAACTCTCTTCAGCTGCATCCTCCCCTTCTCTCGTCGTCTTTCGTCTGGGTCAGCTCCGACGCCTGCGCGGTCGGCTCTGCCAGTGAGACACTAGTAGAGCCAACTGCACATGCCGGCCGGCGGCCATTTTTTGTTCAGCGTAGACTTAGAGATGCGTACTGCCCGTGCGTGCAATTGCAGCCTAGAAAAAATGGCCGCCGGCTGGCATGTGCAGGGAGGATGCAGCTGAAGATGGAGGCGTCGCTGGAGAGAGTTCTCTGGCATCAGTGGGGACGCCCCCATTGTCGTTTAAGCACTGGGGCCTGCCCCCTTTGCTGCGAGAGAACTCATTTGCATACCGTAAAAAACGGTATTTCTAAGGAACGGCAGCGCGGAGACGACGTCCAAAGGTAAGAGACGAATAGCCTTTCTAAAGGCTATTCCAACATCTAAAGCATCGAAAATCCATATTTTGTGGTAGAATCCCTTTAATGCCATGTTCCTTTTAATATCGCTCTTATTTTCTACCAATGTGCTTCCCTCCATTCTGGCTTGTCATATTCGGCTCCTAGTCTAATGTATTTACCAATCCCGATATTCCCTCAGGCCTAATTAAGGTTTTTTAGTATGAAATCCACATCGTACCCTTTTTTTTTTTTTTATTACATATAATAAAATCTATTCCTTTTCTTTTTCCCATTCAAAATCTTGGTTTATTAATTTCGAAGGAGCACGAAACGCAGATAATGCACAACAATGACTTCCTCTAATCTCACCTGCTCCTTTTTTCATATGACAATCAAAACCAAAAACTATAGAATGGATTTCGGTGTCCCAGGGGATCAGATGTTTTCCCCTGATGGCAAAATGCAAAAGTTTAATTTTTTTGTTCCCGACCGGGTCATTGTGTAGCCTGCAGCTGAGCCCAGAGTGTTATGGTCCTATGAACATGGGCTACATGTTTGGTTTGATATGGGTGGAGCGCCTAAATAGTAAAGACCCTCCCAACCCGTCCTCTAGTCCTTGGTGAGCTCAACGTAGTTGATGGAGGGAGGATAGAAACTGAAGGAGTGAAGCCGCTGGATTCGAGATGCACGAGAAGCATGGCGTGCAACCCAAGACATTAGCAAGTATATAAGGCTCTTGTAGTTCAATACAGGAGTGGTCTCCCAAAAATGGCCGGCATGCGCACTCGGCTCTGCTGGTGTCTCACTGGCAGAGCCGATTGCGCAAGCGTCGCAGTTTGACCCAGACAGAAGACGACGAGAGAAGGGGAGGATGCTGCTGAAGATGGAGGCGTCGCTGGAGACAGTTCTCTGGCAGCAATAGGGACGCCCCCATTGCCGTTTGAGCGCTGGGGCCCGCCCCCATTGCTGCGAGAGAACTCATTTGCATACCGGTAAAAACCGGTATTTCTACGGAACGTCGGGCCGGAGGCGACTGAGCAAGGTAGGAGACGAATAGGCTTTCTTAAGGCTATTCTGACGTGGTAAATAGAAAAAATGTTGGTTTAGTGGTAGAATCCCTTTAAAGGGTTTTCCCGGATTAGAAGGACATGGCTGCCCTCACAATATGGCAACCTTTGCAGCTTGACATGAGCCCCCTGGCAGGCAACATAGGAAATTCTCTGCATATTGTAATGTCTATGACAGTAATGTATGTGACAACGGGGTTTATATATCTCTATGAAATTGCCTATTTGAGTGTTATCGTTATTTGAGTTTTATTCTCTTTCTTTTTATTTTCCAGAATTTTTTTTCTCTTCCCCCTCCCCCTCCCTGGATCGCAGAATATTAAGACATGGCTGCTCACGATGTTTGCAGCCACGTAAGAGTGGTGGTCCGAGTCCGTCCTCCAAATGAAAAAGAGAAAGCGGCCAACTGCACCAACGTCGTGCAAGTCGTCGACAGACACATTCTCGTTTTCGACCCGAAAATCGAAGAAGTCAATTTTTTTCATGGCAGGAGCACCGCCAACCGAGACATGACCAAGAAGAAAAATAAAGATCTGAAGTTTGTGTTTGACTGCGTCTTTGATGACCATTCAACTCAGGAGGAAGTCTATGAGGAGACCACTAGGATAGTACTGGATGGAGTGCTGAATGGATATAACTGCACAGGTAGGTGGAAGGGATTTTTATTTTTAAGACGGATTAAAAAAAAACTTCAGGATATGCACATCAGGGGTTCACAGGTTCTCCACTACCAGCGGTGGAGTTGTCTATCAGAAATAGCAGCCTACCTGTCCACATGTTGTGTCTGATATCGCAGCTCAGTCTCATTCTCCTCAATACGGCTGAGCTGCAATACCAGACTCCATGGACACGTATGGTGCGAGTTATAGAATGCAGGATCCATGTTTTTCTATTACATGACATTCCCTTTTAAAGGGATTGGCCACTTTAATGTGTGTGTATATGACTAGGAGCAGACACTTACCACGTGGTACTCTCGACCATGTGGTGCTCCTGTCCATAAGGTGGTAGTGGATGGAGGAGTATGTGACCATTGCACCATTCGGCCTCCTTTGTAGCAACGTACTGCTCAACGAAAAGGAGCAAAGATGTAGTAAAGGAAGCTACGTCACCTAGTTTGTTTCCCGTCACCTCCATATGGACAGGAATACATCCGAGGCAGAACTGGGATGAGGGCAACCTCACCAAAAATGGTGCAGAGAGATCAAGAGTGCCACTTAGTAAATGGTAGCTCCTATTCCTATACACCTCAGTCTAAAGAGGCTTTATCTGTTAGTGCTCATGAGGGCACCGGAGACTATGAAAATGTGTCACGTGTAACATTTTCAGCAGCCTCCTTTTAGATCACCTGAGTAAGCCACTGCCAGACATCCCCGGCATCAACTTCCCTACTGTCCCCTGATATAATCTATCGGGAAAGGCTCTCCTACACCCATGGCCATGTTCACAGCGGCAACAGGCAGACCCCTAACATTGCGGATATGTGTGGACCTATATTTACCGTAATGAAATTGGTGGATGAAGGTCTGCGTGCGGACAATGCAACGGAGACTCAGACACAAATGTGAAAGTAGCCTAAGATTTTAAACAGTCTCTGGATAACCCCTTTAACCAATACTTGAAAACTTCCACCCCTCTTATCACATTACATCTCTTACATTGCCTGGTGTACAGGTCAAACCTCCCTGTAGTAGGTATATAACACTGCAACCCTTGTACCCCATAGACCTGCACCCCTACATCAGCCAGTAACACTCACTGACCTTTATCTAGTGGTCATAGATATTTTACTGTGTTATGTGTTTAGGGGATCGTCAGTTTTCATTCTTTTTGTTTTTAGTTTTGGCGTATGGCGCCACAGGGGCCGGCAAGACGCACACCATGCTGGGCTCCTCTGGACAACCTGGGGTGATGTATCTGACCATGATGGACTTGTATAACCGAATCGACAGCATGAAAGAGGAAAAACTTTGTAACGTGGCCGTGTCTTACCTGGAGGTTTGTATACTTTACCGTCTCGCCGTCTGTCTCCTCTGTACTGGTTGTAGTCACGTTGGGCGCGTGTTCTGTGTGAATCGGTCACAATTGTTCTGGTTACAGAAGATCCCTGGATGTGAGGCCTTTTCATGTCTACAGATCAGTCTTTTCTCTGGCGTCTCTCGCGAGGCTCCTCTTTGGCCTTCTCTTTATAGTAGTTCTTTATAATGGCGCCTTCTCAAGTCATTTACATCAAAACAAGCTGAATGTATTTGTGAAGGCCGCTGCTACGCTTTACTGTCCCATGTCTTTCTCTTCACTGTGTACGGAGGATAAAAGACACGCGCTACATTGTAGGAGGGGGTCAGTACAGTAAACTCCATGGCCTCTGCTAAATTGCCTGGTTTTTTTTATCATTTTATTTACTCTTATTTTTTTTCCTGCCTTAGAAATGATCCCAAAGATATTCTATTAGCTGTAATCCATCTAGCAGTCTTCTACTGCCCATAACATAGCAGGGTGCCCAGACCCCATACTACCATTTGCTGCCATATGACATCGTAGCTGCATGCAGATGTAGCCGGATGACATCCATGTATTGCCTGCTCCTCCATGGCCCCAAAACTGACAGAAATAGGACCTGTCCTGACTATTGCTCCGGGATTACTTCCCACCTACACAGGGCCATTGAAATGAATGGGTCAATGTGCTAGCTCTGAAAAACACGTCTAACGCACATGGTCATTGCATGCATTGCAAGATTTCGCTATGAATTGGCTGTAATATCTGCAGTAAAGCTCCCCTGTTGGAATTACTAAAATAACTATTATTATAATCTGGTCCTTGCCATGTCCAGCAATAATGACGACCCATCGGTCCTATTCGCAGCCAGCCACTGGCCACAAGCGCATGAACAAAAATGTCATTGCTTCCGGTTAAGGGTGACAGGTAGATGGTGTATTTAGGATATAGGCTGGTTTTAAAATTATCTCAGACTTTCCCTTTAAAATCTCATTCATTTCCCTGGTACTTTAATATGCTCTAATTTAGAAGGAAAATCTGCAGCCAATCTGCTTTATGTACAATCTCACCCCTGCCCATCTGATATTTCTAACCAATCCTATGGATAGGGCATCGGTATTGTGAGAGCAGTAGACACTGAGTACTGTAGATTAATTTCAAATTGTATAATATTCTAGATAAAAACTAAACCAATAAAAATAAAATTCTGAAAATTTTTTATAGGTGTACAACGAGCAAATCCGTGACCTCCTTGCAAATTCCGGTCCTCTTGCAGTGCGAGAAGATGCTCAGAAAGGAGTCGTCGTTCAAGGGTTAACATTACATCAGGTAGGTGTCTGGCGAGACAAGAACCCTAAAAGGTGTCAAGGTACAGAAGCCAAATGTACCATGTAGGACATTCACTGTCACTGTGCCCAGGATCAATTCAAAGCAGACCAGGGAGCATCTTAGTTTAACCACTTCATACTCTATGATCTATCAATCCCAGGATGCATCAGCACAACATCACGTGGACAGCTAGAGACTGTACTACCTCTGCCTGCCGGGGGCAGTGTAATGATCATCTCTCTATTCTGAATAATCTTAAGAATCTGTGAATATATAGTTAGGGGGGCCAAGCTGTGAGCTCCTTTGTTATACGTTTTTGACAGCAACTGTCCACTCTTCAGTAGCTTCTGTACCGCCCTATTCATAGGCTTTATGGTACAGGCCTTTAGCAAGTAAGGGCCTGGTGCATTCGCTCCTGTAGAGTCACCGGAGCACCGTTGCTTTTAATGACTTTTATTGTGAGTTATCACGAAGCAGTAAGTTATATCTGCCCCTACATTGCACTTAATGACTCTTTATTTATTTTTTTACTTGTCTCCAGCCCAAATCTGCAGAGAATATTCTTCAACTGCTTGACTACGGGAATAAGAACAGAACTCAGCACCCCACCGACATGAATGCAACATCTTCACGATCTCATGCCGTATTTCAGGTGAGTTGGACTAAACCTTGATGTTTGGGAATGTTGGCTCCTTTCTGTTAAATCCTGCATTTCATTATTCTTTACCTTGTTTCTCACTTTATACGGTCTACGAGCTTGTAGGGGGATGAGTCACTGCAAGCATTTATTTTATACTAGCCTCTGCCTGCGACTTCGTCTGCATCGATGATCCGCCTATATTCAGCAATTTGCTGCCATCGATGGTTTGCCTAGATGTAGAAACCGGATGGTGTCCTGGGACAGGAGATTCTCCTCTTTCATATGACTTTATGGTTTCAGTTCTACCTGTACTATTTCCAGAGGTATCCTATGTTATAACACCATAAAGATTGGGATATTTATATGTGTACCTCTGGAAATAATACAGGGAGAATCTATACTATGACCCCAGGCGCACAGCCGAGTGTGCATCCAATATAGTACCGAGTTTGCAGTTGGATGACACTCTGTGTTACCCACATATACTCACCTCTATAGGGGCTTCTGTTTTGTTCCGATCTGCTCTGTTTACTTCAAATTAGAACGGACCATCGGTCGCCTCCTCAGTTGACACCCTCAGACCTGTACATGGAGTTGTAGTGTCATATGAAAGATAAGAATAGAACTAGAATCACTTTTCTAATGCCAAAGATATAACTGCTTGAAGTGATCCCCCTCCCCCATCATTGCATACAAGCCCATGTACCATAAACAGTGAGAAGCAGGGACCGCTCTCCATAGAGAAGCAAGGGAAAGAGTAAAGAAATGCAGGCTTTCACAAAAAGGAGTCAAAATCTCTCTGCAGTAAGCCGCTTCACAACATCCAACCAGGAGACGGCTGCAATGGTCACACACAGGTGAGGGGTTGTCAGACAGACTATTTCAGAGAGTGAGGGGTATTTAGCGGTCAGGACCACCCGGGTAGCATCTGCCGGGCATGCAAAATAAAATTAAAAGTTCTCCTTGTTCATGCTGCATTAAAACAACCCACTTAGGTATTTTGGCCCCCTGTCCTCTGTTTAGCAGCTCTGACCATACAAATAACTGCTGGCAGGGCTAAAGATGGGAGACCAACATAGCTATAGGGGTTGTTTTGCTGCAGAATCATCAAAAAGGAGATCTGGGTGATCCCAAAGTTCTCCTTGGTGATGCTGCACTAATACAACCCATAGGTATGTTGTTCTATCTTCAGGTCTCCTATATAGCCCTGTCACTGGTTTTGCAGGGTCATCTTGTATTGCATTGTTAAATCTCCCCAGTTGTGACTTTCATTTTTGACTAATCTCACATTTTTTGTTTTTCCCTCTCAGATATACTTAAGACAGCAAGATAAAAGTGCCAGCATTAATCAAAACGTTCGGATTGCCAAAATGAGTCTTATTGATCTGGCAGGCTCCGAACGGGCAAGTGCCACCAACGCTAAAGGTGAGCGCTTACGAGAGGGCACCAACATTAACCGCTCCCTATTGGCTCTTGGAAATGTGATTAATGCTCTGGCAGATCCAAAGGTGAGTAAGAAGACTTAATGGTCTTGTTTTATTGCCTGCACCGAAATGTGTGTTTCATTCTGTCAGTTTGCAACCAACAGACTGACAAACTAAGGCCGGCCACAGAAAAGGAAAGACTGCATTAGGGAATTTGTTGGAACAACTTGTAGCAATGTGTCGCCTGCCCGTAACATCGATATCTAGGCAATGGCTACGGCAAGCACAGTGCTACTCTATTCATTCTAAAGGGTGACAGTGGCTCCACTCTTACCACTCACTCTACCAGGTGACAATGGTTACTACAGGCGCAGTGCCCCTCCATTCATTCTACCAGGTGATAATGGCTACTACAGGTGCAGTGCCACTCCGTTCATTCTATATAGAATGGGTGGATATGAATGGAAAGGCATCAGGTGTACATAGCTGTCACGCCATTCAAGCAAGGGTAATCCACCAATTCTTTGGATAGGTGATATACTGTTATGTTGGGGACAACCCCCTTCCCAGGGGTACCTGCGTTTTCATGAAAATTTAAATATCTTTCTAGGCAGTCTGTCAAGTCCTTTTCATTTTTCTGCTGCTAATAGCCCCATTATGGCTGTAGAACATTTCTTTCTGAGGCTGGGGTGTGTCCCATTCAAACTGTGCCCCACCTTCTTTTTCTACTACTGATTTCTGTATGTGTAAAGCTGTAAAATAGCGAACAAATAGCTGAGAAAAGGCCAAGTCAACATAATATAGGAGATCCATCACTGCAAATACAGGTTATAATACAGCTAAAAAGGTCCCTGATTCCAAAAGAGGAATTCGAGCACAATAAGTAAAGATGCTTCGTGTCTATGACTAACATCCTATCCGTAATAACACAAGCTGCTAGATAGATGGACTCTCCTTACACTCCCTGTGTAGACCAAGAGAGACCTGCCCCTCCCCCACCCTCTCATTGTGTTGCTGCCATTCATTTCCTTAATAACTGGGAGCGATCAGTAAGGGCCCGTGCACACAGAGTAAACGCGCTCATTTTTGCAGAATACATGTGTAAAAATCAGGCTTCCATTGACTTCAATGTATTATGCAAAAATGAGCACGCGTTTACTCCGTGTGCACGGGTCCTAAATTTGCAAAAGGGAGACTCCTAGCTGGGGCAGCAACTTTAGGCTGAGGCCCCACGTTGCGGAAAAGCACTTATTTTTTTTTTTTTTTTTTTTAGTTGCAGATTTTGTTGCAGTTTTTAGAGCCAAAATCAGGAGTGGATTGAGCAGAAGGGAGAAGTGTAGGAGCTTCCTATGTATTCCCATTTCTTTTGTGGTTACTCCTAGATTTGACTCAAAAAAGCACATCAAAAATCTGCAACAAAGGAAGCCGTGTTTCCGCAACGTGAGGCAAAAAAACTGGCGGCAATTTTAAATTAAGCGCGTTATGTTTTGGTGCAGAATCTCAGGTTTTATTAAATGAGACCAAGTGGTCTGAGAAACCGGTGGCCATTTAGGAAGAACTTGTTTCCGTGGCCACTAAGAACATGTGAACCTAGGAGATTTTGTGATTGTCATAAACCTGCCGTCCCTTCACTTGAGATGGTCTGTGCTTGACAGTCAGCTTGTATCGTGAGGGAAACCGGAACAAAGACCCGACGGAGTCGCCCAATGTTGTTACTTTCACTTACAAAGTGTCCGTTTACTTCCTTTTGTCTGTCAGTAAATGTCTCCGGCGCTGTCATTACTCGTCCCTTTGCTTTCTCCATTGTTGTACTAACCCACCAAACAGCGCTGCTTGTCAGCCTCCCATGCCTGTCTGGTGCTAGAGCTACGAGAAGAAATGTATGTAGCAATATACTGATAGAGAGCTATTTACATTTGTGTTCTTTTAGGGGGGGGGGGGGTTTGCTATATTTTTAGTGCCTGTATTCAATGGCGTTGATGTCGGAGGCTGAAAAAGAAACAAAAAAAAAACAAAACACATGCTTGTTCTTACTTTCCACTGATGAAACGTCAGCATGTGACCTCACACCGTTGTATATGAGACTCATCACACCTGCAAACCCGCTGTAGAAAACTTTAAGGCTCGGCTTCAGCTTTCTGCTGACCGTTCCAAAAGGATGGTTTTTGGAGAGGATTTTGAGGCAGAAGACCACTTTATATGCCTCTCCAAATTCCACTGTGTGAATGTACCCTAAAGCTCCCCCTAGTGGTAGTTGCAGTCGGACAAATTTGACTTAAGGCAGCTCTGTGCTTTCCCAAGTGCCGGCAAGGATCCCTGGATATTTTTAATGGGGTCGTCTTATGTGTATAATAAGAAGCCGTGGTGATGGCCAGTCCTGTTTCACTAACCCTCTAGGGCTCAGCCGTGACCCTTGGCAGGAGCAATGTCTGGCTGTGTAAGGTATGAACGGGTCTACCAGAGGTGATACGTGTAGGTCTTATGTATCGCCTCTCCATTATACATGTCACCTACGTGACCCCTGCGATCCCTACATGACCCCTGCGATCCCTACATGACACGAGACCGCTGAGGTCACTGGCTGCAGCAAGCACGTGGGTGTACGGCATGTCATCAGCTGCAGCGGGGACAGTCAGAAAGTCAGGGGATTAAATGGGTAGCTTATTTTTATTTTAATACATTCCCTGTGTTTACAAAAAATGTAACCCTGGACTTCCCCGTTAGACTGCGGGATCCTACATCCGCTTTACATGGCGGTGATGCAACCCATCTGCTGTCGTCTTCCACGCCCGAGCAAATACAATGTGTCGGAGGGATTTTCTCTAGAATATTTTTATTTTCCCCCTTGTGTTCCCAAATAGCCTGTAATTAAACTAAGTCTTCAATAGAGCAGAAAAGCCCCCAAACTTGTTTACGTGATCTAATAAGTCCAATATGGCTTCGCTTGTCAGATCCTGCGCTGCTCACATCTGTGCACCACCACACGCTTTATAAGAAAATAAAATATATATATATTTATTTATTTTTTTACCCTAAACGCCGGCTGCGTACAGTGAAATAATCCCAAGCTTTGTTCCCCCCCCCCTTCAGCTGTTGTTGATATAAAGCTACGTTATTTCCATCCTTTTTGTCTATAGGTGTCGTATCATTATTTATAGAGGACCTGTCCTCTCCCCTCATGTGTTTTAGTAAATATCTGGATTTGCAGGAAAATAACTTTCAGTACGTTCCTCTGTTACTCCTCATGGCAATGTATGATTAGATTGACAACTGGGCGTTAGCATTCCCCCTCTTCAGTAGGTAGACGCTAGAAAGGGAAGGTTAAAATAAGGTGCTGCCTGGTCTGCCGAGGATCCAGTAGGTGGCGCTGCCTCCTATGACTGTTAGCTCGAGGCACCGCCCCATGTGGTGGGTTAAGGAGAGACATACCTAGTACCTACACCTGTGGAAATGCAGAGGCTTGGGGTATTTTAGCTGTGCAGTAGCGCCCCCTACTGGATCCACACCGCACCTTAATGGGGCGTGGTCTACTCCTTCCAGACAAATTCCCTGTATACCTCCCTTGAAATGAACACTTGACCCCCGGATGGATTTTATTGGCCACAGCTGCCATTTTATTATCAAAACTAACTGGTTCAGTGCCACGTACAATACAGGCATCGGACTCTGCCCTGGACAGCTGATCTGTGTGGATCTGGCTGACTGTCACTCCACCGATCAGAAGTGTATTTGGCCATAGCGGTCCCATTTTGGTGCCGTCACCTCTACAGCCACTCTGTATGCGATAATAGCAGTATTGCTGATGGCCAGCACTGGAATGGAAGGTATTAAAGGGATTGTTCATACTCCACGTGTCTGCTTCTGTGTCACCTTAAGCACAGCATGTATATAAAGCGCTGCCCTGGTCAGCTGTATACTCTGTATTGTGCGGGAGCTTCAGGCTCTGACTTGTTTCTCTAGGCCGGGGTGGATCGTAACAAGTTGCGCCTTGATCAAAGCCATGTGGTGTGTCAGTGTTGTTCAGTAAGCCCGTGAACTACCATTACACGATTGTGTGGAAGGCCCGGCCCTCGCTGCTATGTAATGCTATATTACAACAATTTTGCAAAGGGGAATGTTTTTATTGGCCAACTTTTATAAGCTTTATTTCTAGGTTTGCATAACTTACATCTGTCAGTTGTTGTGCCAGATATTCTCTGGCGTAACAAGTATAACATATGGTCGCTTTTCTTCTTTTTGTATTCCGCTCTGAGCAGGGCACGGGCTCTTCATGTATGTGCAAAGCATTTCTGGGAACTTGTTTTTTTGTTTTTTCGTCTAGTTTTAAATGTAATTTTGTTTTTTATAGGGCGTCCAGCACATAACGGGAAAGTTCTTGACTTTTATGAAACAGGTTTTTCTGGGACTCGGATCATTGATGACCTTTGTTTGGGATGGGTCAACCTGACACCTCTGCTTATTAGCTCATTGCAGTAGGGGAAGGGTCATCAATATTAAAGGTGTTGTCCAGGATTTTTTAGTATTGCAGCAGGAGGCTGGGGAATATGAAAAATAAAAAAACCAGTCGCCTGTCCTGGTGGCGGAAGCCCCTGCTACGTGTGACCACCAAGGCCAATCAGCAGCCTTGGGAAAGGACATGGGGTATCACTTGCGGATGTCACAGGTGACATCCCTTTCCTTTCCTGAGGCCACTAATTGGCCTCACTGGTCATGTACGGCCAGAAAAGCCCCAAGACTGGGGATCCAGAGCAGCGGGGACAGGTGGGTGTGTTGCAATCTAATTTCAGCTCCATCTCTTTCACTTCTATGGGACAAGCTTATCATTACATCACACGGCCACTAGGAGACAAAGGGCGTTCTATGTAAATGTAAACAATATTGACTGCCCTTGCACAAGCACCACAGCCCCATCAAACAGCTGATCAGCGGCGGTCTTGGATTTCGGACCTCCACCAATCAGAAAGAATTGATCTGGTCTCGGATAAGACTGCCATTACTTTTCCTCTTTATTCCTGTTTAAAACACGATCAGGTTACACTTGCTGGGGTTTTGTGCTAATTTCTCTGATCGGGACCTTTTCCTAAGCGAAGAGTGGCTATGAAGAGAATGAAGACTCCGGGGGACCTGGCTTGTCTGAGCTGCCCATTGATTTTAATAAGAATGGTGTAATTCTTCATTTGTCCTGCAGAGGCACTGCAGAGTGGTCGAACAATTGCTGATCACTGGGGTTCCTAGCGGTGGATCACAAAATGATCCAAATATTGTCAAAATCCAAGAAATTTGTTATTACAACTGCAAACCCAATTTCTTGCATTTATCTCAAATATCCATGGATCAAAATATATATATTTTTTTTTTTTTTTGTTTATTTTTTATGGTAGGTTGTGCAGATGTAAGGAAAGTTTAGTTGTCAGGGAAACCATAACTTCTCTATAATTCCTTGAATTAAAAACATAACGCCATGCAAGGTTGTCCTTGAGGTTCAAGTGAGGCAACGCCTGTCCTTAATTTACTGCAGATACTCCGCTCACCAAGGATCCGCGGACTTCGCGCCATCAGGGGTCTAAACCGGAACATTATGCAGATTATCTTCATATTGTATAAAAAAAGAATTTTTCAATGTTATGGACATTGCAAACACTCAGTCGTGTCTATACAGGACCAATGGGAGTGCTTAAAGGGGTGTGGCCATCTCCAAGATCATATTTAAGATTGTAGCTTAAAGGGATTGTCCAGACTCGAAAGAATTTTTCATATTGTTGTGATGTGCCAACAGTTTGTGATCTGTCAGTGTCTGACAGCCAGACCCCACACAGATCAGCCTGACGTTACAGCCGTGGACACGGAGCGCGTGAAGCTACAGGGACGTAGCCTTAAGGGGTGCAGGGGTAGCAATCACTACCAGGCTTTGGAATCTCAGGGGGAACAAATGCCTAGAACAGACCAGTATTATATATAACGAGTGGGGGCCTTTATTTTGTACTGGGGCCTAAGAGTTGTTAAAGGGATCCTATCATTGCATACTGTTTCTTTTTTACTCACACATAGGTATAGCCCTAAGAAAGACTATTCTTCTCCTACCTTTAGATGTCTTCTCCGCGCCGCCGTTTGGTAGAAATCCTGGTTTTCGTCGGTATGCACTGGGGGCGTCCACAATGCTGTGAGAGAACTCTTCAGCGCTGCTTCCATCTTCTTCTAGAATGGCCTCTCCTTGTGTCTTCTTCCGTCCTGAGGTTCAATCTTCTAGGCCTTGGTCAGAGCCGACTACAAGAAAATGGCCGCTTATACCAACTTACCGTGTAAGCGGCCGCAAGAAAATGGCCGCTTACACCAGCTTACCCGAGGCCTAGAAGATTGGAAGCCAGGACGGAAGAAGACACAGGGAGAGGGTGTTCCAGAAGAAGATGGAAGCGGTGCTGGAGATTTCTCTCGCAGCCCTGGGGGCGGACCCATTTGGGTCTACCCCCAGTGCTGCGAGAGAGCTTATTTGCATACCGAAGAAAACCCAGATTTCTACCAAATGGCGGCGCGGAGAAGACATCTAAAGGTAGGAGAAGAATAGTTTCTTAAGGCTATTCCGTTGTGTTAGTCAGAAAAAAAAGGGTATCCAGTGATAGGATCCCTTTAAGCCTAGGTATTCAAGGAATAAGAGTGGTGCTGCAATTCCCTGGAACCACCACTATACAGTGGATGGAGCTGTTGCGCACACTCTCCATCCACTGCTATAACATCTAGAACCCAGTATAGCTGATCTGTGCAGGGTCCAGGTGTCAGACTCAAACAGGGATCGGTCATTGGTATGAAACTTCCATTAGGGTCCCCAAGCACCCTCAATTTCCACCACTGCATTACATAGCACATTACGGTAATCAACCTCATACCTCTGTCATCTAGGTCACTCTTGTAGATTTGGAGAATAACAACTTTGAAGTCACATGGTGCACTGGGGGCGGGCCTTCAGCTCTGAGAACATTGCATCACATGGATGATGTCATAGCAGTGAGCGGGTCAATTCCTACTGCAAGGGATGGCAGAGGCAGAAGATATTGGGGGTCTTAGTTACAAGAGTAGTAATCCAGGGAGCTATAGGCCCGCCCCTAGTGCACCGACGGCCAAACATAACAAAGGTCTATTATAACATCCCTGGAATGTGCTCTGTAACGTCGTGGAGGCCGTGGGGTATGCTTGGGTTTGGTGATAGAGCTTAAGGTGTCTAAAAGGGGGCACACTTTTCTTTAAACAGGTTTGCATCGGCCATCCCTAGGGTTAGTGAGAGTCCTGGCGTATAGAAATCTTCTTGTCTCCTCTTCCTTACCATGGCCAGATTACAGCAATGTATACGTTTTCCACCCCTACAAATTATTAATGGCGGACCGTGCTTTGTGTGCCCTTTAGACAAAGAAGCAACATATACCTTACCGAAACAGTAAGCTTACCCGGCTCCTAAAAGATTCCCTGGGAGGAAACTGTCACACTATCATGATCGCCGCCGTTAGCCCCTCGTCGCTGTCGTACGATGATACGTACAATACTCTGAAATATGCCAACCGAGCCAAGGATATCAAATCTGCCGTAAGTGACAAGTTTACCGTTTCTTTCTCGTTGCATTCGTTACCTGTAAGTGTTTGCTTTATAACTAACACGTTGCGGTTTTGTGACTCCTTGTTTAAAGGGGTTGTCCAGGAATGTTAGAAATTTAAGGGGTTTTCTGGTGGGTAACGTTTTTCTTTCTTGTATACAAAAGTCTCCTATTTAATAGTCGTTGCTCCACTGATTCCAACACTGTTGGAATATTTTCTCTAGCCCCCACCGTTCCTGAGCAATCTGTGTTAATAGTTTTGGTCCCTGATATATTATGTAGTCTCTGTAATGCCATAGAAGCGTTGCTCGCATCCGTCTTCATAGCCTCGGAGTCTGTGCAGAGTGCACCTCCTATATGACTGCACACCCGCCTCATAAAGGCGCCCCCTCTGGCGGGAAAGTGGCAAAGGCAGAGTTTTAAAAAGTCACATTTTGTTGCCCAGAACCACATTTTGTATATTGGTATATACGTATATTGTATATTCACTACGTCACTCACCTCCCCAACAAAAGCTAACTCTACTCCCTTTAGTCAATGTATAAAAATTAACTTTTTATTAATTGAATAGAATACAAGTTTAATAATTCTAAATTAATCAATAATATAATTATAATATTTAAAGGGATCCTACCATTTAAACACTTTTTTTTTTCTAGTTGACGCATCGGAATAGCCTTAAGAAAGGCTATTCGTCTCCTACCTTTATCATTCACCTCCAGCCCGCCGTTTGGCAGAAATACCAGTTTTTACCGTTATGCAAATGAGTTCTTTCGCAGCACTGGGGGCGGGCCCAAGCACTCAGACAGCACTGGGGGGTCCACAATGCTGCCAGAGAACTCTCTCCAGCGACGCCTCCATCTTCAACAGCAACCGCCTCTTCTGCGTCTTCCTCCGTCTAGGGTCACACTCCAGCGCCTGCGCAGTTGGCTCTGCCATCGGGATGCAGGCAAAAACCGAGTGTACAGGCCGGCTGGCAGCCATTTTTTTTTGGAAGCTGCTTACATGCGCAGTACGCTCCTGTTCTCCATAGAACTACGGGAGCGTACTGCGCGTGTAGGGGCCGCCAAAAAAATGGCCGCCGGCCTGTGCACTCGGCTCTTGCCTGCGTCCCGATGGCAGAGCCGACTGTGCAGGCGCCGGAATGTGACCCCAGGCGGAAGAAGACGCAGAAGAGGCGGTTGCTGTTGAAGATGGAGGCGTCGCTGGAGAGAGTTCACTGGCAGCATTGGGGACGCCCCCAGTGCTGTCTGAGCACTGGGACCCACCCCCAGTACTGCAAAATAACTCATTTGCATTCCGGTAAAAACTGGTATCTCTACCGAACGGCGGGCTGGAGGCGAATGATAAAGGTAGAGACGAATAGGCTTTCTTAAGGCTCTTCCGACGCGTCAACTAGAAAAAAAAAGTGTTTAAATGATAGGATCCCTTTAATATACCATTTATTGATTTTATTTCGGCTCCTGTATCTATTCTGTTATTACACGTCGCTCACCCCGTGCGCCTGCCGTTGACTAAACCTCTGAATCTATAACGTCATGTCGTCTCTTTCATCGCTCGTACATAATTTAATTATTAAAGACCGAAATTTTCAATGTTGCTTATTACCAGGTGAAGAGTAATGTGGTGAGCCTGGACAGTCACATTAGTCAATACGCCAAGATCTGCGAGCAGCAGAAGAAAGAGGTAAGTTCGGGGGATACAATGATTGGCTTCTGTATGAATATAGTGTGATATCCCCCTCCTCTTATTTATTACACGGTCAGCTATTAGCTGGATGTAATACTACATTATGCCTGTAGTGGCCGCTGTGCCTATAATGAACAAGCAATGGCGACTTCTCCCATCCAAATCCAGTGCTGTTTAGTGGGAGCGAAGCCGCTGATCACTGTGGGGTTCCTCTCATATTAAAGGGATTATTTATGATCTGACACCATGACTGATGTGACCCCCACCGATTCTTAGATTGGGGCCCAAGTGCGCCAGACTGAGCATTCTCTAGGAGACGACCCAAGGTAACCAGGCACTATACTCCATCCCTGGCACTTCAGAATGAACGGCAGTGCGTA
The DNA here is from genome assembly GCF_031893055.1 of Leptodactylus fuscus. Classification (NCBI taxonomy): domain Eukaryota; kingdom Metazoa; phylum Chordata; class Amphibia; order Anura; family Leptodactylidae; genus Leptodactylus; species Leptodactylus fuscus. Next base: position 5,405,589 of record NC_134271.1, on the reverse strand, counting down.
TGCTTTAAGAAGGGGAAACCGGAGCCCCGTTTCTGGGATTGGTGGGGGGTCTCCGAATACTATTGGTAGGGAATAGGGTTGAGGGATCGGGAAAGATCGGATCCTGATCGGCGATCGAGCAAATTTCACGATCGGTATCGGCTGGAAAATTGATTGAAAATCAGATTTTGAAAAACGATCCTGAAATCTCGAGATCGGCTCAACCCTAGTAGGGAACAATGACTTGGTACAACCCTTTTTCATTTTATCTACGGGGATCCTATTTCCGTTTTTTTTGTTTGTTTGTTTTTTAGATCGCGATGCTGAAGGAGAAATTGAAGAACTACGAAGAGCAAAAGATCCCAGAGCAAAGCAAGCAGAACCAATTATCTGCCGAAAAGCAGCAACAGGCAGAAATTAAGAGGTATTTTCTATAGGTCAGAAGGTGCGGATAGAGATACGGCAGCTCGCGTTCTTATCAAGGTGGATTACCGTGTTTAAGGTTTTACACCTATTTGCAGGGGCTTAAGCTGCTGTTTACAGTGGGATAACATCAGTGGTCACGTCCAGGGGAGGCGATGGATTTGCAGGCTGGCCGTCCATCTCCTCCTCTGGAGTCTAAAGCAACAATGGAACTGACTCTCAACCTAAGCGCATTGGTCTTGTAGTTTAGCAAAGTCACTATAAAGGGTACAAGTAGATAAAAAATTTTGGTTTGGTTAAAGGGATTTGCCTGAGCTCATGAAAAACATAGAAACGTACCTCTAGGTGTCTTGCCAGGGATGGGACTTACAAGCAGTTACTTTTTGTTATTTTTATTATTTGGTCCGCTCCGTGCAGCTCAGTTGTTTTTATGCCGCCAGGGCTTGCTGCTTGATACAATGGCTGCAGCAGTCACGTACAATGTTACTGATATTGTGACTATGATGTGGGCAATATGGCACCTATCTGCAATGCCATAAGCAAGTAAGCAGGCATTGGCAGAAGCGGAGGAGAAGCGATGCTATGAGGTATTGTCTTTTGCAATTTATGCAAAGCGGTGGCGCCGTGGCCCCTAACCGCAACGTGAAAGGGATATGCGTACCAGATATAAGGCAGCGTATTTAATGTCTTGACTTGCAATCCAGATAAAACTTTAGGCCCCAGGTGCACAAACAAAGAGCGAAGGCAAAAAGACTTGTACTAATGCTGTAACAAGGACAACAGATACTAAAGCAGTACGTGTATGCGAGCAGTGCTATGAATGGATATATACTTGGAATGGCGACTGGTCCTTGCAAACCTGCTGGATTGGTTGGCACCAAGGACTAAAGATAAATATGACATAGATGTAGACCCTGAGCTGTACCACCCCCACATAGACTGACATACGCTCATACACAAACACGTTGTGTGGGCTGGCTGCGTACACTTATTCTTCTCCAAATGAGATGTACCTACAATGCAGCATGCTTTTATATGGAAGAAGAGGAAAGCGCACTACAGTATGCTTCACGTATGTCCCTTATTATATACATCTGCATTTAAAGGGGTTGTCCGTCCCCAGATGCCTATTTTACACTGATAGGTCCTCAGTATATAATCTGTCAGGGTCGACAACCAGACCCCGCACAGATCAGCTGGTCCGAGTGGCCTCAGCAGTAGCAGTGGACTTGGGAGAAGCGGCTCTGATTAAAGTAATAGGTTCTTCGCTGCAGGGTCCCGATGCCGCCATACTGTGGGCTGCTGCGCTGAACCTATTACTGGACTAGGAGCTGAGCCTCTTCCCCTCCCCGTCCGCTGCACCTGCTGATCTGTGTTGAATCCAGGTGTCCACCGACACATCACATAATGATGGCCGAGCCTATGAACTGGTCATTGGCATGAAATATACATTTGTGGTCTGTCAACCCCTTTAACCACTTCAGTACCGGCCAGTTTGTGGTCCAGGACCAGACACATTTTAGGTTTATTTTGTCTGTGCGGTTTGGAGGTCTGTAAAATTTTTCTCGTATGTCTCAGTCAACTAATTTTTGCGTCTTTTTTCGGGGACACATACGGCTTTATTTTTAGGTTATTTTTATTTTGAAATGTGTTTATAATTTTTTTTTATATCCAGGAAAATATAAACAAAATAGGAGGGAAATTGTGTCTGGTTTTCAATTTATTTATTTTTTTTGTTTTTATTTAATAACACAAAGTGTCACTGAAAAACTTTATAATATAGTTTTTCCTCTTTGTTACGGTAATTTTTATTTGTATGGTGTCGTCGGGGGTGGGGCCATAACCTTTAATAACGGCGTTTTATTAGCGTATTATTATTATTATTTTATTTACATTTTTTTAAAACTTTTTTTTTTTTTTTTCAGATGGTGTCCCCATAAGGTAATAAGAGACCTTTGGGTACATCTGATCACTTATTTTTTTTGTACTTGAGGCTGATTTCTCCTATAACTGGGGCTGGTACATTTCACCCCAGTTGCAGGAGAAATACAGACTCCTGCACACTGTATACACAGCTTACTGAGCTGAACTGGGGTCCTGTAGGACCCCGCAGCTTTTGCAAGACTCTGCTACCGGTGGATCATGTGTATACACAGCGATCGAGATAGCAGGGGAGGTAATAAATCTTCCCTGCCATCTCTCTGGGAGCTCCGGCTGAAGTTACAGCCGGCTCCCATTGAAAGCGGCTGCACGATCTCCGTGCAGCTGCTGTGTTCTGACTGGACGTACAGGTACGTCCTGTCAGAACAAGGCAACCACTTCCCGGACGTATAAAGTCTATGGGCGGTCCGGGTGGTTAATATCTAAAATGTCAGTGACCGGGCCAACCATCTTTATGCAACGCTGTGAAATATGTCGGCACTATAGAATCTCCAGCAAAATAACATTACACAGCGGTAACCTATTCTGGGATGGGCTACACAGATTGTAAACGGGGGTCCCTATTCATTGTCTCTCTGATTCATTCTCGCCTCGACTACTGTAACTCCTTACTAATCGGTCTTCCCCTCACTAAATTCTCCCCTCTACAATCTATTCTGAATGCAGCGGCCAGGCTCATCTACCAGGCTAGACGCTCCAGCGATGCCTCAGGTCTGTGCCAGTCACTACATTGGCTGCCTATTCAATATAGAATAAAATATAAAGTTCTCCCCCTCCCCCACAAGGCTCTCCATAATGCCGCACCTCCCTATATTTCCTCCGTCATCTCTATCTACCGCCCAACCCGTGTTCTCCACTCACTCAATGACCTAACACTTACATCCTCTATTATCAGAACCTCCCCCGCTCGTATACAAGACTTCTCCCGAGCTGCACCACTTCTCTGGAATGCTCTACCCCGGACAATCAGATTAACTCCCAATTTCTACAGTTTCAAACGCAAACTAAAGACGCATCTTATCAGACAGGCCTATCACAATGTCTAACGTAAACCCTTAACCCTCCTCTGTCCCCGCCCCCACATTACCCCACATGATATGATGTCATCTCAGGGTAACTTTCTGTCCAAGCTCCATCCACATGTTAAAGGACACGACTGTCAACGGCTCACAAAGTTTTATGTTTGTGTAATGACAGTCACCTCTATTACAGAAGTGTCTGACCCCTGTATAAGCAATATCGCCCCTGCTACCTCTTGTGTCACCCCCTCTACCTCATAGACTGTAAGCTCTTGCGAGCTGGGCCCTCAGTCCCATTGTGTGAAATGACTTTCTTTTTAATGTATCTTTCTGTCTGTATTTGAACCCTACAAATTGTACAGCGCTGCGGAATATGTTGGCGCTATAGAAATAAAATGTATTATTATTTATTAAGGGGGGGGGGCGCACACTGTGCTTTCCGCATACCCATAGGGCCAGTGCCATAAGAAGCCAATGGATGGGAGTGAAAGGGAGCACGTAGCAGAATAAAATCTCATCCTATCCCTTTAAACACTTGGCTTTGAGTCGTCTGCTGTACCCTCATGACGTTTTTGTATAGAGCTAAATATAGTGCATGTAATATTAGACGTGTATTTGAAATATAGGATGACAGTCTTTTTATAGCCGTATCCCCTTAAACGTGATGTCATCGGTAGATTGACTCTGGCACAGAATACACTTAACACAAGCTTTCCGCAAGCTGTAGACTCTTCTGTATTAAAAATTTAGCAGAACAGCATCACCATCCACGTAAGAGGGAATGCACTGAGAATTACAGGAACCGTCTACAACTTTCATTAAAACCTACTGTTGCGCATTAGCAGAGCGGCACAGCTGGGGTCTGAGCTCTTCACATGTGTCCCCAGGCTTAGAACCAACACAAGGCGCTGCCTCTCTCCATTCTGAATAGTCATCTCTTCTCTTCCCAGGAAGGTTATTTAAAAATAAAACTACAATAAGAAGCTGTGGATTTCCTGCCCGCTGTTAAGTTCACGTGTGCAATGTACTTACACATTAATGTAGTGAGCACCACCAGCACTCCCTTCACAGTTCTTATTAAGGGTTAGTTCACATCTGTGTTCGTCCAGCGCTTTCGGCCGTTATAGACAATAGAGTCCACCAGGCTCCATAGGTGACCGCTGTTTTTGTGGTCCGCCTCTCTATTGTTCTGATCTTAGCACAGGTGAATCCATTGTAAGATTGTCACTGTAAGGGCTAGTTGGCACGGGACCGCGTCAGAATAGGACCAAAATGCGCTTCCCGCTCCGGAGTAGGCCCAAATCAATTGGCCTAATCTGGAGGATGCTGTCGCGAGGCAGACGCCGGGGCTGACTCAGCCGCAGAATCCACCTGAAGAAAGGGCAGCTCGCTTCTTCTTTGCGTGAGCAGAAACACAAAATCTGCCCCTCTTTGCCCCGTGTGAACAAGCCCTTACTGAGCCCTTGTATTATTTAGCGTTTTTCTACCTGTCCTTGGTTCTTCTCCCTGAGCTTGTGAATGGGGCTGTACATTATACACAGTAAGTAGAGGAGAGTCTGCTCCTGACTTCTTCCCTGCCTCGGGATCTTGCAGGACATCTTTAGAGAAGAACTGACCTGGATGGATGGGAATAAAGAACTTGGGATGAGACAGTTTTACTTAGCTGCAGCATCAACCTAAGCCTTGGTCTCTGCTTATTTCTCCTTCACCATCTGCTCATTCCTGTCCTCTGCTCTCCATAGACTTCTATAGACCTGTATAATCTGATACCTATGACCTCGAGATGAATATATCAGAGATTTTAGAGTTGCAGGGGAAGGGGGTCGCCTTAAAAATGCATTGGTTTCTGCTTCTCTTTTCTCCACTCCTGCTTACTCCTCCCTCTCCATAGACTTCTATAAACCTGTATAATCTGATACCAATAACCTGCAGTCCATCTCAAGATGGACGTAACAGAGATTTTAGAGTTGCAGGGGAAAGGGGTTGCCTTAAAGATGAATATTGGTTTCTTCTTCTCTTCTCTCCACTTCAACTCGTGCTTACTCCTCCCTCTCCATAGACTACTATAGACCTATATAATCTGATACCTATGACCTCTAGATGAATATAACAGAGATTTTAGAGTTGCAGGGTAAGGGGGTCGCCTTAAAATGCATTGGTTTCTGCTTCTCTTCCCTCCACTCCTGCTTACTCCTCCCTCTCCATAGACTTCTATAGACTTGTGTAATCTTATACATGTGACCTGCAGTTCTTCCTGGGACTGATATAGCAGACATTTTAAATTGAAAGTCAGTTTAGCGGGGAAAGGGTGATAAGAGGTGAAAGAAGCATTTTTCTATCACCACCTATATCAGAAAGTTTCTCGTATCTGCCTGTGCTATTCATTTCTTCCGCAGCGAGCAATAACACTTGAGTTTCCGCTACGTGAGGCCCTTACCCTTAAGCCTAATTTCTCCTTCGCAGGTGCCAAGAGCTTCTCCAATACATTTTCACCAACCGAGAAGAGATCCGGACGGAGTTCTGCAACTTGGAGCTGCGTCTGGAGCAGACCGAGCTAAAGGCCATCTACCAGCGGCAGTACCACGAGCAGATCCAGATGATGTGTTCCCAGGAGCAGGCGTTAAAGGTGAGTCCTTCAGACGTGAATGTCATGACGTCGTCGTGCGACTTCTCCACCTGCCAAGTTCTGCAAGCCTCTGCGAAATTAAAAATGTCAGAAGGCTTAAACCTGATTAAATGCCATATGGTTTTAACTTTGCGGCGTCTCCCCTTGTGCGCGGCGACGACGGTTTAAGGGAAATACATTTACAAAAAAAAGATTACGTACCCTCCATGGAAGCGCAGGGAGGTTTTCACGGTTTGCTTTCAGCGGACATATGGTTGGCATCTCTGAACTGCCTTAATTCTTGAAAGTTTCGCTACAGAGCTCAGAATTGGTGAGACGACCATATGGCGGTCTATTCGATTTTGAATGTTCACAATTTCAAGCACCTATTATTAAAATGAAAGGCGGAATCTTCCGGACGTGAAGTAAGAACAGTACGAGGCTGGATACTTGTTATTATCCTCGAGGTTTGCTCGGCAGCTGTTTCCAGTTATTACGTTTTGTAATCTGGACCTGAGAGGACGACAAAGTAACTCTGGAGACGAGAGATCTGTGACGGCCGGGCGATCAATAAGACTCCAGAACTTAGAGGAGACGTGAATCATCAAGCCCGTCTATTCCATGATATAACTGAGAAATAACAACATACAGGGCGGGAGATGTCCGGTGTCCTCGTCAGGGCTCCCGGGCCACTAACTATAGGGCCGGCCTTTGTATCTGTCATTGTACAATCGTATGTCCCATAGATTGCAATGTCATCGCTGGTGCAAATATTCTTTTTTAAAAAAAAAAAAAGTAAAAAAACATACAAAAATTTGAATCCCCCCAATAAGTACTTAGTACTCCGGCGAAAAATACGTCTTAAAATTAAGAGGAACGTTTTTACTCTTCAGCAACAAACTGAAGTGCGACGTCTGATACATTTGCAAATTTTGTGAAGGTTTTTAAAGGGATTCTACCACTAAAGCAACATTTTTTTCTAATTACCACGTCGGAATAGCCTTAAGAAAGCCTATTCGTCTCCTGCCTTGCTCAGTCGCCTCCGGCCCGACGTTTTTTACTGGTATGCAAACGAGTTCTCTCGCAGCAATGGGGGCGGGCTCAGCGCTCAAACGGCAATGGAGGAGTCCCCATTGCTGCTAGAGAACTTTCTCCAGCGACGACGCCATCTTCAGCTGCAACCGCCTCTTCTGTCTGGGTCAAACTGCGATGCCTGTGCTTTTGGCTCTGCCGGTGAGACACCAGCAGAGCGGAGTGCGCATGCTGGCCGGCAGCCATTTTTGGGAGGCCACTCCTGTATTGAACTACAAGAGCGGCCTCCCAAAAATGGGCACCGGCCGGCATGCGCAGTCGCCTCTACTGGTGTCTCACTGGCAGAGCCGACTGTGCAGGTGTCGGAGTCGACCCAGACGCAAGACAACGAGAGAAGGGGAGGATGCAGGATTGCCCTTTCAGCGCTGGGGCCCGCCCCCATTGTTACAGGAGAACTCATTTGCATACCGGTAAAAACTGGTATTTCTACGGAAGGACAGGCCGGAGGCGACTGAGAAATGTAGGAGACGAATAGGCTTTCTTAAGGCTAGTCCAATGTGGTAATTAGAAAAAATGTTGGTTTAGTGGTAGAATCCCCTTAAATTTTTTTTTTTTTTTTTTTTTTTTTTTTTTTAACGATAAACATGTGCTTGTGCATTTAGTATTATAGATGTTGTGAACAGGGTGTCACTATGGGGGGTGCACCGTTTGCAGTCCCATCGGGGTGAAGGCATTATAGACCACCCAGTAGGTTCCCCAAATATGCAGACTGGTACTATGAAACACATGATAGCGGGAAGAAAGGGGGAGCATCGCTTTACATTGTTGGTACTTGTATTTTTTTTCCGGAAACGCCTTGTCTCCCAGTCTAACGGAATCTGTTTTGTAGGCAACACTGAAGAGGGATCACAGACTTGACGCTTTGAAGACCAAACAGGCCATTATACAGAAGAGGAAGCACGAGGAGATGAAACGTTTCGAGGAGAACACAAACTGGCTCCGTCGTCTGGAAAACGAGATGAAGTTGCTGGGTCCGGACAAGCAGATCCCAATGGTAATGGACTGTCTGTATTCTTGTGACTGTACATGTCACGTGTCGTCCTCTCTGAGCAGTGCTGTGTTCATATACACTTTAGAGTAAAGGGATTTCACATGTATAGTACTGACATCCTATCCTTAGGTCAGCCATAGAAGACCAGTGGGGGCCGACATCTTTGATAAGACAAGCCCCGCGACCTCTTTCCTACTTCCCAAGCACAGCCTTGACTATTGTGTGGTGATTGGGATTGCAGTTTGGCCCCATTGACTGGCATGTGTCTGACCTGCCTATGACCAATGAACATGACCTCACATGGTCTTGTGGAGATGATTAGAGATGAGCGAGTACTGTTCGGATCAGCCGATCCGAACAGCACGCTCGCATAGAAATGAATGGACGTAGCCGGCACGTGGGGGGTTAAATGGCCGGCCGCCGTCAAAGCGGAAGTACCAGGTGCATCCATTCATTTCTATGGAGCGTGCTGTTCGGATCTGCTGATCCCAACAGAACTCGCTCATCTCTAGAGATGATCTACTACCAGAAGAGTCAGACACCAACCTATTCTCCTCTCCCCAACCACGTGGACCCTGATGGGCTGAGCGACATAGTTGTCTGCAACGTCTGTGGCCTTCTCTGGGTTTAGCTTTTGTATCTTTTTATCAAGCCTTTACAATATTACAGAACGTTTCACTCTACAAGGTCTCGTCACATTTCCAAATCTCTATTCCAACGCTTTTTACCAAAAAAGTCTTTTTTCTTTCAAGGCCTCAAACAGGCGAGAGGCGACCGTCCAACCGCACCAGTTTAGAATATTGTCATATTTCTATTTTAAGTTAATTTCCGATGGATTTTGATTCTTCACAGATTTCACTTGTTAATATTTCATAAGCTTCTCTCGCAGAGTAGCCATGATCCTTTTCTATAAATAGCTCCGGTGACATTTTCATTAATAATTTATCCCCTACCAGTAGTTAATTGTAAGAGGCCTAGAAATAAGTTGGGCCTTTCATAACCTCTCCCTGATACGTCCACCTGGAAGTTGATGTATGCGTTGCTTCGGTCTACATACACACACACACTCTACTTTTTTTTTAGATTTTTATTTTTTTCTATTTTTTTCTGTTTCAGGAGCTTTCCAATGATTTGCAGCGTCACCACTTAAGACTGGAAGTAAAAGATTTAAAAGCTCAGATCGAGCACATGAACCTGCTTGTGTCTCTCCAGGAACGAGAATATAGATACAGTGAAAAGTAGGTGACGATGGGTTTGCATTTTTGATTCTTTTCAAGGGGGGGCCTTTGATGTCCTCCTGCACGTGCGGTTTTATAGAGCACTAGAAAGCAGACAGTGCACTGAATTCAGCGGCTTTCCCGTTATGTGCCCCCGGGGCTGTGAGGAACGCTCCCCCTGACAGTACTAGCCCATAGCCGTGGACTGGCGGTATATAAAACCACAGGTGTGTGAGGACAGGAAAGGCCCTCTTTAGGGGTGAGCGATCGGGAAAGATCGGATCCCAATCGGCGATCGAGCAAATTTCACGATTGGGATGGGCTGTAAAATGATCGGAAATCGAATGTTAAAATCAATCCTGAAATCTCAAGATCGACTCAACCCTAGACCTCTTTAAAGGGATGGTCTAAGAATTAGGAATTTTTGAGGAATTTTCCTTAGGCCATTCCTCCCGCACTGATCGGCTGAAGTCAATGGGAGCAGAAGTGGCATCTGGCTACTACTATGTAGGGAATAGAGCCGTCTGCTTCCGGCCCTGTGTTGTATGTAATAGAGGGAAGCAGCTACATGCAGCTCGTCGGTGCAGGAGCTGTCAATCCGAAATCTAGGATAGGCCATGAGTTCGTAATTCTTGGACAGTCCCCTTTAAAAAAAAAAAAAATTATAAATATATACATATATATAAATAATTTATTTTATTTTATTTTTTTATCATATAGAGGTTGTCTGGCCAATGAAAATTTTTGAAAATAATAGTAAAATAATCCATTTTATTCCTATAGCGCCAACATATTCCGCAGCGCTGTACAATTTGTAGGGTTCAAGTACAGACAATAAAGATACATTACAGAGCAATAGTCAGTTCATACAATGAGACTGAGGGCCCTGCTTGCAAGAGCTTACAATCTATGAGGCAGAGGGGGTGACACAAGAGGTAGATAAAGCCATACTTACTTCACTGAACATTCACCTGCAGCGCCACCACAGGGGAAGTTAATCATTACATGGTATACATTGATAATCACTGGGACTTGCACTTGTAGCCGGCCCGTTGTTGAATGGCAAGGACGGGCCATGGATGACATCTGTGTGTCACACTTGTCCCTCCTCAGTGAGCCCAGGCTGCAAAATGGGCAGGAATCCCTCCTGAGCTTTGCATCAGGTTCACAGGCCAGCGAAAATTCACGGCATAGAAATGAATGGGTCTATGTGTTATCTGGGAAAAACATGGCTGTCGATACACACTGTTGTGTGCACAAGTCCTTGGACTGCTTTTTGCACCTGGAGTGTAGTATATACTCAGTTTTGTGCATACTTTATGTACGACCAGTGCTCCTTATACTAGGCCTTATCTGAGGAGGGGACACTTACCTGGCATATCCTCCCAAGGAGCACAGTATTGACTTGCTGCCCATAGGGGGGGTCTATCAATGTCAGATAAGTGGGAGACCGGCCCGTGGCCCCTGCTGATCAGCAGAATAAGAGGCAGCAGTGATCGCCTGGCTCTACTTCCCTTTTCACCGGGGTTGCCAAAAGTTAGACCTCCATCCTGATACTGACAGCCGAGTGAAAAATCCTCTGCCTGACACCCAGTATTCTTACATTTATGGTTTTGTGTTTTACTGATGACTTTTTCCTTTTTGTTCCTCTAGGTTGCTCAACACCTTCCTGCCTGCCTTCCGAAAGCAATATGAACTATTACAACAGGCCGGATTAGCAGACACCGTCGTCGAGTCGGACTTCCAAGAGCTCAAGCACTTGGTTCAGAGAGAGAAGGCCGTTGTCTGGGCCGACCAGACCATTGTCGAAGATCTCAATAGAACTGATTTACCGGATATGTCCTCCATATTGTCCTTTCCTCATCTGTCACACACACAGACCACTCCATGCTGTAAGTTCATGTTTTTGCATTGCCGTTTGATTGATATACCTTATATACGGCTTCCAGGTCATTGGTTCGGGGTTCGAGTGTTTGGACGCCAGATAGATGATCACTTCGGTGGTACCTGGAACTGCAGCCCCTCTCCCATTCTCTGTAGTAGGAGCAGGTCTGTACCGTGTATGGGTGGGGTCCAGATACCCCTGACCCATCTTGTGGATAGAGTATCAGTATTACTATTATTATTAATTACTCATCAATAAGGACAAATTAATTTTACAGTATTAAGATTCTCAGTCTATACAACTGTGATGTAAGAAAGTCGTCTTCTTCTCGTAGGCGGAGAGAAACCAGACCCTAAACTTCAGTCCGCAAGCAGCGAAGTCCCGAATGAAAGCGCCGTGTCAGCTGTCAAGCCTTGGAGCGGACAAGAAAGTAAGTGTATTCTTCTGAATATCCTCGACACAGCCGCATCCTCATCCCCTCAGCGCTCCTTGTCTCCCGCTATCTCTTGTAGCAGTTCTGAATATATCATTAGTACTTGAGAGAGTCTGAATTATTTTTGATTTGGTTCTTGTGTCTACCTGGGAAATGAAATTTAACATCTGCAAGATCAGGAAGTAGAAATGCAAGTCATCGTCATAGAGAAAGTTCCAGAAAGAACGAGATATTAAACTGCTTTAGACCTATTATGTAGATTTATATACCGAATGATAGTAATGGGACACTGGGGAGGGGTGTTTGTTATAATAGACTTATGAAGTCGTCTTGGCGTGTGCATATGTACATTTTAATTTGACTATCAAAAAATTTGTGCATATATATATATACAGTGTATATATAAATATATATTATATATAGTGTATATATATATATAGTGTGTGTATATATATATATAGGGGACCATCCTGTAAAATCATATAGTGCATGGTTATTTAATGCACAGAAGCATATGGTGTCGTGTATTTATACAATACTATACATCACAGGTATACTAACAAGCACACTTTGTTGCTTACATTGCATCGTCCACTAATCTACTGACCACTAAATGGGACAAATTTTCAATGCCCTTAATAGTTATTACTAAGTGCAGGGGATGCAAATGTAGAGAGCAGTGTGAACGGTGAATGTTGTATTTTCTTGATTGCAACTTGACTCAACTTAGGGTGGGTTCACACCTGCACCCGGTGTCCGCTTTCAGGTTCCCATCTTCTGCCTGGACAGGAGACGGAAAGCAGCGGTCAGTTTTGCAAAGTGTCTGCCCGTGAGCGTCTTCTGGTCTCTGTGGCAAAACTGGGGTTTTTTGGGTTTTTTTTAACCAGACACAAAGCTGGTTAAAAAAACAGACAGCTTTGTCCCAAAAACCGCAAAACGCTCATGGGCAGACACTGTCTACCGGGTTTCCATCTCCTGTCAGCAGAAGACAGAAACCTGAAAGCGGAGACCGGGGCGCCGATGTGAACCCACCCTCAGTGTAAATTGCACAAACTGGGACACATCTAGTTTTAGACTGGATTTTTCTGATTCGCCCGTCCATTATGACCACTACTAGTTTCTATACATGTAATTCTGCCAGGAGTAGCTTACACTCAGTATGATCTATGAAAAGCTGCAGATTCCTCTCTGTGCAGTGTACAGGCAGGGAAATGTGTGTATAGACTGTATCCCATCTTGACTCAGTCGGTTTCTAAACTTCGGAACTTCCCTAGTAACAGGGAGAGAACAGCAAGTTAGCAAATTACCCAATGGCAGAAACTACAAGAGTTTGAAATAAAGTGCATTACATTTTGGGTCTGAATCACATGATCTGTTAAATGAGAATAAGATGTGCGGAAAGTTCTGAACCATTTTAGTGTTCCAAATTGCATCAAAATTAGACTTGTGGCTCGGAATGAACCAACTAATAGGTTGTACAAACTTGGACCAGATTTATCATCAGGACCATCAGGTTTATCATCCAGCGTGGGGCACATTCTCACACGGCCTATCTCTAACTACTAGTCTAATCTTTGTGTGTCCCCCGTGGATATTACACATGGATTTCATTGTAAGGGAGACGCTATCAGCCGTGCAACCCGAAACCCAAAGATCTAAATCTCAGGAAGATATAATAACCCGCTGACAAGAAGCCTCGCAACAAAACGGTAACCCGGGCTCCGTCATGTTCAATCCATGACAAATCTCACTGCTTTCCTGTTAGAAGAAAAAAAATTCCCATCCCCCCACCCCTAACCTTCACTTGAGTGTGAATGAAGATTTATATAGATCTAGTTGCACCTTCTGGGGAACCGGTTCTTGGTCCTAATCACTTCAAGATGTTGAAACGGAAGGTGGACTTTACACGGAAATTGCAAAGCCGTGGCCACCTGTGATACTCTGGTCATTAGTCCATATTTGCAGAGTCATATTTAATATCCAGTATAATTGTATGGATCTCACTTGTCAACAAGAGCCCTAAACCCTCGTGTACTTGGCTATTTCCCCCTTTCGTATTTTGGTGGATTTTGCACAATATGCACATTCGGAAACAGCTGATCTACAATTGTTTTCTTCCATAGCGACGCTTGTGCTGCTGCTTTTTGACTTAATGTCTTTAAAAACAAACAAAAAATGAGAATTTGTCCATTAAAATAAATAAATAAATTCCATAAATATAGTAGTATATGTAGTTAGTATATCTATATCTACCTGGGCGCTAGACAATAATCTTTTGGTAAGAGTTGTCACATGCAAAAAGTGCCTATAAAGCTTTTCTGTGAGCCTGGAGATTTGCATTTGCTATAGTTAAAGGGGTTGTCCAGGGTGGGCCATAAACAGGGGGGCAGCCGGCCCTCATACAGATCAGCTATTATAATGCACATAGCCGGGCGCTGTTACTGCAGCTCAGCTCCCATTGTTATCATCTGCTTTCTGCATTAGGGCAAGAGGATATAACAGACCTGCAGAAGATTTAACCGCTGTGTATGATTTCTATAAGACTCAGGAACATACAGAAAATAAATGGAAATTTATTATTTTTAATATTCTTTTATTTCATAAAAAATTCTGAATAAGACAAACATTAAAAATCCAGCCAAACCTTCTTTGGGGTATATCCAGGGCTGCGGAATCCTAGTCGGAAAAAAAGTTACCAACAGGGACTCCGCTTCTAAATAAAGTCATTATTTTTCATTCAATTCCACAGTTATTAATATTGTATCATTAGATGTAGAAGTTGTTACAAGTTTACTTTCCTCGGAATTCAATGGCTAAGTCCAAGTCTGTGCTTCGGCCTCCGGACTCCCCAGCCCCGGGTATAATCAATGAGTAACCATTAGAGATGAGTGAGTAGTACTCAATCGAGTAGGTATTCCATAGAATACTACGGTATTCGTACTCGATGGAATACTACTAGCTATTTGCAGTAAATATTCGATTCGGAACCAGCGTTGATTGGCCGAATGCTATACACTGTATAGCATTCGGCCAATCAATGCTGGTTCTGCGGCAGGCTCGTCCTTGCTAGTCGGGAGAGCTGGCAGCTTGCTGTTATGAGGGAGCTTACTTTTTCTCATAGGAATGAATTGATCAGCGTTGATTGGCCAGTGTACAGCATTCGGCCAATCAACACTGGTTCTGCCGGAGGCTCGTCTGTGAGGAGGCGGAGTCTAAGATCAGACCTCAAAGGAGACTGCTGTGGTCCGATCTTATACTCCGGCAGAACCAGCATTAATTGGCCGAATGCTGTAGATTGGCCTATCAACACTGATCAATTCATTCCTATGAGAAAAAGTAAGCTCCCTCGTAACAACAAGCTGCCAGCTCTCCTGACTAGCAAGTACGAGACTGCTGCAAAACCAGCGCTGATTTGCCGCAGGCCCTTCTTTGCTAGTCAGGAGAGCAGCAGCTTGCTGTTACGAGGGAGCTTACTTTTTATCAGCGCAACTGCAAGCGCTGTGCAGTTAAGGCGCACGGACCCCATAGACTATAATGGGATTTGATATTCGATCGAGTAGTCGAATATTGAGGCTCTACTCGAAATAAATATTGAATCTCGAATATTTCACTACTCGCTCATCTCTAGTCACCATCAGATGGATTCAGATCTCTTGTCTGTTATGTTGCGAGACGTCAGAATCTGCAGTCAACCTGTATTATCCACTAATAGCCATTATGATTGTTGTTCTGGAGTCCCACAAAACTAATTATTTTTTATGTAGGTGTCTCGTTTCTATGCAAAATGGTAATTGTTTTTCTATTCATCAAACGCAGCCATGAGGGAGTTTGCTAACTTGCATATCATAAAGCTAATCACTAGCAGTTTGTTTGTTTACTTCTTCTTTCTGGATTCCTTGTAAGTTTTGGTTAAAGCGTGGGCTGTCTTCTCCTGACAGAGAATCAGTACCGTGCGCTCTTAAAGCGGAACGGTCAGGAGATTCACCGGGGGAAACCTAAAACCCCACAAGCTCCCAGGTTACAGTTGGAACACATTTTGGAAAAAAAACGGGGAGAAGAGTCATCTGGGTGACTAAGGCATCATGCACACGACGCGTTTGCAGCCCAAGGCTCTGATGCTCCGTTCCATTTCAATATTTATAGAGCAGATCCATGAAAACGAAACGGAATCCCCCATTGAAATCAATGGAGTGTGCAAGGCTCTCGATTATCATCCAAGTGCATTCTGTTTAACATAAAAATCTGACCCCGCTTGGTCGTGTGCTTGAGCCCGAGGAATCGGCCTGTCGTGTCCGTATTCGGACTGATCGTATTGATATAATTTGATAACGTTCTGATAGATTTAATAATCTTTAATTCCTTGCCATGACCCATTTTTTCTGAGCTCATTGAAACCTAGGCATTCGGAGTAGGACGCAGGGAACGGCTGGACGCGACGCCGCACAAGAGGAGGCCTAGAAAAATCTAACAAGTCTTTTCCTTTTGAAATTAGGCTCTTCTGACCATGGTGCAGAAAGAGCGCCCCCGTTAGGTAGGCACGGTTAAAGGCTGGTTTTCTGTGTAGAGTTGGTTAAGTGCTAGGCCTTGTGCACACGACCACCACTTGTCCTGCCGTATGGTATCTACAGGGGGCGCCATATTCATCCCTTGAAATTATACTTTAAGGGGAGAAAATCCTAGTAATACAGCACACAATGTAGTATGCCTCAGATCTATTGTCACCTAGAAAAACAACTTGTGCCCCATATAGAGGTGCAGAGAGGTATAGGAGCACCATAGGACAGCAGTGTGCATGAGGCCTAATGATGTATATAGACTTACCTTAAATCAAATGTGCTTAAAGGGATATTCTGGGTGCTAATATTTTGATTCTGTGGACCTGGACCCCCCACAGATCAGCTGTTCTGGGTGCTTGAAGTTACTGCAGTGGAGGGGCGAGTGCTCCTATTCAGATAATGGAAGCAGTGATGCAGTTCCCCGGGGCCGAGGACCTATAGTGAATGGGTCTGCAACTCCGCTATTGTTACTGTTACTGCTCCATCCTCCACAACAGCTGATCTGTGCAGGATCTGGGTGTCAGACCCCATGGATCAGATATAGTATAAAACAAGCATTAGCTTGTCATGTTGTAATTCACATTACTACCATTGGGTGGCTGTACAGATACACAACCATGGATAGACCTCCCTGGACAGAGTATCCCAAAATTATTTGGTTGTCTCCTGTCACCCACAGGACATGTTGCCGTCGTATTCAGACAATTCTGGAACTGTTAGGGCTGATGGGTTATAGACAACATTAGGTGAAGTGGGACATCACTCCCATGATGGAATGGGTGGGGGGCTGGGAACTGTATGAGCCGCTGGGTCCTAGAGTCCACAGATCAGTTGCTCAGTTTATTTTAGGAGGTCGCCTTCTGAAACTGGGGTCTAATGTGTCAGCCCCAGGTACAAGGGAAATAAAGAAAGAGTAATGTTAACATGAATCCAAAGGTGTATTATGGCGACACAATGTAATAAAAAAAAATCACAGACTCTAACCCCAGAAGCGCACACGATACCTGTACGAAAAATTATCACGAGTGAGAGAAAAAAATTTAAAAAAATTCAAGAAATAATATTCAAAAATAAAAAAAATGCATAAAAATAAAGCCTTCTATATCATAAAACCTGCAAAAATTATTTGTATAACCCCAACCTTAAAAATATTGCAAAAAAAAAAAAAAAAGGACAAAACTGTACCCCCCAGGGAAAGTGGTGACAGGAAGGGGCTGCGGTTTATTATTGTAGTTTTTCTTCTAAAATTCCGTGACCTCCCATGAAAGTAAAAGCGGCAGTAACGTCTTCACCTTGCACCTTTGTCATGACGTTGGGGGGTTCCTGGTGCAGGGGTTTTATCCTAAAACCATCCATGTTTTTTTTTTTGCTGAGGTCAGTCCTGCAAATAACGATCCCGGGATCAGTCTGCACACGGCTCTCTAGCAGTCCCGGGGCTGGTGATGGGGAGCCGCCGGATGTCGTGACATTCCCACGATGACTCTTCTGAAACTTTTTTCCCCCGGTTTTTAACTCTTTCCCTTCCCAGTCGTTTGCATCGACAACACGCGCAGCTACATCGACGGCGCTAATATTTATTTCGTTTGCACAAATGTAGGTTACCACAGAGACCAGGAGTCTGAGATTCACCCACACGGCTCCTTTTGACATTACAGATAGGTAGCCATAGTTACTCCCGGCAGTCCTGCCTCTTTGTTGTAAAGATTTGCTGCATATATGAGTAATACTTGGCATGCGATGTCGCTGATTAATGGCCTTTGTTATCAAATTAGTGTTTGGCTTTTTCTTTTTTATTTTTTTTCTACTTTTTTTTTTGTGTGTATTTTCAATGCTGCATTCAAATGGAAATGGAAATGATCTGCTACATTGTTGCTGAAGCGTCGCAAGTTTTATTTTGGTTTTTGTTAATGTACTTGTGGGGTTTTTTTTTGTTTTTCTAGCTCCCATTCACATGTTTGAAAAGTTTATTTAGAAGAAAAAAAAATTCTGTGTTTGTCATTCTGCCTTTTGTTGCCTTTACCTTGCTTTTTCATTTTATTGATTATTTTTTGCAGAATTGACTATATTTTTTTTACAATGTTGATAAACTCACGGCCAAGAGCTGCACCATACACAAGCCAGTTTTGAAGGGTGCGAGTGACCCCCTCCCAGCCATACAATACAAAAAATACTGCTTCTTCAGATTTGCTATTCATAAGACGTCTGAGGCCTCATACATTTGGCTAAACCACTAGAAAGCACTTCCAACCCCGCACAACCAGGGGTTGCATTTGTCATCAGCCCTATGTGTCCAAGGCTCCACTGTACGGGGGTTTAGAATTAAATAGATGGTAGTAGGGAGGAGCTGGCATTCCCTTGAGAGCGGCTGATCCATTGTGATATAGGGAGCCCATGCATAGCCTAATACCATTTCCATTTGTCTCCAAGATTGCTATAAGGCAGTGATGGTGAACTTTTTAGAGACAGAGTGCTCAAACTGCAACCCAAAACCCACTAATTTATCACAAAGTGCTAACACGGCAATTTAACCTTAATAATGTGCGGGTCCACAATTGCACACAATTACAGACCTGCAAAATATGGTCATACGAATGGGGGTTATAGAGCTTTCTGCTCCACTGTGACCCTCACACAATCCAATCTGCTCCACAGTGGCCCCACACAGTATAATCTGCTCCATGGTGGCACCCACACAGTCCAATCTGCTCCATAGTGGCCCCCACACAGTATAATCTGCTCCACGGTGGCACCCACACAGTATAATCTGCTCCACGGTGGCCCCCACACAGTACAATCTGCTCCACGGATGGGTGCCCAAAGAGAGGGCTCTGAGTGCCACCTCTGGCACACGTGTCATAGGTTCGCCATCACGGCTATAGGGGCTGAGGTTGGGTTGAGAGACCAATGAGATTGCTCTAACACAACTTTATTGGGTATCTATTGTCTGATAGGGGTGTCTGTGTCTGCGGTTCCCTTTGCATGAATAGTAGCCTGGAATCTATATCTGTGTATTTCTGGATTTAGCTACATGGGGTGCGACGCCAACACGGTGACTCTACTCCCCTATTAGTTTCTTATGGGTTCACCAGTAATAGGAAGATACTGAGAGTGCCCTGCTCGATATTTTGGAGTTGACTGTTTTGCTGTGTGGTATTGGCTTTTTAATGTATTAAAGGGATTCTACCATTAAAATCACATTTTTTGAACGAACGGCTATTCTTCTCCTACCTTTCGATGTCTTCTCTGCGCCGCCGTTCCGTATATATCCCAGTTTTCGTCGGTATGCAAATGAGTTCTCTTGCAGCACTGGGGGCGGGCCTCAACGCTCAAATAGCACTGGGGGCATCCCCACTGCTGCCAGAGAACTCTCCAGCGCCGCCTCCATCTCCTTCAGGAACGGCCTCTCTGCGCGTCTTCTTCCAGGCGTTGGCTTCAAACTTGTAGGCCTGCGACAGAGCCGACTGCACATGCCCACAGGCCACAAGAAAATGGCCGCTTACACATGGGGCTACGTGCTGGAACTCAGACACGGCAAGCACTTAACTGTGAAACGCGGTCCGGTTTTTGGCCCCAAAACCAATGGCCTGTCCTTACGATGCGAGGTGTATACACGTGTGCGTCGAATGCAACACTTTTATGTAGCCCCGTTTTGGAGATTTTTCTTTAGGACGCAGGTCATTGAGTTTGGAGCCCAAACCCCCATAATCCTAAGTATATTCTGTTCCCTTTAAGACCGCGAGACTCTCCTCGCTCCATGTCCTTGCCTCCTACGAGCCTCGGACTGAAATCTTCTATTACTGACTTGCACAAGAGCCTGAAATCTGTTTCTGATCAAAACCTTGTTCTGCTCGGTGAAATATTATCTATTAAGTGACGGAAAAGCTGTAGGGTCTTAATTTCATTTTTATTTTTTTTGTGATCTATCTCATTTGAGACAAGTCTTGTTAGTGTTCACACAGAGCAGGCATTGAGGGGTCTTTTTAGTTACTTCCCATCACCTCAGAAATCATTCCCCCGACGTCCAATGTAACTCTTATTGTGCAGAATGTAGCCAGCCAATAACTTGTGGTCAAAGGGCAAAACACGAAGGTGAAACAAAGTTACTTACACAGGCAATCGTCTAACTTCTCATTATCGAAAATTCTCAGATTCTGACACTTTTTACCCCAAACAAGTCTATGGGATGTTTAATGTCACGAGACCAGAACCAGACGACAGAACAAAGGCAACCATTATAGGAAAGCCTGTCATGAAATAAACAGGGTATGGACAGATATAGAAATATTAGAACATAGACATTGTTATAGTGACCGTCCAGGCTCTGGCCATACATAGGAGACAACTGCCTGCTGACAGGTTCAACTTCTTGTTTAGTTAAAAGGATTTCCCATGAACATAACCACATTTTAACACTGTCTAAATGTTTAACATTTTCAAATATAATTTAAAGGGATCCTATCATTTAAACTCAATTTTTTTTCTGCCTATCACGTAGGAATAACCTTAAGAAAGTCAAATCTTCTCCTACCTTTAGATGTCTTCTCCGCGCTGCCGTTCGGTTAAAATCCCGTTTTTTGCCAGTATGCAAATGAGTTCTCTTGCAGCACTGGGGGCGGTGCCTGGCGATCAAACAGCACTGGGGGCGTCCCCAATGCTGCCAGAGAACTGTCCAGCGCCACCTCCATCTTCATCAGGAACGGCCTCTTCACGAGTCTTCTTCCGGCGGTGGCTTCTAACTTCTTGGCCTCGGGTAAAGCCGACTGCGCATGCCTGCCGGCCACAAGAAAATTGCCGCTTATACAGTATTGTCAGCGGCCATTTTCTTGTGGCCGGCGGGAATGCGCAGTTAGCTGCCCGAGGCCTAGAGGTTTGAAGACGCGTGGAGAAGATGGAGGCAGCGCTGGAGAGAGTTCTCTTGCAGCATTGGGGACGCCCCCAGTGCTGTTTGAGTGAGTACTGAGGACCGCCCCCAGTGCTGCGAGAGAACTCATATACATACTGGCGGAAAACGTGATTTTAACCGAACGGCGGCGCGGAGAAGACATCTAAAGGTAGGAGAAGAATAGACTTTCTTAAGGTTATTCCTACGTGGTAGGCATAAAAAAAATTAAGTTTAAATGATAGGATCCCTTTAACATTTTGCAGTTTTAAAGAGTTTCTCTCACCATCTTTGGTCTTGATCGGTCGTCAGTGGATCTGATCATGAATGTGTATGTGGCCAATTCCCTGATAATTATTGTTGGCGGTGGCGGATTATTAGTCTGTACTTTTTATATTCCTCGTGCTCTTGCTGTACCAGAAATAATCTCTCCATACCCTGGCGAGCAAGTGCTTGACTAGTATATAGTCTGAGGAGGCCGAAATACCAGGGGCGGGGTATAGCAGCCGCCAGGACCCATAAGGGGCACCATTGGTCAGACAGTCGCTTTAAAGCTTCAGTAACCGTTCTTCTTTCCTGTTCTATAGATGCCCCTTTAATAGCCATAAAGGAAAATCTTCCTCCAAAGCCAGTAGAAGTTGTTCTCCCTCTTAAGAGAACCAGAAGGAAACTTATGGATTCTCCACAAGATTCTCAAAATGTTGGAGCACCTCAAGTCACCAAAAGCAATAACGCAGAGGATTCCATCAGCGAGGAGCTCACCCCCATTGTGTACACCCCCGAAAGTATGAACAAAACCATCACCATTACTAAAGAGGTGGCGAATATCCCAAGTGTCAGACAGAATCTGGGAAGTGCCAGCGGCTTTATGGCTCACGACAAGGATATCCAGAAGTTAGGTTTCACGTTTAACTTAAAGGTGGGGCCTGAGCCCACGGATATGAACTCCACTGTTATACTCTCTGAGGGCAACCTAAACCCGGAGACACGTGGCACAGGGATCCAGCCTCCTACTAGCATGCTGCAAAGGTAACTGTCTTCAAGTAGATCCCTCCCAACCATGTCTGTATTTATCTCGTGCCTTCTCAATGCTGCTATATTAAAGGGAGTGTGTCGTCAGAACCAGCATATCACCCCAGCCCTGCAGATAGATAGGTTACTGTCACCAGAACCAGCATATCACCCCAGCCCTGCAGATAGATAGGTTACTGTCACCAGACCCAGCATATCACCCCAGTGTGCAGATAGATAGGTTACTGTCACCAGTACCAGCATATCACCCCAGCCCTGCAGATAGATAGGTTACTGTCACCAGAACCAGCATATCACCCCAGCCCTGCAGATAGATAGGTTACTGTCACCAGAACCAGCATATCACCCCAGCCCTGCAGATAGGTTATTGTCACCATACCCCAGTATATCACCCCAGCCCTGCAGATAGATAGGTTACTGTCACCAGAACCAGCATATCACTCCAGCCCTGCAGATAGATAGGTTACTGTCACCAGAACCAGCATATCACCCCAGCCCTGCAGATAGATAGGTTACTGTCACCAGAACCAGCATATCACCCCAGCCCTGCAGATAGGTTACTGTCACCAGACCCCAGTGTATCACCCCAGTCCTGCAGATAGATAGGTGTCACCAGAACCAGCATATTACCCCAGCCCTGCAGATAGATAGGTTACTGTCACCAGAACCAGCATATCACCCCAGTCCAGCAGATAGATAGGTTACTGTCACCAGAACCAGAATATCGCCCCAGCCACGCAGATAGATAGGTTACTGTCACCAGACCCAGCATATCACCCCAGCCACGCAGATAGATAGGTTAGTGTCACCAGAACCAGCATATCACCCCAGCCCTGCAGATAGATAGGTTACTGTCACCAGACCCAGCATATCACCCCAGCCCTGCAGATAGATAGGTTACTGTCACCAGAACCATCATATCACCCCAGCCCTGCAGATAGATAGGTTACTGTCACCAGAACCAGCATATCACCCCAGCCCTGCAGATAGATAGGTTACTGTCACCAGAACCAGCATATCACCCCAGTCCTGCAGATAGATAGGTTACTGTCACCAGAACCAGCATATCCCCCCATCCCTGCAGATAGATAGGTTACTGTCGTCAGAACCAGCATGTCACCCTAGTCCTGCATATGGAGAGATTCAGGTGACACCTATCAGTGTTTCCGCCTTGTGAACTTTGTGCCTCCATTTCAGTTTCTTGGCACAATGAAGGTGTTTGCAGTTTCGAACAGTGTTCGCTCATCTCTATTACCAGCCATGCCTTTGCATAATGACAGAAATAGTGACACCTTGACATTGAAGGCAGCGATTTACAAGGGAAAGGCACTGTAGGTCACTCATTAAGTTTCAAGCTAAATTTTACAGCATCTGGACAAAGAAATCTCTCTCCCAGAAGTTCGGCCATTCACTTCTGATGATGTGTTGGTCGTGACCATACCATGAATTTCTCATACTGTCTATGAGAACCTCCAAGTAATACGATCTATCTTATTCTCTCAGACTAGGACTTCCATCTTTATTGAGCAAGAATCTAGGAAAATTAGGTGAGAAGCCGTCCTACATGGCGATGACGTCCGCTGCCGAGAGAAAGAGAAAGTTATTAAGGTGAGATTTTATTTGGTTGTAGAAGTGGTCAGTAGTAGGAAATAACCGTATATCTTACGCCTTGTGTAATAAGGATGATATTGACTATCACATTGGTGTATCCTCACAAATATTTCATTTAACAGAGGTGAAAGAGGGATTAAAGGGGTTGTCCAAGATTTGGAGGATAACCCTTACCAATGGGATAGGGGGTAACTTCCTGATTAGTGGAAATTGGACCGCTGGGACCCCCGCCAATCCAGACAATAGGGGTCCTTTTCTCCCAGCCTGATGGATTGCATTGCCAGTCCATTGAGACACGAGATCTGTATTCTACTGTCTCGTAGAGAATGAATGCAGTGGCATGGTCGTGATCTGTGGGTGGGGGAACAGTAGTCGGACCACCACTCATCAGGAAGTTATTCCCTATCCTCAGTGCCATTCAAATATGTGAGGCTGAGCTGCAGTGCCAAGCACAGCCACAATACAATCTATGGCGCTGTAATCTGTAGGCAGTATAGAGACCTCAATAAACCAGGGTTACATTTCTGTACAACCCCTTTAAGTGACTCTCAAATGTATTCATTTACTCTGCTCTGATATTAATGACATTTATTTTTTTTTCTTTTTCTCGTGCATTTTCAGTCTTGCCACCGGCAGTGCCATGAAAGAGGAGAACGTTCTACTTCCTGTCCCGAAACGTGTAAAGCAGGACAACCCTGTCGACTGCAAAGCGCTGAGAGTGAAAAGGGCAGCGGGTGAGCTCCAAACCATAAATTATGACATTAATCTTTCACTTTTGACGGTGATGAAAGCCTGACATTTCCCAGTTATCATCAGTACCGCGCGTTCTTGCGA
The DNA here is from genome assembly GCF_031893055.1 of Leptodactylus fuscus. NCBI lineage: Eukaryota > Metazoa > Chordata > Amphibia > Anura > Leptodactylidae > Leptodactylus > Leptodactylus fuscus. The sequence continues at coordinate 5,381,092 of NC_134271.1, read as the reverse complement.
TCAGTCATCGCAAATATTTTCTAACCGTGATATGTCCTTTATGATCAGATTTCACAGAATTCGCCTCTTAAATTCTGCAATTGGTTATCAGAGAAGACAAGAATAAAACAATGGAAATAATTAATTGTTTTCTCTAATAAAATATCGCTGCAGCAGTTTTACCAATTGCAGAATTTTAGTTTTACCTTTTGCTCCATGTGACTGTAGTAACAACTAAATCTGACGTAAGAAATAAAGGGACTGAGCTGCACGATACACAGGACATTTGTCATCCAAATCTACATGGGTATCAGGGATTAAATAGAGTAAGACCTGGGCACAATACTCAATGAAAACCAGACCCTGGCCTCAGCTACTACCTCACCCAATGTGCGTTTGGCAAACCCTTTAAAGGGAATCTGAACCTTTCCTGTCCTCCTATTGGTAAAAGGGAGTTATCCTGGAAACCTCTTTTATGGATTAGTAGTAGTAGTAGATAAAAATATGGAAAATTAAGAAAACGGCTTCACCAAAAATTCTTAAAGGGATCTTATCATTAAAAGTATTTTTTTTTTTACCCTAACATGCAGGAATAACCTTAAGAAAGGCTATTCTTCTCCTACCTTTAGATGTCTTCTCCAGGCCGCCGTTCGGTATATAATCCGGTTTTCTTCGGTATGCAAATGAGTTCTCTCGCAGCACTGCAGGTGTTCCTAATGCTGCCATAGAACTCTCCAGCGCCGCCTCCTTCTTCTTTAGGAACGGTTCTTCTTCCGGCGGTGGCTTCAAACTTCTAGGCCTCAGGCAAAGCCGACTGCACATGCCTGCCGGCCACAAGAAAATGGCTGCGTACAATACTGTGCAAGTGGCCATTTTTCTTGTGGCCAGCAGGCATGCACAGTCGGCTTGCCCGAGGCCTAGAAGTTTGAAGCCACCGCCGGAAGAAGACTCGTGAAGAGGCCGGCCTGTTCCTGAAGAAGATGGAGGCGGCGCTGGAGAGTTCTCTCTCAGCGTTGGGGACGCACCCAGTGCTTTTTGAGCGCTGGGGCCCGCCCCCAGTGCTGCGAGAGAACTCATTTGCATACCGACGAAAGTCGGATTACATACCTAACAGCGGTGCAGAGAAGACATCTAAAAGTAGAAGAAGATGTGTTAGGGACAAAAAAAAATTACTTTTAATGATAGGGGAATGGTAACACCCAATTTATCCTTAAATTTCTCGGAGGAACAACAACAAAAAAAAAAAAAAACGGCTCCAGAATAGTTTTTTCATTGCTAATAGAAGCCTTTACTAATCGTACATGTCCGCAACGCTTCGGCAGGGTCTCTGTAGAGCAGCAGATTTTGGGATATCCCTTTTACACTTGTCTCTACATCCGGTTGCAGATGGCTGCGAGCTGGATCTCACTTTATGTTTTGTGTCACCTCCTTCAAGTCTGGTTAAGGCCTCTTATTATTTTTTGTAGGATTATCAAAAAATAAGGACAGCATTGCACAAAGACGCCTGCCCAGGAGTATTTCGGAAGGAGCTTTACCCGGTGCGAAAAGAAAACCTTTCTCGTTCCTTGGATCATCTCAACAGCTTTTGCAAGCGGCAAAGAAAAAATAGCCTGGCACATCTGGAACGGATTCTCCACTCCAAGGACTAGAAGGCCTTGTCATGTCTTACATAAAATACATTTCATACTTTATACAGAAACTTTGAGTGACTTGTACAGTACAGATCCTAATCCGCCTCTTAATGGGTCGCTTTTTTTAAATTCCGTTTTAATAGTATCTTTCTTTACACCAGGCCGAGTCTGTGCGCTAGAAAAATACCGTAAGTTTGTAGAACCTCTCGCGTTCCTGTTCATGTCATTGGTTTCCAAAAGCTTTATTGTTTGCCTTAGGAAGTAGAAGGTAGGCTTAAAGGGATCCTATCATCAAGACGACATTTTTTCTAAGTACCACGTTGGAATAGCCTTAAGAAAGGCTATTCGTCTCCTACCTTTCGTCGTCTTCTCCACGCCGCCGTTCGCCAACAATCCCGGTTTCTTTCGGTATGCAAATTAGCTCTCTCACAGCACTGGGGGCGGCCCCAATGCTGCGAGAGAACTCTCTCCAGCGCTGCCTCCATCTTTGTCAGGTACGGCCTCTTCATTCTCTTTTTCCGGCGGTGTCTTCTTACTTCTAGGCCTCGGCAGAGCAGACTGCGCATGCCACAGGCCCCGAGAAATTTGCCGCTTTCAATACTATGCAAGCGGCCATTTTCTCGTGGCCTATGGGCATGCGCAGTCTGCTCTGCCCATGGCCGGAGGCCTTAGAAGTTCGAGTCGCCGCCGGAAGGAGGAGAGGAAGAAGACGCTGCTGAAGAAGAGGAAGCGGCGCTGGAGAGAGTTCTCTTGCCGCATTGGGGATGCCCCCAGTTCTGCGAGAGAGCTCATTTACATACCAACAAGACCCAGAATTGTAGGTGAACAGTGGCACGGAGAAGACGACAAAAGATAGGAGAAGAATAGCCTTTCTTAAGGCTATTCCGACGTGGTACTTAGAAAAAATGTCGTCTGAATGATAGAATCCCTTTAAAGGGGATGTACAGGATTAGAAAAAGATGATTGCTTCTACCCAAAATCAGTGCCTCCCCTACCCACAGCTGCCATACCAGCACAACCTACTGACGGCGTGGCATTGTTTTTGGAGGAAAGCAGACAAATTTGCACTAAATAGTCTTATAGGACTGGAGGGGGTGGAGCCGTGACACAGGGAGTCTCTGAATCTTTTTGGTATTCACCATCCCTTTAACATAAACACAGTAGATCTGATTTCCTTAGAGTGTTCCCGTGTCTTGTGTAACCAGTAGAGAAGGTTTGGATATCCTCACATGACCTCTGAGATATTGTAATACTTGATGGATAATACGATGTAATAATCTCATCTGATCGTCTCATCGGTGACGCTTGCACGTGACTGCTATGAGTGTTCAATGTGGTTCAATTGCTGCTGGACCAGTAGGGACCACCGGAGGGGCGACACTGCAGTATGGGGATTTAAAGGGAACCTGTCACAGTGGTTTGGGACAATAAACCGCACACAGGTCCTTGGCCCTGTTGTTAAGCTGTCCCTGTATTTACTCCTGATGCCTGCACATGCACCAGTCCACATGTGCATGCGCAGGTTTAGCCAAGGTGTTCTTTACTAAACAGATGTGCAGGCCCTTAAGTGCGCGCTCTTTGTGACTCCTACCTAGGTAAGTTTAAAGGTTTCCTGCCCTTTGCAAATGCTCTTAAAATTCCTAGACATCTCCTTTAGAGGAATTTTGCAAGATTAGAAAATCGTCCAGCTTTTTCTATCCAGAAACTGTGCCAGTGGCGTCTGGTTTTGTGTAATGTAAGCGAATGGGGCAGAAACGCAATACCAGGCACCACCTGCGGACATCAGTGGCGCTATTTCCTTATTTCTGTCTGACTCCGCTCTTGGTATATTACCTATCCTCACCTATAGTAAATGGCTGTCACTCCCTCCTAACTCCACATATAAGAAATCTTTCCGCTGACCCGACCTGCTCTTAGGGTGCGCGGCCGTGCGGACGGTACATTTTCCTTTTTTTTTTTTTTTTTGCTTTCGCAAAGTGCATTTTGTTTCCCTTTCGCATTGTTAGACACAGACGACTCAGGCAAAGGCTTTTATTGGCAGGCAGGATTTCCCCACACGTTGTGGTAATGTAAAAAGCATTAGCAATATAGCCGGAGATCCCTGCACCAATTTAGAAAAGAAAAAAAAAAAATCTACAACTTTAAGAGGTTCCTGTAAGCCCTGGTTTGTCCTAATGGTTTCTGTGAATGATCATTACGAGCGCGATTTTATTTTTAAGCTGTAAATATTGCTTTCCTGTGTTATTAATATTTTTTTTTCCGTGTGTACTATAAGTGTACAGAGCTGCGCCTTGTAAATAGCTCGTCTGTTCGTAGTGTTCTGCGTCTTAAATACGTTATTTTTTATGGTTGTGATTAAAGGTTTATTTTTCCTTTTTAATTTCTTTGTTTTTTTGGAAAAAAATACGTAGGTGTGTTATGGGAAGACGTATGGAACGGAAAGCAAAGTAAGTAAGTTGGTCTTGGTGAAATCCTACAGGGAACACAGGGGTTCAGCTGCTAATATGACAATCGACGGCAGGGGACATAGAGGGGTGTTGGCCGCAGTGTTCAGCTTCCAGTTCCATACTATGAGCTATAACAGGTAGTAGGAGAAGTTATAGTATCAAATCTACATCTCACCATTAGCAGTTCTACATGCCTTTTAGGGGACTCCCATCACAGGACCAAAGATTAACAGGTTACCCTGTGACTACTTTGCTGATGTTTGTGAATGGAGTCGCATCGTAACCTCAAGTGTGCCACAGCCGTGACCTCTAGTCAAATACTACTTGGCTTTCTTCTACTATAAGTTGCGGCAGTCACAGTGCGACTCCATTCACTAATATTAGTGCAGGACGAACCGGACAATCTTTGGTCAATGAGTAGTCTAAGCCTAATGGAAACTTAAAGGGATCCTATCATTGGATACCCTTAAGAAAGGCTAGTCTTCTCCTACCTTTAGATGTCTTCTCTGCACCACCATTTGGTAGAAATCTGGGTTTTCTTTGGTATGCAAATGAGTTCTCTCGCAGCACTGAGGGTGGGCCCCCAGTGCTCAAACAGCACTGGGGGTGTCCCCATTTCTGCGAGAGAACTCTGCAGCGACAGCCTCTTCTTCCTCTGGAACGGCCTCTCCCTGTGTCTTCTGCTGTCCTGGGTTTCAATCTTCTAGGCCTCGGGACGAGCCGACTATGCATGTCCAGGCCATGAGAAAATGTCCGCTTACACAGTATTGTAAGCGGCCATTTTCTTGTGGCTGGTGGGCATGCGCAGTCGGCTTTGCCCGAGGCCTAGAAGTTTGAAGCCACCGCCGGAAGAAGGCGCGTAAAGAGGACATTCCTGAAGAAGATGGAGGCGGTGCTGGAGAGTTGTCTCGCAGCATTGGGAACACCCACAGTGCTGTTTGAACTCTGGGGTCAACCCCCAGTGCTGTGAGAGAGCTCATTTGCATTCCGAAGAAAACACAGATTTCTACCAAACGGCGGCGCGGAGAAGACATCTAAAGGTAGGAGAAGACTAGCCTTTCTTATGGGTATCCAATGATAGGTCCCCTTTAAAGGGATCCTATCGACATCTCATATCCAATGTGTCCAAGTAAATATCTGTTCCCCATGAAATAATTCTGGAGTATCTTTTCTTATAACTCTACTTTTGTTTTGTTCTTCTGTTTTCCTCCAGAAAAAAAGAATAAATTGACAACTGGGTGTTACCAGCTGGACGTATGTCCTTACATGGTCTGATATACTGTCCAATCAGAGCCCCACTATGGGACACACACCTTTAACCAGGGCAATGGCCACACCCAGTTGTCAATAGATATTTGAGGACATCACAGAGCGATGGAATAGATGCAGCCGAGGTTCTGATCTGTGGGAATTACAAGTAGTCAGTAAAACGCGTCGAAAGTGACGACAGATCTTCTTAAATGGTTAAATCTTTAGATCTTTCTCGTATTGGAAAGGTTAATTAGGAATTTGGAGATTTTCCTGGATTATCCTTCCTAAAGAGAATGTCATAAACATAGAAGAAAACCTTTGACACGGTAATCTGATCTGATAACTTTGGCTAGATATAAACGGTCTGGCGGATTACACAGTTTAATGGGAATTCCTAAAATAAGTTTTGTGGTAACATTAAACCCCCAGTAAAGGATGAGAGGTGCGATTAGCAGCAGGTTAGGAATCTTTACAGGCGCCCTCAGCTATTTATATGTTAGTAGTATTAAGTAGATGAAAGGAAATGATGTCGTCTACAATCGGTTACCCACATTCTGCATCCTAGAGGTGGTAATCCCCTCCTAGGTCAGAGTCATTCTACTTATACTATGCACTTAAGGCCAGCCGCCATGGAAAGATCTCCTGCCTATCGCTGGTGCTGATCAGCTCTATAGGGATGTATCTATTGTAGGATATACGAGCAACAAGGATATACTGATCATGGGTTTTTATTACAGATGATTGAGTAGGTATTCCATAGAATAGTACGGTATTCGAAATACTCGTACTCGATCGAATACTATCGCTATTCGCAGTAAAGATTCGATTCAGAACCAGCGTTGATTTGCCAAACGCTATACATTGTACAGCATTCGGCCAATCAACGCTGGTGCTGCCGGAGGCTCGTCTGTGAGGTGGCAGAGTCTAAGATGGGACCACAGCAGTCTCCATTGTGGTCTGATCTTAGACTCCGCCTCCTCACAGACGAGCCTCCGGCAGAACCATTGTTGATTGGCTGAATGCTGTACACTGTATAGCATTCGGCCAATCAACGCTGGCCAATGCATTCCTATGAGAAAGTCAGCTCCCGCATAAAAGCAAGCTGCCAGCACTCCCGACTAGCAAAGAAGATCCTACTGCAGAACCAGCATTGATTTGCCGAATGCTATATATTGTATAGCATTCGGCCAATCAATGCTGGTTCTGCAGGACGAGTAAGGGGATGTACACATTAGTTCACATTCCGCAGGAGGACACCCCACCCCCCCAAACGGAATATCAGAGCTACTGCAAGCGCTGTGCAGCTAAAGCACACGGACCCCATAGACTATAATGGGGTCCGTGCGCTTTAACTGCACAGTGCTCCTCTTAAACACTCTCCTCCTGCTACTCATGGACTTGGTGACTCCCCTTTAGTCGAATAGTGGTTTCCCCTGAAACGAGCATTTTTCCCCATAGACTATAATGGGATTCGATATTCAATCGAGTAGTCGAATATTGAGGCTCTACTCGAAACGAATATCGGATCTTGAATATTTCACTACCCACTCATCTCTAGTTTTTATTAAAATGCTGGACCATTTAGCTTCTGCGGCTTTCATATATTCCAATACATAGCAAGCTGCAGGATGCCATTCACTACAAAATCCATAAGACGGACAACTCAGTTTCCAGCCACTTTCTCTCTAAGGCTGAGTTCACAAGGGGTATTTTGGTCAGGATTTTGAGGCCGTATCCGCCTGACTGAAAAGATGGCTCCTATTGAAATTAATGGGAGTCGGTCAGTTCTTTTTTCCGAGAGACGGTTTGTTCCGGCTCCCAGTAAAAAGGAGCAACATGCTCATCGTGAATCTGCCGGAAGACACTCCCGACTAGGCCCATTCATTCGGGTCTAATCCGGATCGCAGTGCCGCAACTGCAGTGCACCCAGCATTCAGTTGCGGCTGCCCCGTAATTTGGACCAGAACCTGAGGCGACCTCCGCGTCAAATTCCAATCCAAAATACTCCGGTGGAACTCAGCCTAAGTGAAAGATGTCAACTGAGCAGGTCTTACTAGTCTCTTGGTTGAAACCTCGGGCATGTGTAGATGGGACAGTGACCGGGAACCAATAACCATGTGATTGATCAAGGCCTTTAGGTTCAACCCCCTCAGTATGGGCACGTCACCGCATGTTCTTTTTTTTTTTTCTTACGAATTGCTAAGTTGAGGTTGACAGCTACATCGGAGTCTCCATCAGAAATCACCAGAAATTGGAGGAGAGAAAAATCCTATATTCTATCATTTCAGTATAAAAATGGCGGACCCCATTGTAGTCTATGGTGTCCTTAGGTAATCCCTATTTTAGCTGTCTGTAGCTCAGGTCCCCTGACGGACGTGAATGACGAAGAGACCAGCTCAGGTGTGAACCTAGCCTTAGTAATGTTTTTTGTGTTTAAAGGGATTCTACCATTAAAATCAAATTTTTTGACACTAAATCATAGGATTAGCCTTAAGAAAGTCTATTCTTCTCCTACCTTCATTGTCTTCTCTGTGCAGCCGTTCGGTAGAAATCCCGATTTTTGTCGATATGCAAATGAGTTCTCTTGCAGCACTGGGGGCGGTCCCAAGCGCTCAAACAGCACTGGGGGTGTCTCCAATGCTGCGAGAGAACTCTCCAGCACCGCCTCCATCTTCTTCAGGAACGTCCTCTTCTTCTGGCACTGGTTTCAAACTTCTAGGCCTCGGGCAGAGCCGACTGCGCAGGCCACAAGAAAATGGCCGCTTACTCATTTGCATACCGACGAAAATTGTGATTTCTACTGAACGGCGGCGCAGAGAAGACATCTAAAGGTAGGAGAAGAACAGCCTTACTTAGGGCTATTCCTACTTGATCGATAAAAAATTTGATTTTAATGGTAGAATCCCTTTAAATTCAGTCCTTGCTGCAATATAAATATAAATCCTCCCTCCATAGACTGATCTTCTGGTGGGCTTGTGTCTATACGAAGCAGCCAATAGGAAGAAGCCGAGCGGCAACGAGGGAACCGAAACCTGTGCTGGTCTGAGGATGGAGCTGAGCTATTAGCAGCCATATAGCATCTGGTGACCTATACAAAGGTAGACGTTAATTGTTACTAGTGGTGACCATGGATCTCTTCTCTATGTGATCACTAACAAAGGAAGTCATTAGCCACCGGGAAGAATGAGGCATCGCAACCTTGAAGTCTAGTGCGACAAATTGACAAGATGCTTCTTGTCATCACTGTTGGGATTGTTAGAAGAAGGTAAAGTTGAAGGAGAGTGTTAAAGATTCAATAGATTATCCATAGAAAGTCCTTCAGACTCCTTCAAGTGGGCAACACACGCTGCAATAGATTGTGTATTGTATCGATGTACGGCCTTACTAAGGCGAAGACACCTTTTTTTGGCTTGTAATATAATAGACTGAACAGGGTCTTTGTTCACAGATTTGGAGCTTGAGGCTATTAGACGGCCACTCTAACAGATTGGCTAGTGAATGGCGTCCTGCAGCTTGCAATGTATCGGAATACATAGAAGTTACAGAAGCCAAATGCTCCAACGTTTATAATATAAAACCACTACAATAATGATACAAATGTGTCCATGACGTAAATTCTATGACCAGTAGGATCCGAACACGGTCACGTGAATTACCTTGGACAACTTTGTAAAACCTCAAAAGGTTTCATTCTAAAATTAGAAGGTTATTTTTTAAGAAAATGGGTTTTCTATGCGGAATTGAGTGTTTTACACAATCGAGTTTCCACGTCTCTAAGGAGGTTCTAGTATCTGAAGTATAGGAGGACGAAGCTCATGTCTGACGTCCTCGAGGGAGACCCCACATATTGTCTTCTCCTTTCATTTGCCATTAGTAGGCAGAAAGCTCCATTACAATCTTCTATTCTATGAATCCGATCGTGTTTATTAAAAGAAATCTATATTAAATATTACAAATGTTTATTATAGAGGAGCCTATGTCGTGGCTGCTCGAAATTGGGGAGATTTGTCATAACCCTCCTCGTGGTGAAGCAATAACAACCGATGGAGCGCACGAGTCCCTCGCCGCCAGTTACATTTCTAGAATGGGAATTCTAGAACACCAGTCTGGGAACTAATGAAATCTTTATCAAATTTAGATAGTTTCGACTTAAAAAACTTCCCCTCCCCGCTACATAGATAAATCAGCTAACAGCCCACTCCTCCCCTTTCCCTCTCCATAGACTTCTGTGTGTCAGGTGAATATGGAGATGGATTCTATGTAAACAAACAGTCTGAGTGAAGATAAGGAGAAGGAAACTGATCTCTGTAATATACACTATGTGATCAAAAGTATCCAGACACTCCCAAAAACATACGTGTTTCATATTAGGTGCATTGTGCTGCCCCCTACTGCCAGGTATTCCATATCAGCTACCTCAGTAGACATTAGAGCAGAATAGGGCGCTCCGCGGGACTCACGGACTTCGAACATGGTCAGGTGATTGGGCGCCACACATCACGCAGGTCAATGCCAAACGACGCCTCGCTTGGTGTAAGGAGCGTAAACATTGGACGATTGAACAGTGGAAAACGTTGTGTGAAGTGACGAATCACGGTACACAATGTGGCGATCCGATGGCAGGGTGTGGGTATGGCGAATGCCCGGTGAACGTCATCTGCCAGTGTGTGTGGTGCCAACAGTAAAATTCAGAGGCGATGGTGTTATGATGTGGTCGTGTTTTTCATGGAAGTTGTAGTTTCACAACAGCTGGAGAGCCAAAGGTTCCCTATCCCTGGTCTATAGGGTCCGTTCGGATTAGGTTTCCATTCAGGGGGTCCCCGATTGGATAATCCCAGCACGGAGGTGACCTTAGCCTTACAGGTGACCTTTAACAAAACATGACACCGCCCATGAGGTCCAATCATAGGACTCACCGGGATTGTATTGAGAAAGCTGGAAGACACCAGGGATACAATAACAAAGCCCAGGACACGTGAGTTCTTTTTGGGTGTCTGAGACCCCAGGTTATAACGATGGGTGGCAAATAATTTTGGAACATTTGCTCCGCTGTAAATGTTACCATTCTTCCGTAATCTGTAACCTAAAGCTCATTCTATATCCTATGACATTGTATAGATGATTACATTGTTGCTGATACTAAAGAATCCCATTCAAAGAAATACATAATAGCAGCGACGTTAGATTTATTTTTTTTATACTACTGAACAATTAATAAATCTTTGTCCTAATTAATAAAATTTGTGACGTGAGGTCATCCCTGAACGGCAGCGAGACAGCGATTTCATAAGGCGGCGGTTACTTTGTACTCTCCCCTCACGCACAGAGCAGCGGCAGATTTATGAGCGCTTGTGTCTCAGTCACATAATAGAACATGTGGTTTCGATGGAGAACATTTCGCTGCAAACTATTTGTCCACAATTTAAACCATACAAGCCGCTTATTCCCACTCATCATTAGTGTCACCGCAACGAGAATTCACCCGTTTACGACGTCTTGAAAAGGCATCAGCATGAACGCGAAGATCAAATGAGTCAAATTGATGAGAATCTGGGAGCCATGTAAAATCTACTATGATGGACAAAAGTGAGTATGAATGGATCCTTGTTCCAGCTGTAGAGCAGGCGGCAACATGACAAGAGGTGTAAGGGGTTAACACGCTAGCAGCTGCTAAATTGGGGTAAATCTTTCAGCCATGAACCTTTCATACCTTAGACTAAGGCCCCACAGGCCGTAATCGCAGCGCTAAAGCACCATGGAAAGAACCGTGGCGCTTTCAACAGAAAGTTTGCTGAGTTTTCCTCTGCGGACTTTCTGCTACAATTATATCTATGGGAAAGCCGCCGGCATTTCCGTAGATATAATTAACATGCTGCGATTTGCAAAGCTGCAGCGGCTTTGCAAATCGCAGCGTGTCCGCACTAAGTTTTTTTCCGCAAACTGGGCAAGGGATTCGCATGAATCCCATCCCCTTTGAGACCCCACTCATTAGGAGAACATTGGTGTTTTGCCCCCCTATACTGAACAAAACGATGGTTGGAGTGGGCACATACCATTACATTAATTTCAATGGAAGATCTATCTCCTATCTATCTCATATCTATCTATCTATCTATCTATCTATCTATCTATCTATCTATCTATCTATCTGTGTCACTCTGTCTCTATCTATCTATCATCTATCTATCTATCTCCTATCTATTTATCTATCTATTTCCTATCTATTTATTTATCTATCTATCTATTTATCTATCTATCTCCTATCTATCTATCTATCGCCTATCTATCTATCTCCTATCTATCTACAGTCCTATGAAAAAGTTTGGGCACCCCTATTAATCTTAATCATTTTTAGTTCTAAATATTTTGGTATTTGCAACAGCCATTTCAGTTTGATATATCTAATAACTGATGGACACAGTAATATTTCAGGATTGAAATGAGGTTTATTGTACTAACAGAAAATGCGCAATATGCATTAAACCAAAATTTGACCGGTGCAAAAGTATGGGCACCTCAACAGAAAAGTGACATTAATATTTAGTAGATCCTCCTTTTGCAAAGATAACAGCCTCTAGTCGCTTCCTGTAGCTTTTAATCAGTTCCTGGATCCTGGATAAAGGTATTTTGGACAAACAATTCGCGTTCAGTTAAGTTAGATGGTCGCCGAGCATGGACAGCCCGCTTCAGATCATCCCACAGATGTCCAATGATATTCAGGTCTGGGGACTGGGATGGCCATTCCAGAACATTGTAATTGTTCCTCTGCATGAATGCCTGAGGATTTGGAGCGGTGTTTTGGATCATTGTCTTGCTGAAATATCCATCCCCGGCGTAACTTCAACTTCGTCACTGATTCTTGAACATTATTCTCAAGAATCTGCTGATACTGAGTGGAATCCATGCGACCCTCAACTTTAACAAGATTCCCGATGCCGGCATTGGCCACACAGCCCCAAAGCATGATGGAACCTCCACCAAATTTTACAGTGGGTAGCATGTGTTTTTCTTGGAATGCTGTTTCTTTTTGGACGCCATGCATAACGCCTTTTTTTATAACCAAACAACTCAATTTTTGTTTCCAAAATGAAGCTGCCTTGTCCAAATGTGCTTTTTCATACCTCAGGTGACTCTATTTGTGGCGTACGTGCAGAAACGGCTTCTTTCTCATCACTCTCCCATACAGCTTCTATTTGTGCAAAGTGCGCTGTATAGTTGACCGATGCACAGTGACACCATCTGCAGCAAGATGATGCTGCAGCTCTTTGGAGGTGGTCTGTGGATTGTCCTTGACTGTTCTCACCATTCTTCTTCTCTGCCTTTCTGATATTTTTCTTGGCCTGCCACTTCTGGGCTTAACAAGAACTGTCCCTGTGCTCTTCCATTTCCTTACTATGTTCCTCACAGTGGAAACTGACAGGTTAAATCTCTGAGACAACGTTTTGTATCCTTCCCCTGAACAACTATGTTGAACAATCTTTGTTTTCAGATCATTTGAGAGTGGGCTGTCCATGTTCGGCGACCATCAAACTTACCTGAACTTGAATTGTTTTGTAGAAAGAAATGGTCCAAAATACCTTCATCCAGGATCCAGGAACTGATTAAAAGCTACAGGAAGCGACTAGAGGCTGTTATCTTTGCAAAAGGAGGATCTACTAAATATTAATGTCACTTTTCTGTTGAGGTGCCCATATTTTTGCACCGGTCAAATTTTGGTTTAATGCATATTGCACATTTTCTGTTAGTACAATAAACCTCATTTCAATCCTGAAATATTACTGTGTCCATCAGTTATTAGATATATCAAACTGAAATGGCTGCTGCAAACACCAAAATATTTAGAACTAAAAATGATTAAGATTAATAGGGGTGCCCAAACTTTTTCATAGGACTGTATCTCCTATCTATCTATCTATCTATCTATCTATCTATCTATCTATCTATCTATCTCCTATCTATCTATCTATCTATCTATCTCCTATCTATCTATCTCCTATCTATCTATCTATCTATCTATCTATCTCCAATCTATCTATCTCCTATCTTCTATCTATCTATCTATCTATCTATCTATCTATCTATCTATCTATCTATCTATCTATCTCCTATCTATCTATTTCCTATCTATCTATCTATCTATCTATCTATCTATCTATCTATCTCCTATCTATCTATCTATCTATCTATCTATCTATCTATCTTCTATCTATCTATCTATCTATCTATCTATCTATCTATCTATCTATCTCTTATCTATCTATCTCCAATCTATCTATCTTCTATCTATCTATCTATCTATCTATCTATCTATCTCCTATCTATCTATTTCCTATCTATCTATCTATCTATCTATCTCCTATCTATCTATCTATCTATCTATCTATCTATCTCCTATCTATCTATTTCCTATCTATCTATCTATCTATCTATCTATCTATCTATCTCCTATCTTCTATCTATCTATCTATCTATCTATCTATCTATCTTCTATCTATCTATCTATCTATCTATCTATCTATCTCCTATCTATTTCCTATCTATCTATCTATCTATCTATCTATCTATCTATCTCCTATCTATCTATCTCCTATCTATCTATCTATCTATCTATCTATCTATCTCCTATCTATTTCCTATCTATCTATTTCCTATCTATCTATCTATCTATCTATCTATCTATCTATCTATCTATCTATCTCCTATCTATCTATCTCCTATCTATCTATCTATCTATCTATCTGTTAAATATCTTGTATTTGCCGGTGAGACTTGTGTCCACTGTTAAATATCCGTACCTGGCCTTGAAATTGTGGGATAGACTTATGTCACGTGTTGTAGGCCTTATCCACGATAGGAAGAAGTCAGCTTGTTATAAATCAGTGTAGAGGTTTATTAATATCTTGAAGGAAAACACAGGAATAGGGAAAGTGTCCAAATAACACAAATATCAGTCAATTGTCAATAGCTTACATCTTCAGAGAAGTTAAATCATCTGGATATCTTGTAGTTACAGCTTGGTTCATGCTTGTCATCTGGTTGGTGGACTTGGGCTGGTTACGACGTCCATGGATGTCCATCTGCCTGGACCACCCACCCTGGTGTTCCCAAAGACAAACCTCCTGGTCTTCCCCTGGTCTTCCCAAGGACAGACCCAGACATGTGTATTTCTTACTCATTTATATTCATGAGAGTGGGTGTTACCTTCCATCTTGTAGCTATGTAAAGAGATTTCTAAAATGGTCTACTCTAACCGCACCCATGTCCCCAGAATATAAGACTATGATGTCAGTAGAGTGTCAACCCCATGTCTGCTAGAGAATATTGTAAATATATAATATTTAACACTATCTCCTATCTATCTATCTATCTCCTATCTATCTATCTATCTATCTATCTATCTCCTATCTATCTATCTATCTCCTATCTCCTATCTATCTATCTCCTATCTATCTATCTATCTCCTATCTATCTATCTATCTATCTATCTCCTATCTATCTCCTATCTATCTCCTATCTATCTCCTATCTCCTATCTATCTATCTCCTATCTATCTATCTATCTCCTATCTATCTATCTATCTATCTATCTATCTATCTATCTATCTCCTATCTATCTATCTATCTATCTATCTCCTATCTATCTCCTATCTATCTCCTATCTATCTCCTATCTATCTATCTATCTATCTATCTATCTATCTATCTCCTATCTATCTATCTCTCTATCTATCTCCTATCTATCTATCTCCTATCTATCTATCTATCTATCTATCTATCTATCTATCTCCTATCTATCTATCTATCTATCTATCTATCTATCTCCTATCTATCTATCTATCTATCTATCTCCTATCTATCTATCTATCTATCTATCTATCTCCTATCTATCTATCTATCTATCTCCTATCTATCTCCTATCTATCTATCTATCTATCTATCTATCTATCTATCTATCTATCTCCTATCTATCTATCTATCTATCTATCTATCTATCTCCTATCTATCTCCTATCTATCTATCTATCTATCTATCTATCTATCTATCTCCTATCTATCTATCTATCTCCTATCTATCTATCTATCTCCTATCTATCTATCTATCTATCTATCTATCTATCTATCTCTCTCTCTCCTATCTATCTATCTATCTATCTATCTCTCCTATCTATCTATCTATCTATCTCCTATCTATCTATCTCCTATCTATCTATCTATCTATCTATCTATCTATCTATCTATCTATCTCCTATCTATCTATCTATCTATCTCCTATCTATCTATCTATCTATCTATCTATCTCCTATCTATCTATCTATCTATCTATCTATCTATCTATCTCCTATCTCTCATCTATCTATCTCCTATCTATATATCTATCTCCTATCTATCTAATCTATCTCCTATCTATCTAATCTATCTCCTATCTATCTAATCTATCTCCTATCTATCTATCTCCTATCTATCTATCTATCTATCTATCTATCTCCTATCTATCTATCTATCTATCTATCTATCTCCTATCTATCTATCTATCTCCTATCTATCTATCTATCTATCTCCTATCTATCTAATCTATCTCCTATCTATCTATCTCCTATCTATCTATCTATCTATCTATCTCCTATCTATCTATCTATCTATCTATCTCCTATCTATCTATCTCCTATCTATCTATCTCCTATCTATCTATCTCCTATCTATCTATCTCCTATCTATCTATCTCCTATCTATCTATCTCCTATCTATATATCTATCTCCTATCTATCTATCTATCTATCTATCTATCTCCTATCTATATATCTATCTCCTATCTATCTAATCTATCTCCTATCTATCTAATCTATCTCCTATCTATCTAATCTATCTCCTATCTATCCATCTATCTATCTATCTCCTATCTATCTATCTATCTATCTATCTATCTATCTCCTATCTATCTATCTCCTATCTATCTATCTATCTATCTATCTCCTATCTATATATCTATCTCCTATCTATCTATCTCCTATCTATCTATCTATCTATCTATCTCCTATCTATATATCTATCTCCTATCTATCTAATCTATCTCCTATCTATCTAATCTATCTCCTATCTCCTATCTATCTATCTCCTATCTATCTATCTATCTATCTATCTATCTATCTATCTATCTCCTATCTATCTATCTATCTATCTATCTATCTCCTATCTATCTATCTATCTATCTATCTCCTTCCTATCTATATATCTATCTCCTATCTATCTAATCTATCTCCTATCTATCTAATCTATCTCCTATCTCCTATCTATCTATCTCCTATCTATCTATCTATCTCCTATCTATCTATCTATCTATCTCCTATCTATCTATCTCCTATCTATCTATCTCCTATCTATCTATCTCCTATCTATCTATCTATCTATCTATCTATCTATCTATCTATCTATCTATCTCCTATCTATCTATCTATCTATCTATCATCTATCTATCTATCTATCTATCTATCTATCTATCTATCTATCTATCTATCTATCTATCCATCCTAGTACTGTACCACACACGTCACACTACGGACTAGACATGGCAGAATCCACTTCTTTCTAGATATCCTTCTGCTACTTAGTATCTGTAATACAGAAGGTGATAGTTCAGCCGAGGCCACAATTTCATACAGAAACTATTCTTTCCCTGCTTGTTGAAGTCTTGTTGTTTAATCAGATTGAGCCCCTTGGATTCCATTACAGTGTCCTCAGGTTACGGGTATTGGTTGTCTGTACTACACCTAGCACTTGATAGCTCCATCATGTCTAAAATAGACACTATCTAATTTCTCTCATTGTTGCCGTCTATAGCAAGTGGATTTCTGATCATGTAACTTCAATAAAGTTCTGATGAGATACAGAACATGAAGGGTTCCAAGAAAAGAACGGAGATAATCCCTAAGACCTGGCTTACAATACTATGTCTATATGTTATCGTCATCAACCCCCAAGGAGCCATGTGTCACAAACGCTGAACAGTAAGCTGGTGACACTGAGCTGCCACAAAGTGATAAGTGCTGAAATACAAAAGGCCGCTGTCATAACTTCAAAGGGGGGGGGGGGGGGATTTACTAATCCGTCTATTCCAGCGTTCTGACACTATTGTGATCCATCTTTGGTGCACTGCCCATGTTCGATGCCCCATATTGCTGGTTCTACGCTCTTTGCCACTTATAACAAGGGTCACCCTGAACCAGTTACTCTAACACACTATAATACTGGCATGAGTTATACCCGAAATCTATGCCAATTCCTGACTGGTATCAATATTGTTTCTGGTGCTCCGGACCTCCTGCGGTGCACCTGAATTATTAAGAAGCTGGAACCAGCGGGGCAATGGATTAAGTATGGAGAACGAAAGGAGGAAGAAGAATGCAGAGAACTAAGAAATCAGGTTCAAGACGAGGGAAAATAAAGTATTCACTAAAACAGCCGAGTAAGAAGACCTAGAGACATAGCTTACTAGTGAACCAGAACCAGCATATCACCCCACCCTGCAGATAGATAGGTTACTGTCACCAGACCCAGCATATCACCCCAGCCCTGCAAATAGATAGGTTACTGTCACCAGACCCAGCATATCACCCCAGTCCTGCAGATAGATAGGTTACTGTCACCAGAACCAGCATATCACCCCAGCCCTGCAGATAGATAGGTTACTGTCACCAGAACCAGCATATCACCCCAGCCCTGCAGATAGATAGGTTACTGTCACCAGAACCAGCATATCACCCCAGCCCTGCAGATAGATAGGTTACTGTCACCAGACCCAGCATATCACCCCAGCCCTGCAGATAGATAGGTTACTGTCACCAGAACCAGCATATCACCCCAGCCCTGCAGATAGATAGGTTACTGTCACCAGAACCAGCATATCACCCCAGCCCTGCAGATAGATAGGTTACTGTCACCAGACCCAGCACATCAATCACCCCAGCCCTGCAGATAGATAGGTTACTGTCACCAGACCCAGCATATCACCCCAGCCACGCAGATAGATAGGTTACTGTCACCAGAACCAGCATATCACCCCAGCCCTGCAGATAGATAGGTTACTGTCACCAGAACCAGCATATCACCCCAGCCCTGCAGATAGATAGGTTACTGTCACCAGACCCAGCACATCAATCACCCCAGCCCTGCAGATAGATAGGTTACTGTCACCAGACCCAGCATATCACCCCAGCCACGCAGATAGATAGGTTAGTGTCACCAGAACCAGCATATCACCCCAGCCCTGCAGATAGATAGGTTACTGTCACCAGAACCAGCATATCACCCCAGCCCTGCAGATAGATAGGTTACTGTCACCAGAACCAGCATATCACCCCAGCCCTGCAGATAGATAGGTTACTGTCACCAGAACCAGCATATCACCCCAGCCCTGCAGATAGATAGGTTAGTGTCACCAGAACCAGCATATCACCCCAGCCCTGCAAATAGATAGGTTACTGTCACCAGAACCAGTATATCACCCCAGCCCTGCAGATAGATAGGTTACTGTCACCAGACCAAGCATATCACCCCAGCCCTGCAGATAGATAGGTTACTGTCACCAGAACATCACCCCAGCCCTGCAGATAGATAGGTTACTGTCACCAGAACCAGCATATCACCCCAGCCCTGCAGATAGGTTAGTGTCACCAGAACCAGCATATCACCCCAGCCCTGCAGATAGATAGGTTACTGTCACCAGAACCAGCATGTCACCCCAGCCCTGCAGATAGATAGGTTACTGTCACCAGACCCAGCATATCACCCCAGTCCTTCAGATAGATAGGTTACTGTCACCAGGACCAGCATATCACCCCAGTCCTGCCGATAGATAGGTTAGGATCCACTGAGCAAATGGCGTTTTCTCTTGTGAATCGCTACCTCTGTCGCTGAAATATCAATGTTTTTGTCAATATGCAAATGCAGTCTTTGGAGGAATGAGGGCGTTGCCACTTACCTTTCTGAAGCAACACCGTGGTTCTATGTGAATGAATTAAAATAAAAGTATGGACGAGCTTCTGCGCCTTAATAAAACTCCTAGATGTGCCAACAACTGATGATTGGAAAGAAAAGCGATGGAAAAGTCCTGGAAGTAAAAGTAGTATATGAAGAGATTACATAAGTCAGTGAAAATAAGAGAGGAAGGTCAGGGCAGGGTGAGGTTACATTTGGACTGATTTCTAAGGATTACTGGAGACCTACAGCTAGGAGAAGCTTCATACAGACACCTTACTATTCTACTATTCTTGGTATATTTCTATTGATACATTTGTAGATTATTCTGGCTAGAGAAGGGTTAAGTATTGTATGTAAATACTTTGTTGCCATTTCTATTTACCCAGAAAGTAAACATACAGATGTAATAGTAAAGACTCTGTAACATCATGTCACATGGATCCCGGCCGCTGTGATTTAATGTCTCCGGTCTCTATTCTTTTATTCATTTGTTATTAAATACTTTTCCCTTGCAGAGACTGTGTGGGCGGACAGGTAGCTTCAGTGTCATTGGCCCGGCTCTTATGGTTTAACATATAAATAACATCAAGTCTTGTCGCAGCAAATACAATCCTTGTTTTAGGAAAAATTGACAGGATAACTCTGGTTATCTAAAATCATATTATTTACATGTTCCAGGCCTGGTTTAAGCAGAACCTCTCATGTAAACCTCTCGATACTTAGAAAGGGTGAGATACAGTCAGGATAGATAGATAGATAGATAGATAGATAGATAGATAGATAGGAGATAGATAGATAGATAGATAGATAGATAGATAGATAGATAGGAGATAGATAGATAGATAGATAGATAGATGATAGATAGAGAGATAGATAGATAGATAGATAGATAGATAGATAGATAGGAGATAGATAGATAGATAGATAGATAGATGATAGATAGATAGATAGATAGATAGATAGATGATAGATAGAGAGATAGATAGATAGATAGATAGATAGATAGATAGATAGATATTAGTTGATGATTAGTTGAAACAAAGTCGTTTAATATCTAAAAACCTCTCACATACAACAAAAAATGTATGGAAACTAAGATATAAAACATATGTTTTGTGCTATTTTTCTTCTTTAGTGACCGGGACCGGGTTGCAGCTCTACTGTATCTGTAAGGCTGCATTCACATGGAGTAAACGCTGGCGTTTTTTGTGTGTTTTTTGCACATAGCGCCGCGTTTACGCCGCGTAGCGTCGCGTTAACGCCGCGTATACGCCGCGTTAACGCCGCGCTATTTAGCGGTGGCGTTGCCCGGCGTTAACGCGGCGTTAACGCGACGCTACGCGGCGTAAACGCGGCGCTATGTGCAAAAAACACACACAAAAAGCCAGCGTTTACTCCATGTGAATGCAGCCTAAGATTGGATTCAATGATGCCAATTTCCTGATAGTGAATTCCTGGAGTTCTGCTTTAAAGCCGAGTTTGACTTAGTGGAAAATAAAATCAGTGACTGCCAACACTATGACAAGAGTCCAGATGAACCCACAACCCCTTTACTCCCTCTCTACACTGCTATTGGTCTCAACTTCATCTTTACATCTTCGAGTCATATGTAAGTGTATCCGGATCCTCTGCTATTCTACAATAGCTCTTCTCTGCACTATGTTTGTCAACCTCTAAACATGGACCCTACCAAAGTTATCAGCTCCCGCTCCCCACATCACAAGACATGATATTACGTGTGTAATGCCCTCATTGACAAAATAAGGTTGGATACTTTTGGGTAGTGTACCTCTTGGTGATAGATTGTTAATTCTTAGAAATGTCTACTATGCACTCAAAGATATTTTGTCCAGACTTTGAGAGGGGGCACATCACTGAGATGAGAGGAGTAGGATGGTCATTTAGATGAATCGCTCAATACCTAGGTCGTGAAGGAGCTAAATCACTAGGACTGGAATTTTCTTAAATCTCAACTCTTGCTGTGTGATTGTCAGTCACAACCTCCTGCTGGCGGGCACCAGGTCTGGCCATAGGTCTGCTCCACGATGTTAGAAATATCAGCAAGAAAACGGAACTTATGCAACAGTAGAGACAAGAACAAGTGTGATCCATGTTCTCTGCAACACTGTATCTTTGGGCTAGAGAGGAATAAACCAGTTTGGATCAAACTGGATTCCATCCATATTTTCCAAACGTTTTAGGTTTGGCCCAAAACTTTGGGGTTTTGTTACCCATGAACCAGAAGGTGAGTATAACTATGTTTATGTGATGTTTCCGCATCTCCACTGGGTCACCACCAACCTCTGAGGTCTGAAGAGATCTCGGAGAATAATAAATTTACAAACGTATTCAACCCAAGACTAATCTTTGGGCCGAACCATCCTGACCCAAAGCAAAGCGAGTCTATAGAGATTTGCCCATCTCTGGTGACTGACCTGGCATCTTGCCATTGGATTCATGATGATTCTGTAGTGCTAAATGTATGTGAAAAACATAAAAATCAACAGGTTTTAGAAAACCAATGAAGATTCAACTGATGTAAATATCTGTGAAAACTTTAATGGCCAAGTCAGTAGAACATCTGTTAGAAATCTGAAGACACTGTGGTCTCTATTCCATTAGGGATTTCACCAATCGTAGTCTTCACATGGAGTAACTCATAGCTTTTCATGTAAAGTCTACCTTCAGAGACACATAAACCGCGCTCCACACTCCGCTCAATTGTCCTACCAACAGCTGTTTGGAGGAAAATCATGGGAGAACTGCCGGAACAGATGTGGATACAAGACTTGCAAGTCTCTAAGCAAACAAGACGGATACAGTTCATCAGGATATGATCTGAAATGCAATTTATATATTAACACATCGATATACTAACGTTAGGTAATGGGGTATGATGGAAAACATGTTTGAGTAACGTGTTTGGAGGACGATCCAATGGCTTAATGATATCAACAGAGCAATGAGAAGTATCTACAAAGAAGACTATCCACAAAGAAGGGGTAGGGCTCCAGTTTAAGATCCTATTATCTGTCTCAGACTTCTCCTTTGAGTAAATGAGATGATAAAATCTCCATTTAATTGAGGTGACAGTCAATGGGAGGTCAATGCATTGCCAACTCCTGGTCACTATACAGGGCGCAGAGCCAACTACCTCCAACCCTATGTTGAACATAGTACAGGCACCAGAAGTGGCCCTGCACTGATCATATAGCAATGGCTTATCCCATACAAGGAATATGTCCTCACTATTTGTTCCTACAATGTCTTGTCTAAATACTGCACAAAATACAGCGACTAAGCTCCACATGATCAGTTCTATTTCCAGGTGGAGGTGGCTGGCCTTACACAAGGGTGGGAGATGCAAAGATTTTTTTGGCCTTCTGCAGACAGGACATATCTAGGAGAGACGTCTGCCCCAGCCAGTTGTCTTACAACTTGCTACAGGATAGTGAGGGAAGAAATGGCTGATCTCTTGGGATGCAAAGAGAATATTTCTTTATACGTTTCTCAGGTTTCAGTGTAATAGGATCACAATAAATTAGGATGTTAATGGGGTTGTCCAGGAATTGGAACAAATACAAAAATAAAGTATCTCACTTGGCCCCCACAATTGCTCTTTCTGTCTTGCACCATCTCAAAGCTCTGAGGCTCATATGATCAATCGGTGGATGGGACGTGACCGATCCTTCTTTAGGACCACTGACTGGTCTCCACAGTTACAAAATCCTCCAGGCTTCTGTTGACACGGCCCCAGCGCAAGATGGAAAGGGCAACAGAGTGTCAGAGACAGGTGAGTGTGCTGAATTTTATTCTTCATTTATCTCCTCTCCCAGCCACCCACTGGTTGCTCCAATTCCCGGACTACTCCTTTAAGCCAGGACAGACTGAGATATTTTTTGATATATTTTCTATAGTTGATACATTTTCTATATTTGATACATTTTCTGTGTTTAGTGTTGATTGAAGACCTGCCTTGCCTTCTCCCCTCTCTCCTGGCCCCAGTGCCCCATCCTTAAACCTCCTTTTATCTTTTTGTCATCTTATTCCAGGGCCGGTAGGTTCAAGGAGTTCTCCATTTTCCTCCAAGGTTCATTGTTATCGTGCTGTCAGTTCTGATGATTCTAAATGTTACATTTGTCCTTCCATTTTATCCATCTGCACTTCTTATTGCCCTCTCCTTTATAGAAGGGATTTACTCCGCGGTCTTCCCTTTGTTCCCTGGAGCTCTCATCTGCTTTCATTAAAGGGAAAAAAAAAAAAATCATGTTCCAAAATGACAATATTTGACATTACATCTGTAAAGCAAGAATCGTTCCTTCCATCTTCACCTCCTCCTTGCACTTCTTAACCTTCCCCTATGAAGATATTCAATACACTAGTTGTCAAAATCAATCACTATTCGCACATTTTATTCTGGGTATTATTATTTTTTTCACAATTATAACAAGTGCACTCATCTGCCAGCTCATTATAAATACAACGGATCAAACATGTCCCCAGGAGATTTCCTTGTTGTTCTAATTCTGGCATGAGGCCCCAAAATGTTTTGTTGGCACAGCCGAGTCTGTACGTCAGCCATCAGTAAACTCAGCTGGTCTTCTGCTTATATCTGTGATGCTGTCATCACAATCACCTGTGACTGCTGTGCCTGGCTGGGTTTCACAACACACTAATACTCCATATTGGAGAGCTGGATGCTACTGTTTGTTATGGAGCATACTTGATCAAAGAACAGTATACAGGGGTCCATTATCATAGCCGCTTTCCTAAAGTTTTCTGAACATAGTTGTGCTGCCGGAGGCAGGTCATCTGATTCATAGCTCGGAAATTTCATAGGTGACTCATAGTCAAACAAAGAGCACTTTTCAAACTTTCAGGCTAGCATGCTGCACGAAACAAATGAACTTTCCTTACAAACCTCTTTAAGTGCTGAAAAGGGCATCAGGATCTTATTATTCTGCGCCGCTTCTCTGATAATGGTCCTTCAAATAGAGAAACATAGACTTTTATGGGAGATAAAGGAAACCAATTGGCTCAACTAGTCTGCGAATTTACTCCCACAGTTCTTCGTACCTCATACTTGGCTGGGTTTCACATTAGCTGCGGTCTTATAAATAAATGTATCTCGAGTGTTCTAGAATTTCTCATAAGCAGTTGGAGAAGACCTTGCCACTTTTGCTCGGAGACGCGCCTGTCGTTGCAAACAAGTGTGAACTTATATTTGGCCGCCCGATGATACATTAAAGTTGAACCCGTCGATCATATAAAAACTATAGTAGGACGTAATGAGCGCCTGAGTGTGAGATTAGAGTTGCCAGACGTCGTCAGGAGAAAAGTGTTGACTTTCCTTGGCAAGGTCCTCTAAAAAATAAGAAGTCTCACCTCCCCAGTGCTACCGAGCCAAGCTTCCCAGTATCACAACAGACCACATATATTAGGTAATCTGTGGTCTTGTTCTGTTGCCAACCTCACATCTAAGCCTTTACCCCCTCCTGGCACCTCCAACTCAAAAACATTTCTCAAATCTGCTCATTCCTCAACCTTAAGTCAATAAAAATACTGGTGCCCTGATCATCTCTCACCAATAATCAGGAGAAAAGTGTTGACTTTCCTTGGCAAGATCCTTGGAAGAGGTCTAAAAAATAAGAAGCCTCGCCTCCACTGAGCTACTGAGCAAAAATGTATCTCGAGTCTTCTAGAAATCCTCCTAAGCAGGTGGAAAAGACCTTACAACTTTTACTCAGAGACGTGCTTGTTGTTATAAACAAGTATCAACTTTTATTTGGCTGCTCGATAATACATCGTATAAACTCTACAGTAGAACATAATGAGCGTCTGAGTGCGAGATTACGGACAGGAGAATGAGGAAAGGACAAAGTCATGACAAGAAGGTTGACTTTTCTTGGCAACATTCTACAAAAATAGACAAACCTGTTAAAGGTAAAGGCTATAAGACCATCTCTCCAAACAGTCTGATGTTCCCGTTGCTACAGTTGCAAATATTATTCAGACGCTTACGGTCTACAGGACAGTAGCCAACCTCCCTGGATGTGGCCACAAGAGGAACACTGAATCGAATGGTAACCAAAGAGCCCAGAGCAACTTAGAAATAGATTAGAGATGAACTCCAAGGTCAAGGACCATCAGTATCAGATCGCAACCTCAGTTGCTGTCTTTTGCCAAAGTGGATTTAATGGAGATGACTGAGGAAGAACCACTGTTGAGTAAACCATAAAAAAGTGAAACTGGAAGCCACAAAAAGCGTCTGGGAGAACGTCCTTTAAATGAGACAAAACTGAAGCTTTTTGGTAAGTCACATCAACTCTATGTTCACAAGCGGAAAAAAGGTCATGGTCCTCCAACAGGAGAGATACCCAAACATACTGCTAAAAACATCCAAAAATGGCTAAGAACAAAGCAATGGACTAAGAACCCTGATCTAAGTTCTACTGAACATCTGTGGAAGGAGATGAAACATCCGGTCTGGAGAAGACGCCCTTCAAGGATTGGCTCAAAAAGTTGCACAACAAAATATTAACTTACGGGGACCCTCATTTTTTTCCCAGACCAGTTTTTTTTTTTTTTTTAATGATTCTGTGGCACCACAATTCAGAGGCAAAGTCTGATTTTCATTAGCTCATTTTTAGCAAATTTACATTTGTCCATTTCAATTTATTTCAAGGACCATTGTGGGGTTTCTTTCTTTTACGGAATAATACTAATATTTTTGTCCACTTGTGTAATTCTGCTGCCCAGTTCCCACCTCTCTTCTTGTGTCTCCCCATTTGCCAGTCCGTCCTTTGGCTACCCATTGCAATCGAATTCAGCGCAATATATTAGCAACGGGACGTCTTACCAGGGAAGGACTCCTACGAGGAAACCAAAGTGACCAGAAGAAAACCAGATAATTGTGGGGATAACTTATAAGCTCCAAGTGGACCCAAGTCCTACAAGGCAACACTAAGCAGTCTATGGAAGCTCCCAGTAGGGACGGCCATACACAGATGGTAATTTCACATGAAAGATTTTCCTTCCTAGCTTGGCCATGTATGATTTTTATTCCCATGAAGGTGCGAAAGGAGAGAAACAGAACAGATGTCCAAGACTAAGATTAGTATGTGATCAACTCTGTCAACGACAATTACATATGTGGGCAGCCATAACAAGAAGGGGGTGAAATATCTCCATGTTCTTGGATTCCTCATGTGCAGCTGATGAAATCTCATAAATCTGAATGAGTAGCAAATTCCATCCTTCCATTTCCAGCAATGGAAGAAAGAAAGCAAATGTGGTCCTTCAAGAAAAGGGGAAAAGGCTCATCCTCTTTGATGTCAATAACTTGTGTAACCTGTGTAAGACTCTACTATGAAGAATTGCTGTATCATTGGCAAACAAGGAATTTA
Source organism: Leptodactylus fuscus (assembly GCF_031893055.1). Classification (NCBI taxonomy): domain Eukaryota; kingdom Metazoa; phylum Chordata; class Amphibia; order Anura; family Leptodactylidae; genus Leptodactylus; species Leptodactylus fuscus. The sequence continues at coordinate 5,354,407 of NC_134271.1, read as the reverse complement.
CAAAATGGTCCAAGGTTGATGACAAAGAGGAAACAACCAATCCCCTTGATCTTCGGAGTCAAGACCCAGCACCAAAACAAGGGCTTGAATATGATCTTTGCTTTGAAGACCCTCTTACTATGTCAATTCCAATGATAAAAGGTAAAAAAAAAGAACAAATAAAGGGGAACCTCATGTGCAGACTGTTGTGATAGTGTTAGGGTTGGGAGTACTATATGACCTACCTTCATCAATTGTGCAATGCACATCACTATGGGGCTGACTTATGGTGAGGTGCACCCCTTATTATAAATTAGAAGGACCCACCAAGGTCTGTGCGACTGACATAAATTTATACCAGCTGATGTGAATATTTCCATCATTTACACCACAAAACTGATAAATCTGGTAAATCTAATGGGGTTGAAAAGAAAAAAATGTGTAAAATTTAAAAAGTTACAATATTTGCACATAAGTTTGGAAATGTGCAAAACAAAAAGTCAATTTTTTTCTCTTTTTACAGGTGTGTGCTCACGTTCTTGGTTTCTCCAGGTTTTCATGGCTTTGTGCTTGTGTTCTTGGTTTCTCCAGGTTTTCTTGGCTGTGGGCTCATGTTCTTGGTTGCTCCAGGTTTTCATGGCTGTGTGCTCATGTTCTCGGTTGCTCCAGGTTTTCTTGGCTGTGGGCTCATGTTCTTGGTTGCTCCAGGTTTTCATGGCTGTGGGCTCATGTTCTTGGTTGTTCCAGGTTTTCATGGCTGTGTGCTCATGTTCTTGGTTGTTCCAGGTTTTCTTGGCTGTGTGCTCATGTTCTTGGTTGTTCCAGGTTTTCTTGGCTGTGGGCTCATGTTCTTGGTTGCTCCAGGTTTTCTTGGCTGTGGGCTCATGTTCTTGGTTGCTCCAGGTTTTCATTGCTGTGTGCTCATGTTCTTGGTTGCTCCAGGTTTTCATGGCTGTGGGCTCATGTTCTTGGTTGCTCCAGGTTTTCTTGGCTGTGGGCTCATGTTCTTGGTTGTTCCAGGTTTTCTTGGCTGTGTGCTCATGTTCTTGGTTGTTCCAGGTTTTCTTGGCTGTGGGCTCATGTTCTTGGTTGCTCCAGGTTTTCTTGGCTGTGTGCTCATGTTCTTGGTTGCTCCAGGTTTTCATGGCTGTGGGCTCATGTTCTTGGTTGTTCCAGGTTTTCATGGCTGTGTGCTCATGTTCTTGGTTGTTCCAGGTTTTCTTGGCTGTGTGCTCATGTTCTTGGTTGTTCCAGGTTTTCTTGGCTGTGGGCTCATGTTCTTGGTTGCTCCAGGTTTTCTTGGCTGTGGGCTCATGTTCTTGGTTGCTCCAGGTTTTCATTGCTGTGTGCTCATGTTCTTGGTTGCTCCAGGTTTTCATGGCTGTGGGCTCATGTTCTTGGTTGCTCCAGGTTTTCTTGGCTGTGGGCTCATGTTCTTGGTTGTTCCAGGTTTTCTTGGCTGTGTGCTCATGTTCTTGGTTGTTCCAGGTTTTCTTGGCTGTGGGCTCATGTTCTTGGTTGCTCCAGGTTTTCTTGGCTGTGTGCTCATGTTCTTGGTTGCTCCAGGTTTTCATGGCTGTGTGCTCATGTTCTTGGTTGCTCCAGGTTTTCATGGCTGTGTGCTCATGTTCTCGGTTGCTCCAGGTTTTCTTGGCTGTGGGATCATGTTTTTGGTTGCTCCAGGTTTTCTTGGCTGTGGGCTCATGTTTTTGGTTGTTCCAACTTTTCTTGGCTGTCTGCTCCGGTTCTTGGTTGCTCCAGGTTTTCATCGCTGTGTGCTCATGTACTTGGTTTCTCCAGGTTTTCTTGGCTGTGTGTTCATGTTCTTGGTTGCTCCAGGTTTTCATGGCTGAGGGCTCATGTTCTTGGTTTCTCCAGGTGTTTATGGCTGTGTGCTCATGTGTTTGGTTGCTCCAGATTTTCATGGGTTTGGGCTCATATTCTTGGTTGCTCCAGCTGCCTCTTTGGGGGTTAGTAAGACGCTTGGCTTTGAGTGGAACCCCATTTATCTGCGCTAGATCAGAGGAAAAAAACTCACAGACCTCTCATTGTGACACAGATCAGCTTATTCCTTACAACACGTTTCGATCCATTACGGGATCCTTCTTCAGGTATACAGATAACCCCTATACTTTATCCAGAGCTCGTGACCTCCTTACATCACCTCATTTTTGCCTTCCTGTCCTATTGGGTCTTTGTACTAAAGCAGCCACAGATAGAAGTGATATAGTAATATATATATATACACGTATGTGTGAACTTTTTGTGCCGGTCCAGCCTGATTACCGGGCAATTATTTCCGTACAGTATCCGGCGCTCTTCCCATCATTCATTCTTTCCCTCCCGCTCTACATAATTAACTCTCTCAATTATAATTTTACTGGTGACTCGTCTTTTCAAAGCAGAAGTGCTGGAACACTTGTTTGCAGCCAATGACTCAGAATCAATGTTTGGCTAATAGCAAAATGTTGACAGTGAGGTCCTTGGGATCAGGATATGAGAGAAAATGAAATTCTCTGGTTTCATTACGAATTTATCAGCTACAAGAGAAGTGAACCAAGGACCCCTTTTTATTCTAATATTTCATAACTTTGGTTCAGGCAGACAACACATCACGCAAATCAGCAATAGGAAAATTATATTATATATATATATACAGTCTTTACTATGGTTTGTATTGAGATATATTCAGAATATAAGAATGGTTTCAGAAATAGAAGGGTTAATAGATTATCTTTATCAATTAATGACATGAAATCAATGAAGAAGAGAGAAATGTAAATCCCATCAATATTTGGTGTGACCTTGGACCGGTGGAAGGTTATCATGGCAAGAGCAAAGGAGATTTCCAAGGACCTTAGAAGAAGAGTTGGGTTACAAAACCATCTCTAAAGAGTATGAGCTCCACCAAACAGACTAATGGTATTGTGTGGCTGAAGATACTTGAGTGACCAGGGATAACCAGGCCGGATAGGACAACCACAAGCTGCGGCCGCCATAGCTTTGACCCCATGTCCTCTCATTACAAATTGTACAGCGCTGCGGAATATGTTGGCGCTATATAAATAAAATGTATTATTATTATATTATTATTATTACGTGATATAGAAGATGCAGAAGGTGACTGTTCCAGATATCACCTCAATATACTGCAGCTTATACAACAGTCCAAACACCAGGGTGACAATATCTCAATACAACCTGGACACAATGGCGACATCTTCAGAATAGAGTTCAGCCTACGAAGACATAAACCTGGCGCAGCCGGGAACACGCAGGTGATGATGACGCGATCACTATAAACTATAAAGAAATGCAACATTATTGCAACAAAGTGGAAATGGAGCAGAATTAGTAATAATAAGATAGAAAGTGCTGCTGGTCGTGTGAGCTGCCGGAACGTCTGCAGTATGGGAGAATATCACGCTGAATATCAGACTGGATGTACAGAGTTCACTTTAAATGGAAATAATCAAGTTTTTATGTTAAACATACATTTGAAGAAGTTTTGAAATATATGTCACTATCTATATTATAAAAAGTACTATATCCTGCTGCTATATTCACTCTGACCACTAAGCCTAAAGGAAGACTGACAAAGCTTCTTTTTTTTTTTTTTTGCAGCAACAACAGGCACCGCATCCCCTTATCATACTAGAAGATAACACCTCTATAGATAACACCACCGAACCATTATTGCATCTACTATTGACAGTAGCTGAGGTCACATGTCTACTGTTCCTGCACAGAACATGTCTAAAAAAATCTCCCATACACCCCAATGAGTCAGCTCTAGTCCATTGCTCCCTATGACTATGATGATGCTCTAAAGCAGGGGTAGGGAACCTTTGGCTCTCCAGCTTCTGTGCAACTGCAACTCCCAACATGCTCCATTCACTTCCATGGGAGTTCCAAGAAGAGCAGAGCAAGTATGCATGCTGGGAGTTGCAGTTTTGCAACAGCTGGAGAGCCATACGTTCCCTACCCCTGCTTTAAAGCGTTTCACTAAATGCTGTTAACAGTATAATGTAGGCAGATCTTAGACAGAAGATTTTTGCTATTGTGATCCTCAGTCACTGATACATTGTAACAAACCCTTGAGCTCCACAGAGGGCATGGTCGGGACCGGTTGTCAGCCAGGATTTATTAAAACTGGTGTCAATGTCTGCAATCACTTATCAGGAGGGAGAAAAGTAATAATAATCCCGGTAAGGAATAAGGCCGATTTCCATATAACAATGCAATAACATAAAGCAATGCAAATTCCGATTGTCAAAGCAAGCGCTGCCAGATCAGCTGGAGGATTTGCCTGCGGTATTATTATAGAAAGTACGCAGCCCCATTCTTGCCTTCTCAAACTTCGCCAGAGAAATGGGGAGTGGGTGGACAGTTGACAATGCAATTGGTCCTGTTGTAGCAAAATATTTTCAATCCGATGCAATAATATAAAGCAATAAAAAAATCACTCTCACAGCGTCTTGTCAAGTGGCGGTGGCTTGACGGAGGCTGAATAAAAGTATATTTTAATAAAAGCCGTGCGTCTAGTAAATGAGTTTTTGAATTATTTGTTTTTCCGGAGCCCAGAGATGGCGAAGACTCCATGGCTAGGGGTAGAATATTATCTTATTGGTCTCGCGGCTAATACGGCTTTATTGGAGAAGAGTCTTCACAATATACAATTTGACCTATAGGAGGTCGGGAATGAAATCTTTACTTAGTTCTCTTTGGGTAATAAATTGTTTCAGACAATTGTTTTCTGTTTGGCCTATTGGGACATGTTAAGCTAATAAGGGGTCGTCCTCTGGAGACCTCGCTGGATAGAGCGCAAGGTTCAGCCTTCTGCATGGGAGATCCAATGTTGTCTGTTGATTTCCGGGGATCCCTTGTACTTGACATGGCCTGCGGTGATGCTACAAGGCAGATCACAAATCACATCAACGTTGACAGCTGATCACAGGGGCTAAAGCAGCAGGGCGCCCTATGATCCAAGGATAAAAGGGTTAAAAAAGTCAGAGTTGCTCTACATGTAACGTGCGGCGCTAGAGTCTGAGATCAAGTCCAGTGGCAGTGGCAGAAGGATCGGTGACTTAAAAAGGAACCTTGATGGAAAGTAATAAATCCGTCAGGACCGGAGACCCTACAGCGGGGGTAGGAAACCTTCGGAAACCTTCAACTCTGCAGCTGCTGTGAAACTACAACTCCCAGCATGCTCCATTCACTTTCATAAGAGTTCCAAGAACAGCAGAGCAAGTATGCATGCTGGGAGTTGCAATTTTGCAAGGTTCCCTTACAGGACACAGGGCCAGAAACCAGGGCTGGGTGCGTTGCAATCGGAGCTATAAACTGCAATTCATTTTCTTGTTACCCTAAATTTTTTAAGTTTTAGGCTGCAAAGTAGGATTGTGCATGTCCCATAGAAACTATCTATACATCATACACATACAGTATATACAGTATATACCTTATAGCGCACAATACTCTGTAGGTTTTAGGAACCATCTAATTCAGACTTCACATCACATTGTATCTGTGTAAATGTGTGACATCCACGGACAGTCAGGACCAGACCCCTAAAGGCCAAAGCAAAGAAGCAAAAGCAGACCCACAACAGGACATCTCTGCCCCCCTCACGTCCAAAACCAATCACCTAATAGACAACAACATGATTTGTAAGAATTAAATCAATCACTTCCGATTCCTGCCGTCTCCAGATGATCGGACAAGATCTGCCACCGGAAAGAGGAAATTATTATCCCTTCAAAGTATCTGTTTGCAAAGGGAGCTTGTTAGTCCGCCCACTCCGCTGCCCGAGGCGGCGTGACGGGGGCAGATGGAATCTCCTATTAATGATTGACGGGAAGTGAATTTCAGGATGGGGTTGAAGGTAACAAAACGAGACAATGTTACATTTACCCTGGACCTGAGAGGCCGGCGGATCCATTATCTGGTATCAGAGCATTGCAGATCAGGGCAGATTCAATAAGAATAAAAATATCTGCAAAAAAAAGTGATGAAATATCAAAGTTTAAGTAATTGAAATAATAAATACAAGCCGTTGTGGAAAGCTGCGATGTAAGAAAGCTTTCAGAAACACAAGGGTTAATAGATTATTTTTTTGTCAATTATCAACATGAAGTGAATGAAGAAAAGAGGAATGTAAATTGTATCAATATTCAGTGTGACCTTTGCCCTTTGCCCTCCATCAGTTCTCGGGACTTGCAGACAGTTTTTGGCAGGACTGGGCAGGGAGGTTGTTCTCGCCGCCATCTTGGAGATCTAAGCCCAGACCTTCTGTGGATGTTACTTGCTCCAATCCATCTGTCTCTTCATGTCCTCCAAGACAGACTGGATGATAGTGAGATCAGGGCTCTGCGGGGGACTTTCAAGTCTCCCCCTCCAAGGAGCACTCACACCCAAATATTGATCCAATCTTCGGTAAAACTTACAGTCACCTTTTATGCCACACATTACAACGCACATTGTTGAAGGCCCCCAGATATTAGGAGGGTCCCTGATCATTAGCTCCTTTGCTGGCCCCGATTGTGACCAGATGAGGTGCCCGGGCTCACCCTCAGTTACACCTCACGGTCGGCGACCACAAACATGTTGTTTAGTTTTTACAAGGAGCTAAGCAGGCTCTTACTTAGGGCTGAAGGGGTCACCGAATACTCCATATATTTCAGAACTTCTCTAAGGTAGAAGGTGACCTCGATGGTCTTCATAACAGCATGGACATCCAGCCTGGTCACCTGTGGTGGAGGAGTCTTGTCCTCAATCGCCGAATACTCTACGTACACCCTATTGGATCCTCCACAGAACATCTCCTGATAGTTCCCACTTCTGACACCTATTTGTGACCTGGGCGTACGTCTTAGCTCTCGTCTCCGCGTCCGCTTTCTTCTTGCCATTACTATGATGTTGTCGGCTTTCCGTACACAAAGTCCCTGCTTGTAATTCTCAGTAAGCCGAGGCTGGCACCTCTTTTCTTACACAGTTTGCACCCATAGAGGTGTAACCCAAAGGTGCTAATTTATTCCTTAGATTTTCCATGGAAAATCTGAATACAAGAAATCTGATATGGAGTTTTATGGATATGCCCTAGATAAGTTAACCCCCTCCTCCCTGGTATTACGACACATAAGCATGGATACAAACGCGGTGTTATGGACAAGTGTGTATGCCCCATAGGGGGTGTCTATGCAGCCAGAGGTGGAAATTGAGGGGGTACGGAGGGTGCGGTCACATTACAGGTTTTGCATTGGGGTCTACAAACTTCACATTACACCTCTGCAGGCAGCTACAAGGGAGCTCTCGGGTGGGAACCTACTGAAGGTTGGTCCACTCAAGACTCATATCATAGGAACTCCATAGCATTGTTACCCTTTTGCTTGTCAGTGTATACTATATACATACCCCATACTGTGAGTATACTATATACATACCCCATACTGTGAGTATACTATATACATACCCCATACTGTCAGTATACTATATACATACCCCATATTGTGAGTATACTATATACATACCCCATACTGTCAGCACACTATATACATACCCCATACTGTCAGTATACTATATACATACCCCATACTGTCAGTATACTATATACATACCCCATACTGTCAGCACACTATATACATACCCCATACTGTCAGCATACTATATACATACCCCATACTGTCAGCACACTATATACATACCCCATACTGTCAGCACACTATATACATACCCCATACTGTCAGTATACTATATACATACCCCATACTGTCAGTATACTATATACATACCCCATACTGTCAGTATACTATATACATACCCCATACTGTCAGTATACTATATACATACCCCATACTGTCAGTATACTATATACATACCCCATACTGTGCGTATACTATATACACACCCCGTATCATGAGCCTCATGTCTATGCAGTCATATTATTTTAGAATGTTTCCTGTCTGGTTGGTGATAATGATGCAGCCGGAGACTAGACCACATCTCGGCGCTGTATTGGCGGTATTATTAATGGTGGTTATTTATACGACCGTCCTATAAGTAGAACATTGGAATGTCTGACTAGTGGAAGAAGCGCAGATGTCTGACGATTATCATGTCTGCTGTCTACGTACACGTGAAACCATCTAATTCTCTTAGTTTCCGAGCACTTACTGTAAATATGTAATTATAACCAAATCCTGGTGGCTTCTCCACTGAAACATGAAGGGACAATGAATAAGCGGAAATTATTTCCCGGAAGAACATCTCTCGCGTGTAATGTCAGGCTGGTTGCGCCGGTGTGATGCGCACTTCCCATCACTTGTGCAGCTGGCCATAATTGTAGGAGATACATTTAGTATCATTACGGATTCATGTCTTACTTACCCATGGATACGCATTTTATATTAGATAATTAGAACATTCACATGTCTCATCAACGAACGGCTCAGAAGAAAACGAAAGAATTAGATTTTAGGATTTTCTGTACCAATGTGAATGAGGAAAGGGACGCAGAAAACAAGCAATATCTATCTATCTATCTATCTATCTACCTACAGATTGATATGAGATCAATGGATAATGTAGATAGATAGATATATAGATAGTGTAGATACATAGATACATAGATAGATAGATAGATAGATAGATAGGAGGTAGATAGATAGATAGATAGATAGATAGGAGGTAGATAGATAGATAGATAGATAGATAGATAGATAGATAGATAGATAGGAGATAGATAGATAGATAGATAGATAGATAGATAGATAGATAGATAGGAGGTAGATAGATAGATAGATAGATAGATAGATAGATAGATAGATAGATAGGAGATAGATAGATAATAGATAGATAGATAGATAGATAGATAGATAGATAGATAGATGGTAGATAGATAGATAGATAGATAGATAGATAGGAGATAGATAGATAGATAGATAGATAGATAGATAGATAGATAGGAGGTAGATAGATAGATAGATAGATAGATAGATAGGAGATAGATAGATAGATAGATAGATAGATAGATAGGAGGTAGATAGATAGATAGATAGATAGATAGATAGATAGATAGGAGATAGATAGATAATAGATAGATAGATAGATAGATAGATAGGAGATAGATAGATAGATAGATAGATAGATAGATAGATAGATGGTAGATAGATAGATAGATAGATAGGAGATAGATAGATAGATAGATAGATAGGAGATAGATAGATAGATAGATAATAGATAGATAGATTAATAGGCCAATAGAGACTCAGAATGGCCAGAAAAAAAACTTCTGAGGTTTTCAGATCCCTGCTGCTCCCATTCTGAATCTTTCAGCATCTTCCACCTGTCTCCACTCCCTGGTCTTGTTTCCATCCATTTGTTGGGGGTCACCACTGAACCCCCTGGTTACCTCAATGTTGGCTCAAGACGGGTCAGAGAAGTTGAGTCTGGAGGGGAAGGATTATCGGGGGATTGCTGACGGTAACATTGTTTCTATTTTTTCCCCTCATTCTAAAACTGGACACATTTTTTCCATCTTCTTTACACAGAGTAATATTTTTATAGTGAATTCATTGCACTGGATAAGTCTTTGTAAGGATATAGATGAGGGTCCCCCAAGTCTCCTGGAGTACAGTGATAGACCAGAGGGGGGTGTTATACGTTGTGACCCTCATTTAGAATATTTCAGCTATATTGCACATGGAAAGACATTTGCAGTAACATTTGATGGATTGTCACTTTGCCATGTGTATAGGGGCAGAGCGTCACATCTATTGTTGGTATATAATGCTGCAGTTGCATCACGTTGCATGTACAGGGTTGCGGATTTGCACCTGACCTTCTATGTACTTATAATTTCCTGTTCTATAACTTGTTCTGCCTTCGCCATCTGTATATACCTGATCTCAGGGACAAGTGAATGGTCTGGCAGCCACTGAGTGTATATTTGTGCATCATGTAATCCCAATATGTGGATAACTCTTCTGCTCAAGTAAGTGTCCTGGACCTGATCTTTTCACTTTACAAGGTGCTGGGAATCAATATCTCATTATTCTACAAACAACTTCAAGAGAAATTCGTAAAGCTGGAAAAATAAATGTTCCTGAACCCTCCGGTTACTTACAAACTTTATTTTTTTTAAGTCTTGAACACAGAAAAGACAAATTTTAGGTGGAATCTGGATGTGCGCCCCTTTCTGCAGGCAGTACGACCTGAGCAGATTGTCATGAGCGGTGGCGGTCCTCAAGACAAGACGTTCATCTATTGTGTCAAGATAAACATGGTTTTATATTTGTATATATATGTATGTATACCATAGGCCATTAATATGGAATGGAGGGGGTCCGACCCCTAGCACCCCCACCAATCAGCTGATTGAAGGGGTTTTGGTGTATTGCACCATACAGTGAGAGTGTCTGTTCACTTGGATGGATCAGAGTGGCAGAGAGCTGCAGTACCGGTCACAGCCACTGCATGGTGTATGGAGCTATGCTGGCTAAACAATATTTGATGGCAAAATAAACAACTCTATCTGTGCTGTCACTGATCCGACCTCCTGCATCCCATGGACAGTTGTATGGGCCACTCCTGTGGCTGGCAGGGTCAGCCTGATCATTCAAGTCTGCATTTCATTTCATTTCTATTGATGCAAAGCAATAGTTAACCCTTCCAGATCCTGAGCCCGGTAGTTATGCCGCTGTTTCTTACCAGTCCAGTAAGGTTCTGGACCCATGACCCTGCTGCGTACTCTGCTTTCCATACTAGATCCGATCTGATGAAGGTCCAATATGACCGAAACGTTATGATTATTTTTTGATCTAGTACTCCCTTTATGCTTGTCAAATCAATCCATGGCGTATTAATGTACTAAAAATAATAAATTTGTTTCACCCTTTCACCTATTTGCGGTGTGCAGCAGCATTTTGTTTACGCAGTAAGGTTCTCAGTCAAGACCCAGTCAAGTCCAATGATCTTGTGGTGCTAGTTATTCCTGACTATGTTCTTGCCTTACATTGGATAGAACATTTAGTTCTTGAACCGCTCTCCCGGTGTTGACACTAAGCTTTAGTTTAGACCATATTCCCAGGCTATGAGCACTTCCCTATCCAGTAACCATGGGCCCTGCAAACACAATTCCAATGATGTGACCATATTCCTGTATGTTGTCCTCTGCTCTTGTGACTATGTTCCTGTGCTGTGTGCATATATCTGTGCTGTGACCAAGCTACAGTCTTAGTTCTAGATTCTACTACCTGACTGTTCCTGGTGTTTGTGGTTCTGGTCCATTCTTGGTTCCTGTTCTTCTGGTCCAATCCCAGTGTCTATGCTTTACATTTTTTCAGGTGTTTTGCTCCTGGTCTGTTCCTGTTTGATTTTCCTAGTTATGTTCCATTCTGTCTTTCTAGTCTTCCTGGTTATGTTCCATGCAGCCTTCTTAATCTTCCTGCTTATGTTCCATGCTGTCTTTCTAATCCTCCTGGTCATGTTCCATGCTGTCTTTCTAATCTTCCAGGTCATGTTCCATGCTGTCTTTCTAATCTTCCTGGTCATGTTCCATGCTGTCTTTCTAATCTTCCTGGTCATGTTCCATGCTGTTTTTCTAATCCTCCTGGTCCTGTTCCTTGCTGTCTTTCTAATCTTCCTGCTCATGTTCCACGCTGTCTTTTTAATCTTCCTGGTCATGTTCCATGCACTTTTTCTAATCTTCCTCGTCCTGTTCCATGCAGCCTTCTTAATCTTCCTGGTCATGTTCCATGCTGTCTTTCTAATCCTCCTGGTCATGTTCCATGCTGACTTTCTAATCTTCCTGGTCATGTTCCATGCTGACTTTCTAATCTTCCTGGTCATGTTCCATGCTGTTTTTCTAATCCTCCTGGTCCTGTTCCTTGCTGTCTTTCTAATCTTCCTGCTCATGTTCCACGCTGTCTTTTTAATCTTCCTGGCCATGTTCCATGCACTTTTTCTAATCTTCCTCGTCCTGTTCCATGCAGCCTTCTTAATCTTCCTGGTCATGTTCCATGCTGTCTTTCTAATCCTCCTGGTCATGTTCCATGCTGACTTTCTAATCTTCCTGGTCATGTTCCATGCTGACTTTCTAATCTTCCTGGTCATGTTCCATGCTGTCTTTCTAATCCTCCTGGTCATGTTCCATGCTGTCTTTCTAATCCTCCTGGTTATGTTCCTTGCTGCCTTTCTAATCCTCCTGGTCCTGTTCCATACTTAACTATTCGTCTTGTTTCTGTCCTATTGTTGCAGCTCTGTCCAGTTGCCAACTGATGACTATTCTTGTAACCATGAACTGCTGATCTCCCTGTATCAAAGTCTACATCTCTTTGTATGACTTACAAACCAGGGTATTCCTTATATTCTGTACCCCAGTCTACGCTTGTTACAAGAAAATTAATAGACAATCTATCCCAAGAATAGGGCATTCATATTCCAGTCCTTTAAGACTACTACAAGACGCAATTGCTCTTCTTTGTGTCTCTCAACCTCCATGTACCATTATAGTGACCTTTGTGTCTCTTCAGGTACCACGACCCTGGTGGGATTGGTTTTTCTGCATTCACTACAGCTACACCACTTAACCTATGGAAAGGCTTTTCTCATTATCCTAACGGCCTGACCTCCAGTGATCATGAGAACAGGCCCCTAATGTGACTAGACCTGTGGTGCACACTCTCAGCAATGGTCCTTATACTTCTTTGGGAATGCTGGAGATTCCCATCCTGGAAATTCCATGGACGTGAACAAAGGACTGGCTGAGCACCACCAATATGGGGCACTTGGAGATCACCATTTATCTGAGTAGAAAACTTATTCTGTCTTGTGCATAGAGAAAAAGTTTTATCCAATGAGATTATCCAAGAGATTCGCAGCATATAAAAACCTTGGACGTTAGTTCAGAATTTTCACAATGTAAACTTCATGGGCTCATGGATACAACACAACCATGTGAACGAATCCTACACGGTGACACACGTCCTCCTTATTACACCAGTGGAACGTGCCACAATATTTTTCCCATGGATTCTGTATTTATCCCTGTATATGAAATTAGAGACCCTTGGAGGTCAGTATGAGCCCTTCCATACAATTTCGTGGCCCTTCATTCCATATCGTGTTTTATCGGTTTGTATAATGTTCTTGGTTTCATTCTATATTAGTAATCTAAAAATACTCAAAGCCTCTGATGGGTGACGTGAGCGACGTCCCCGTGTGTAGACCTCAACGTTGTGTCCTGTAGGTTTCAGGTGAATACAATAAATCCGATAGAAATTCTCCATCTCTTAATGCAAAATGTCCCCCCCATTAAACCGAAGCGTTGCAATAGATTTTTGAGCAGACTTTGAGAGTTCAGTTTCGGGACACAAGAAGATAGGTTTTATGGTATTTATGTTTCTAGAGAAAAGGAAGAAACCTAGAGAAGAGTCGAGGCGGGTGGTGGTAGTTATATAGGTCACAGTCTCTCCGCGTCTCTGAATGGTATTATATGGTGACATTGACAAAACAGGTCAATAACGCAACCTTTACAATAGTTCTAAAAGGGGGATGACAGCGAGAGATTTGAGTTGAAACTTATTGTTTCCATCTTTAAAATTATTTCTTTTCCATTCTACGTCAGCTGAAGAAAGGAGCAAAAATCCAGAGAAACTTTTCTCATTGTAACATTGTTGCGTGCGTGTCTATATAGAATTTAAAGGCACACGGAACCTTAAAGGTTATGTTACCCTTCGCAACCACATTTTGGATTCTGTTTCATTGTATCAAAAAAAGAGAAATACGATTCCAAATCCTTTCCTGGGTCACCATGTTAACAGACTACAAACAAACCCTGTGTTGTCTGATCCTGCAGTTGTAAGTCTATGGTCTACTCAGTAGCAATTGGTAAGTGGGGGCCCCGATACAAATGTTGCATGGGGGCCCAGAGCTTCGGCTCTCAGTCTACTTCTTGGTACAAACAAACCCTGTGTTGTCTGATCCTGCAGTTGTACGTCTATGGTTTACTCAGTAGCAATTGGTAGCACATGGTAAGTGGGGGCCCCGATACAAATGTTGCATGGGGGCTCGGAGCTTCGGCTCTCAGTCTACTTCTTGGTACAAACAAACCCTGTGTTGTCTGATCCTGCAGTTGTACTTCTCCGGTCTACTCAATGACATATCTATAGGGGGTGCCGAGGTAGCAATTGGCAGCACATGGTAAATGGGGGCCCCGATACAAATGTTGCATGGGGACTCGGAGCTTCGGCTCTCAGTCTACTTCTTGGTACAAACAAACTCTGTGTTGTCTGATCCTGCAATTGTACTTCTCCGGTCTACTCAATGACGTATCTATAGGGGGCGCAGAGGTAGCAATTGGCAGCACCTGGTAAGTGGGGGCCCCGATACAAATGTTGCATGGGGGCCTGGAGCTTCGGCTCTCAGTCTACTTCTTGGTACAAACAAACCTTGTGTTGTCTAATCCTGCAGTTGTACTTCTCTGGTCTACTCAATGACGTATCTATAAGGGGCGCAGAGGTAGCAATTGACAGCACGTAGTAAGTGGGGGCCCAGATACAAATGTTGAATGGGGGCCCGGAGCTTCGGCTCTCAGTCTACTTCTTGGTACAAACAAACCCTGTGTTGTCTGATCCTGCAGTTGTACTTCTCCGGTCTACTCAATTATGTATCTATAGGGGGTGCATTGGTAACAATTGGCAGCACCTGGTAAGTGGGGCTCCCGATACAAATGTTGCATGGGGGCCTGGAGCTTCGGCTCTCAGTCTACTTCTTGGTACAAACAAACCCTGTGTTGTCTGATCCTACAGTTGTACTTCTCCGGTCTACTCAATGACGTATCTATAGGGGGTGCCGAGGTAGCAATTGGCAGCACATGGTAAGTGGGGGCCCCGATACAAATGTTGCATGGGGGCCTGGAGCTTCGGCTCTCAGTCTACTTCTTGGTACAAACAAACCCTGTGTTGTCTAATCCTGCAGTTGTACTTCTCCGGTCTACTCAATGACATATCTATAGGGGGTGCCGAGGTAGCAATTGGCAGCACATGGTAAATGGGGGCCCCGATACAAATGTTGCATGGGGGCTCGGAGCTTCGGCTCTCAGTCTACTTCTTGGTACAAACAAACCCTGTGTTGTCTAATCCTGCAGTTGTACTTCTCCGGTCTACTGAATGACGTATCTATAGGGGGTGCAGAGGTAGCAATTGGCAGCACCTGGTAAGTGGGGCCCCCGATACAAATGTTGCATGGGGGCTCGGAGCTTCGGCTCTCAGTCTACTTCTTGGTACAAACAAACCTTGTGTTGTCTAATCCTGCAGTTGTACTTCTCTGGTCTACTCAATGACGTATCTATAGGGGGCGCAGAGGTAGCAATTGGCAGCACGTAGTAAGTGGGGCCCAGATACAAATGTTGAATGGGGGCTCGGAGCTTCGGCTCTCAGTCTACTTCTTGGTACAAACAAACCCTGTGTTGTCTGATCCTGCAGTTGTACTTCTCCGGTCTACTCAATTATGTATCTATAGGGGGTGCATTGGTAACAATTGGCAGCACCTGGTAAGTGGGGCCCCCGATACAAATGTTGCATGGGGGCCTGGAGCTTCGGCTCTCAGTCTACTTCTTGGTACAAACAAACCCTGTGTTGTCTGATCCTACAGTTGTACTTCTCCGGTCTACTCAATGACGTATCTATAGGGGGCGCAGAGGTAGCAATTGGCAGCACATGGTAAATGGGGGCCCCGATACAAATGTTGCATGGGGGCCCGAAGCTTCGGCTTTCAGTCTACTTCTTGGTACAAACAAACCTTGTGTTGTCTAATCCTGCAGTTGTACTTCTCCGGTCTACTCAATTACGTATCTATAGGGGGTGCATTGGTAACAATTGGCAGCACCTGGTAAGTGGGGCCCCCGATACAAATGTTGCATGGGGGCCTGGAGCTTCGGCTCTCAGTCTACTTCTTGGTACAAACAAACCCTGTGTTGTCTGATCCTACAGTTGTACTTCTCCGGTCTACTCAATGACATATCTATAGGGGGTGCCGAGGTAGCAATTGGCAACACCTGGTAAGTGGGGGCCCCGATACAAATGTTGCATGGGGGCCCGAAGCTTCGGCTTTCAGTCTACTTCTTGGTACAAACAAACCCTGTGTTGTCTGATCCTGCAGTTGTACTTCTCTGGTCTACTCAATGACGTATCTATAGGGGGTGCCGAGGTAGCAATTGGCAGCACGTGGTAAGTGGGGGCCCCGATACAAATGTTGCATGGGGCCCCGGAGCTTCGGCTTTCAGTCTACTTCTTGGTAACCTTCAATATACATGTTAGCAAAACGTGGGTGTTAGATGTCTGTAAGCGCATATTACACAGGGCTTGTAGTCTGTTACCATGGAGACACATATAGTAGTTCTTCGTAGGTGCAGTAAATAGAAACTGTAGGAGATTTTTCAGCAAGTCTGTTTGCAAAAAAATAGGTTGTGCTGTTAAAGGCAACATATTAAACTAAACTTTACAGATACGATCACACTATTTTTTTTATCCTTTGGTCTGTTAGTAAGATACATGAGCTAAGTAGTAGCGCGGGTCATTTTCAGGCCAGTGACCTTATTCATGAGCTGTCCAGGGTTCCTCTCTACCACGTGACCCCCACACAGGCTCTCACTATGTTATAGGGTCTTCTGTGAGCACTGGGTTGTCTTCTCTGCGCCTTCCCACCAGTCTCTCAATAGGATTTTCATAGGAATGGAGCTTTAACATGAGAGAGATTCAAGCGCGTGTAGCGGGGTCCTCCCATATTCACAGAGGATCTCCGTTATAGGAACTGAACCTCCATTATCTGGAAGCCAATGTTGCCTCATTGCACCATTTTGGAAGTGAAGTTATGTGTGATCTGATTCCTACACCATTGCGTCTTCTGAGTCTCATTTCCTACATCGCCATCTTGGACTCTCCAAACCCCATCTGACTTAGGAGGGCTGAAGACCATTTAGAATATGAAAAACTTAAATATGGTATTGCTGGAATTGTATGGGATTGTAACCCTTCCCTCCAATGGGACAATTGGCTCAGTCTTATGGGGTTTTTGTGGACCATCTTAGTAGGTTTATAAGTTGGACTTGCTGGACTTGTATCTTTGGTCGACTCGGTTTGCTACGAACCAGATTTGACCTGAATATTCCAAATTGTTCGTTTTTTAACTAAAGTAAATCAGCTGTTACTGATACATTATTATATTTTGGGGTCTCCTTAAATCCCCGAATATAATAGGTGGATGCCTAGAGGAGGTGACAGAAATTAAAAAATAAAATTTCCTTCCGCTACCTCTTCCGACCTCCTTCCTTGGTGTCTTCCTCCTGGTGATGTCTGGCACCCTTCTGTAACGTCATACACCCGGGGTGACCCCTTAGGCCTGTGATTGAGTCTCAACGGTGACAGGATGTCATGAGGTGGACCAGAAGAGGTAACGGAAGGGGAGTATAAATTTTTTTTAATTTTTGTTGCCTATCCAATCGTCCACCTGTAATATGCAGACCCAACATATAATAATTCCCCTCCTGGTTCTATCTGATCAAGTTTGGACCAAACAAGGGTAAACTTTGTCTGAACACAGGACGAAGCAAATCTGGGGTTCGCCCATCTTCAGTTACTATGTCTTATGGATGTAGTCTTGGAAATTGAAGACAAATATACTCGACCAATGCGCAGACTAGGGTTGATCGATCGGGATTGGAAAAGATCAGATTCTGATCGGCAAAGGAGCAAATTTCACGATCGGGATCGGCTGGAAAATGATCGGAAATCAGATTTTAAAAGCGATCCTGAAATCTCAAGATCGGCTCAACCCCAATGGGTCATCGATTTCTTATGACTGGGCTCCTGTGTTGTGCCGTCATGCTTGTTCCTGTAGAGTTCCGCCGTATAACGCCCCTTCAAGTTCCTTTAAATGTCAGACCCTTCACGATCTGTCAAAAGGAAGAATTCACTTTTTTTTAAGTTTGGGGAAAAAAACAAAAAACTATAAGTTTATTTGAAAACCGGGTTTTTTAAGCAAGGAAATAAAGCAAACAGCTGCCAATTGTAATCTGCCTCCTCCACGACATTTACAGCGTGTCTGACAT
This sequence comes from Leptodactylus fuscus, assembly GCF_031893055.1. Classification (NCBI taxonomy): domain Eukaryota; kingdom Metazoa; phylum Chordata; class Amphibia; order Anura; family Leptodactylidae; genus Leptodactylus; species Leptodactylus fuscus. The sequence continues at coordinate 5,336,322 of NC_134271.1, read as the reverse complement.
TTCGGCTGCTATCAATGAGAGGAGAGAATCCTCCCTAAGGGAGCGAGTGTTATTTCTGCAGCTAATTGACTGGCTGACACCTCCATTCATAGAGCCAGGTATTGGTGGCTGTTTACCATGCATGATGACTTCAGCAATTTATGACTTTCAGCAAAGTAAAGAATATTGATGTCCTTACAAGCCCGTAAAAGGTTTTACTTGATTCCATCAATTTGGTCTTAGAGAAAACACAGAGGCAGATGAACCGCACACAAAGGCGGCATCGCAATTCAGTCTGGGCCGTCGGCTCATTGACATGCACCAGAGACTAGAAAGGAACAGGGATCGTAATGGATTCCAGGGGTTCGATATCGTCTGTGCCTATGGAAGAGGGATTCCCTGGTAGGACAAAGATGTTACTGAGTAACGACCAGAGGATTAGGGAACTCAATGTCTGACGTTCCCATGACTGGGACTGGGCCAAGAGAGTGTGAGCTTCACAGCCAATGGGTACACCCTGCCATAACCTGCCTTCATATATTTAGGGTGGGCCTGCACCTTGTTGGAAAATGCTCTCCACCTCCATGGATCATGGTGACCATTATGTTACAACCTTCCATGAATCTCTACTTATTCGGTTGCAACTGTGTAGCATACAGTAAAAAAAGTGCTGCAAAGTAAGTGCTATACAAACTGCTGTAAAGTAAGTGCTAGAAAAAATGCTGCAATGTAAGAGCTGGAAAAAGTGCTGCAAAGTGCTACAAAGTATGAGCTGTAAAAAGTGCTGCAAAGTAAAAGCTGAAAAAAGTGCTGCAAAGTGCTGGAAAAAAGTGCTTCAAAGTATGAGCTGGAAAAAGTGCTGCAATGTACGTGCTGGAAAAGTGCTGCAAAGTGTTGGAAAAAGTGCTGCAATGTAAGTGCTAGAAAACCTGCTGCAATGTAAGAGCTGCAAAGTAAGTGTTGGAAAACGTGCTGCTAAATGCTGGAAAAAGTGCTCAAAGTAATAGCTGCAAAAAGTGCTGCAAAGTAAGTAATGCTTTCAAAAATAGAAGTAATAGTTTATTTTTCCAGTTAACAAAATGAAGAGTAATCTAGATCAAATAACTCTTTGGTGTGACCTTTGTCCTTTGGAGGAGGAGTCCTGAATATGCTCATCCCATCTCAATATCATCCAGTCTGTCTGGGATGACATGAAGAGACAGACGGATTGGAGCAAGCAACATTCACAGAAGATCTGGGCTTAGTTTTCCAAGATGGCGGCGGGAACAACCTCCCTGCCCAGTCCTGCCAAAAACTGTCTGCAAGTACCGAAAAGAACTGATGAAGCAAGTATGGCAGGTAAATGTATATTGCATAATAGCACTATGTGATACAGACTGCAGACCGCAGTTACAACGTTGCGCTGCATCACTCACTCACACTATGTGACTAGTTCAGGGATGACCCCTGGTATCTCACACTGACTACAGAAGGATTGCAGCCATGCTCCACTTTGTACAATTTTAACTCCACGGCCACCGGTTCACTTTGAAAACCTGGAGGAATGCCGCGCGTTTCGTTTGTAAGACAATGGGCAGAGCAGGCAAGGATCTGTCTCCCAAGCGTTTGGTGCGGGGGCTCATTATAAGCAGCAGTACAGCGGCAGTATAGGATATCTCTATGGTCACATACACTTAGCTAATCGATGAACCCTTCTACCGCTTTGTACTTTTCATATAATAGCGGTGCAAAGATTGTACACAACATGCTCTTATCAAATTTCCTTTTTATGAAAGGTGAAAAGCCCCAGACGTTGCGATCTGGCTCAGTCTGACATCCTGCCATTTCGGACACCTCTGGCATTTCTCCGGGGAGCCTGTTCTCAAATTGAGGAGACTGTTCTGATAAGAAGATCATTAGTGGACTTAACATATTACTGCAGAACATCGTGGGTTAAGAGGTGGCGCTGCCTAAAGACTGCTGCTATTAAACGGAGTCAACTCGGGATCTATATCTCAGAGACTTGTTATTGTCGCTCCTTTGTTACCGGGATTAAAGGAACTTTTATAGTCCTAGTTTGTAGGTCTGACAGATTAAATGACGTTTTAGGCGATAGGTTTTTAACTCTGACCTGTTACTTGCAGGAGGCAGGAGAATGTAGTGTGAAACTGCATGTCATAGGATACACCGGAGGTTCTGCACACAGCACTCACTGATCGTATAGGCGGTTAGTGTAGACTCGGATGAGTTTATAAACCTGCAGCTAAAACCTGCTGCTGTAATGGGGCTCGATATGTTTTAGATGGGGTCCCCTCAGGATCCAGGGTTCAGTAGTGACTGCGGCGTCTGCATAGTAGTTCTGCCATTGGATGCCAGCAGTGCTCAGAAGTAACAGGCGCATGCTTGGCCAAGCAAACTGGGGACCTCTTTGATGAATGCAGACTCGGGGGAATTTGCTGGCGGCTTTTCACAATTTTACAAAGTTCTCACCAGGTATACTGTGAGACTGCATGACCTCCCCCGCCCTGAAAGATTTACACCCACCGCTACTTCTACATGGTGCCCCCTACTATATGGGTATATAAGGGTATAGCTGAGCAGGCGGCTCTACCGGTGTATTAATATTATAATTACACTACAATGAGAATTCTAGAATATTTGCATAAAATGTTACATTGTAAATCGTTAACTTTTCCTCAGCAGTTGATTTCATTGTAACTTTAGCACTCAATAAGCGGAACTGCACTGACGTGTGCGGAGACAAACGATCAGGAAGTGTCATCCTTCTTGTAGGAACACTAAAGGCGGCGTAAAGGAAGCCTCATTACCATTCGGCGGCGGGTTTACAGTAAATAGTGCTGTCTTTACGCAGCTTTTATTGGCTGTTGATGGTCCTAATATTCCCCAGAGCTGTGAAATGAGTGGCTGGAAGACCATTATTACACTTCCTTGTTGAATAATAAACTAAGCTGTGAATACGGCGGTAAACCATCCCGAACGCACAGTAATTTCTTTTAAGCATCCGAAGAAAATTTCCTGTAACTTACTCTTGTCAGTAATATAACAGGGGAAGGGTTTAAAAATCTGTATTTTACAGACAAAATTTTTTTACATATTCTATCTATCTATCTATCTATCTATCTATCTATCTATCTCCTATCTAGCTATCTATCTATCTATCTATCTATCTATCTATCTATCTATCTATCGCCTATCTATCTATCTATCTATCTCCTATCTAGCTATCTATCTATCTATCTATCTATCGCCTATCTATCTATCTATCTATCTATCTATCTATCCATCCATCTCCTATCTATCTATCTATCTATCTCCTATCTATCTATCTCCTATCTATCTATCTCCTATCTATCTATCTATCTATCTATCTCCTATCTATCTATCTATCTATCTCCTATCTATCTATCTATCTATCTATCTATCTATCTATCTCCTATCTATCTATCTCCTATCTATCTATCTATCTATCTATCTATCTATCTATCTATCTATCTCCTATCTATCTATCTATCTATCTATCTATCTATCTATCTATCTATCTCCTATCTATCTATCTATCTATCTATCTATCTATCTATCTCCTATCTATCTATCTATCTATCTCCTATCTATCTATCTATCTATCTCCTATCTATCTTTCTATCTATCTATCTATCTCCTATCTATCTATCTATCTCCTATCTATCTATCTCCTATCTATCTATCTCCTATCTATCTATCTCCTATCTATCTATCTATCTATCTATCTATCTATCTTTCTATCTATCTATCTATCTTTCTATCTATCTATCTATCTATCTATCTATCTATCTATCTATCTATCTTTCTATCTATCTATCTATCTATCTATCTATCTATCTATCTCCTATCTATCTATCTATCTCCTATCTATCTATCTATCTCCTATCTATCTATCTCCTATCTATCTATCTCCTATCTATCTATCTCCTATCTATCTATCTCCTATCTATCTATCTATCTATCTATCTATCTATCTATCTTTCTATCTATCTATCTATCTATCTATCTATCTATCTATCTATCTCCTATCTATCTATCTATCTATCTATCTCCTATCTATCTATCTATCTATCTATCTATCTATCTATCTATCTTTCTATCCATCTCCTATCTATCTTTCTATCTATCTCCTCTCTTCTATCTCTCTTCTATCTATCCATCCATCATCTATCTTATCTTATCTTTTCGATCATCTATCTTATCTTATCTGTCCATCTATCTAATTGAGACAGGTTCAACCCAAATATCCCAAATTGTTAGTTTTTTTACAAAACCAAATAATTGGGGAATCGTCTTGGATGAACTAAATGGCCTGGTGACCTCATGCATCCAGGGTCATCACTGAGGCCTGTGATTGGGCAACAGAAGTCACAGGGGCTCGCCAAGTGTTAGGTCATGATGCCATGGTGCTTGATGTGCCCTTGTCACCTCGGGGGTCTCAAGAGATCCCAGTGTATAATAAGGTCACTTCTGATTCTATTGGACCCAAAATAAACCAGCGACCTAACCCATCTGAACCTGAATCTAAGTGAATCTCAGGAGGTTTGTCCATCTCTGTTTGCAAGAATATGTGTTTGGTTATCTCTAAAACTGAGAGAAGGGAGAAGAGGAGCAGAGAGACTTGGCACGACTTGGAGCGGAGAACTGTAAGAGCAGCACAACCAGCTAGCTGAAGGAGTTACGCAGATTCTACATCATTGTCATAGGGGACTATATAGAAACTTGCATTTGGTGGGGAAAAGAACAATTCAGAAATGTTGGTATAAAGGTGTCAATAGTCTGTAAGAAGGAAGTTATAATAAAATACTTACTTTTCTCCACTTTGATGTTCCCTGCATGTTGCACAAGGAATTGGACGCTGAACTGGTTGAAATGGAGAAGGTTCCATATATTACATATATTCACAGATGACCATGTGACTGATACATCCAGAGAACCCCTTTAATGTATCAATTGATGACCCATGAATTGATTGATATCTTAGGATTGGTCACCAATTGAAGATTGGCGGGGTCATATTAGTTATTAATTAGGGAATCTGTTGGGGTGATTTGGGACACTAAACCACCATTAGCTCCTTAATCTAATGTCCCAAATTGCTCCGTTATAAAGTCGTCCGTGTCTACAATAATAAAGTTATACTCGCTCTGCCACTGTATTCCTCGTACTGGTTCTTCAGCGCACACCTCGGCCTCACATCTCCCAAACCTCCGGCACTTGGGTGGTAAAGTCGCGGTGTACGTCCTGCGCAGACATCGGGAGCACCAGAGAGGAGTTCCATGAGTCTCATCTCTAGGTAAGAATAAAGGTTTATCTTTTAAAATGGAGACACAAATGGATTTAGAACTTAAAGTTATTTGTTAAGAAGGATTTCTTTATAGTCGTCCCTGGATCCATTACACGTTAGACCTCAATATTGTCTGATGGATCTCATCAACTTCAACTGGGGACCATAGGCAGTGACGGAGTACCAAAGGATCATCTGGAGGGTCCAGAAGAAGACATCCAAGTTTGAAGGCCACCATGGTCTATCTACTAGAGGTTGTTGGAGGGTGGGCGCCAAGAATCATGTAATCTGATGTACCCAAGGAACTTCAGTCCGACACTGTGTGTAGGTTTCTTCCAAGAAGTTGGTCCGGCCGACTACATTCACATCTGTCTTTGAGTCCCCATTTGTAGCCTCTGGAGCAAAAATCCTGGTCAAAAAATGTCTCCAAGGCCGATTATATCATCCGGTAATGTCTATTAAAAATGATCAGTCACCCGATGGACCCCATTACGGCCAATAGCGTCCCCAGGGAGTGGTGGCTGTCCATTAATATATGGTCCTACGATGAAGCCGAAGAACAAACCCCCCCCCCCCATCTCAGGTGTGAACGAGGTCTTCTACTGTATTTTGTCTATTCTGTAAACTTATCACTTCCAAAGCCATAAAATCCATCCTATTGCTCTTTGCTCTGCACTAAAAGCCGGTCCTAATATACATCATAGTTTGTGGACAGCTTTAAGACTTCGCCAACACCATCAGCACAGGAGGCCCTGACCTCTCCTCTGCTCCTCGCCCGCCTCCTCCACCAGATATTTTCGTCTTTCTATGCTGGGAAACCAGGGGGCTTTCCAAATTGTCTTTTGTGGTTTCGTTCTTGGCTTTGCTGAAGCCCTAATTTTGTCCCCTTTAAATTGACTTTGTTTATTGCTATTAATATTTCATATTAAAATTGAATATTTAACTTTGCTGGTTAATTTTTAATGGCGAGCATTCTACATTTGGACGTCTCCTCTTGGAGCGTGTAGCTACTTTGGGTTATACCACCTGTCTAGCTCATCGCTCTAGATTTCCCATAATTGTTTTCCTTCTCTTTTAATTCCAGCATCACTTCGTAAGATTTGGGAAGGAGATGCCCAGAATATGAGATTATGCTAATTATACAGATGAACACAATTACTGGAACACAGAGAGCTGGAATATCATCCGTATTCACCAAGGGTTTAGCCAAGCCTTGCCGGGGAGGACACAAGGACATTGAGTTCTTTTTCATTTATTGTATTATTTGGTTTCCCATATTATATGGCGCCTCCATATTCTGCAGAGTCGTACAATGAATGCACCAATTAGTCGGGTAATTCCATATTCATCAGTTGACGTCCATTGTTGGACTGGCCCACGGGTGAGCAGGTGGGTGGCAGGCTGACCAATATTCTTGGTCCCACAGGGTCATCATTGAGGTCCATAAACATGGAACAAACAATTGTACCAAGCGACCAAATTCTGTCCATTCCAACAGTCCTTTTGGAAGTATTGACAGTAATGAACTGGAGCACTGATGAGCAGCAGGAAACCGAAGACACACACCCAGAATTCCCGAATTCTGGTCGTTTATCATTGTGGTCCAATCACTTGGGGTGCACCGACGTCAAGATGCTGGGTCAATGCATTCTGACATTGGGAGTTGACCTCAGCAGTGACACCACAACAGTGTTTTATGGATGGTGAATCCAAAAAGGTTTCCATTTGGCTTGAACCTGAAACATTGTGAAAATTCTGGTCAAATCCAAGTCTATCTGAATCGGTTTACTAATCCCTACCCATTACCAATCTTCCTGCAGCATCTCTTCTGCCCGAGTGCTGCAGCTGTGTCAGCAGATATCCCCAACTCTAGGACCTCAAGGGGCCCTAACTCAATGCAAGAGCCCAACAACAATGGTGCAGCCCCAAAGGGTTAAATGACACTATATAAATATACACTCAGAGATACATTGTCATAACTTGCAGGTACAGAATGTTCCTATCAAATACCGAATGTTTATTATCCTCATCAGAAAAGTTGAATTTTCCCTCCAGACGCCCCAAGAAGCCGCGCTGAGGAGGAGGTGATGTTTATTGTTCTACGATACAAGTCTAATGTGTTACACGTCTGTGCGGCAGAAGTGCAAATCCAAAATATGTTCTTATACCAGGCTGGGGATGGGAATTTTTACAAATTGAACATGGCTGTTAATTTATTACCTGCAAATTTCTCATCTTCCTCTGCAAAAAAAGTAAATCTGCATCTGATTAGCACAATTCTCCCATCTTATTGTTGGTTACACTTGTATCGTGGAGCCCTACGCTAAGTATTAAGATGGCTGTCTCAGGTCCTTCCTTCCTATTCTACAGGGCCTGGGAGGTCGGCCCACTTTTTTGGGAATTCACAAGGTCCCCCTTACTTTCCAGGAGCCACATAGACTTTCCAAGAGAAATTCCAGGGCTCCACGTAATAAAGCTCTTCCTCTGCAAGTCGCACCCCCCCCCCCAATGGTTCCCGACTCAGCGGGACAGTCCAGGATTTCGGGTACTATCCTAGTTGTAAGGGGTTAGAATGACTTCAACTTATCGTCCAGAGAAAGCAGAGGAGTTGAATACAATGATGAAGCAGAAACCAGTCCGCTCCCTACTTTACCATTTGCCCCGTCTCTATATCGGGAGCTGTCGTAGCGTTGTGATGACATCACTTACATTGCACCTGTAGCTCCCTGAAGCCTCCAGGACAGAAGAGAAGAAAAACAGGGGAACGGGGCAAGTATTAGGGTTTTTATTATCTTTGTTTGATATTGTGGGGGCAACAGGAGAGGAACATCATGGGGGAACTAGAAGGGGACATTAAACTGTGGACGGTAACTGGAGGGGGGACATTATAATGTGGGGCATACCATGTCAGGGTGACTGTAGGGGCATCATACTGTGTGGCGGCATAAAGAGGAATGAATAGGGTCACTTTACCATTGGATACTTGGAGTCTGGGTCTTCTGCAGTGAGTTACAAAAAAAAACATCAAAAATTGGGTGTTTTTTCTAGCAGCCCACTAGCACATTTGCCCATGGGCAACTGAATTCTGTAGGTAAAACCTGCAGCAGAAATTAATATGTTGCCGGCTCGAAACAAAGATCAACTTGTAATGTAGGTGTTTATTGCAATAAGTGGATACTTTAGTTCACAATTGGTTAGGCGAGGTTCACATCTGCGCACAGGTCATGGACGATAACGTGGTCCGCCCAAGAAACTGCAAAAAATTAGCGGGTATAAACTTAGCCTTACGGAGTTTGCCATGGCAAGAGGTGCTATAATCATGTTCCCAATGGAAGCGATATAAAAAGTGGAAAAATGGGTAAATCTGAGTATTTTTGGGGAAAGGTGCGGCAGAGAACTAAGAATGCGGCAACGAGAATTCAATTTTTAATGAATTTTGCCGCCTCAATTTTCGATGGGGATTCGTTTATGTTACTTTTTCCTCGTCTTTCCCCACCTCTGGCAGGGGAGGGCGCGATGAGGGGAGATCGGTGGGATTTGGGAATTCCAATTTGTATTGTACATTCAACACTTTGGCGCAACATATTGAAAAATCCCCCAAGCATGAAGAGGAGCGAAGCGTCTAACGTTCCTGGAGATTTAGGTCACACGTATTATGGCATGGCCTCAATTTTGATAAATTTGCTTCAATTTGTACCATTTTCGCCGGCATGTAAATGTATTCATCATATGACACGATTGATCAATCTCCGCTCATCTCCGGGAACAAATTCAGTTTCCGTCCAGCTTGTAATGGAAGGATTTCAAGGATAGGTAATTGCTACAGAAATTTTCTGAATGTGGATTTGGGAGAAATTTCCTGCAGATTTGTAACAGTTTGCTGTTAAAATTAAAAACATTAAATTGGGGAAATCTGCAAAAATCTATTCTATTTTGGGTTTATTGCCAAAATGAATTTTACAAATTCCTCATTGAAGCCAGTGGGGGAAATCCTTAAAGGGAGTCTGTCACCAGGAATGTAACTAAAAGTATTGTACGATAGATCAGGGTCATGTAATGGCTTTTTTTTCGTTTCCAAATCCAGGTCTCTGTTGCAATGATAAATATCTAAATGTTATTATGCACATGAGCAGTCTGGAGCACTGAGGACATTTCTGGTGCACCGGATGGCTACCATGTTGTGATTGGCTCCCTTGCCGAAGCGATTGGGAAGAGATAGAACCAGACAGAAATGCTGAAGTCTCGCCTAGCCCTGTATTCTGGTGCATTACATGCCAGGCCGGAGCGGGTGTATACAGACAGCCTGGACGGTAAGGAGCAGTTGTGCCGATAGAGAGAATCGTGGCACATCCGATCCTGGTTACCAAATTCAGTTTGGGAAGCTTGCTGCTTGCCTCAAGGGTTTTTGCCTTCCTCTGTAGGAGTGTGGGTTGAACCTGAAGGTCCTGGATCTCTACTCAACCTTATTACTATGTCATTATCTAACTAGGCAAAAAAGTGGATCAGTCCCTACAAGTTGTCCCAGTCCCAGAACTAGTGACCACTGTATACTTTAGTATATGGAACATGGACTACAGGTGGGTGTGACCTATATCCGGACGTGTCCTGCCATACCTTTGTGAGATTAGACAAGATGCACCAAAACCTGCCAGATAACCTGCTTTTAACAAAACCCACTTGCATTACTCACAATGCTCTCCAGCATAGGGTGGACATAGCATTGGTGCAACCTGTGCACATGGGCCAGGAGGCCGGGGGGGGGGGGGGGGGGGGCTGTCCTATTAACAGCAGCTTTCTACGGTCTATTAGATTGTGGGTAGAAGCTAAACTAATAAAATTCATGGCTAAGGATTACCGGGGATGCTGCAAGCTAGGACACTAAAAAACAAGGGACCCTTAGTTGTTCTTGTGCAGGGGCCCTCCGTCATCTGTTCCCTCCCCTCCCAACCAGAATATCGTAATTCCAAACCTGGCCATGTCTCTAGATATCTCAAGACTAATTCTAGAAATCCAGGCCTTATTGAAATCCAAACCTGAAGCTTTTCTATAGCATTCCTTCTATGCACCATATGGTTGATCGTCGGAAGCACCTTGAAGACTCAGGAGAGGGTGTCCGATCCATAACTATGCGAATTCACTCTAATGGATCATCGTGAACAAAATCTCCCCAGATGATGGATAAGTTCTAGCGCCGACCAGAATAATAAAGTCCGGGACGATCTATTTTAGTAACCACAGACGCGATCATGCAGACGCTCAAGTGGCATAAGTCCAAGTTAACATATTGTTTGATAGAGTTGGCAGGCAAACCTAATATGCCATGGGGTTGTTCTGTCTTCATGTCAACATATTTTCCTGACCTTCACACAAGTTCTCCTTTCCTTCAGCTTGTCTCTATTAGCTGTCTTCCATGGCTAACAAGGACCCTTTTGACCTTTTGTACCGAATTGCTACTTAATTCCTATTTGCTTCCTCGTATTTAGCTTAAAGATTCCTGCCCTCTGGTCTATGGACTTACTTTTAACTAATAACAATATCAAGCAGAGTAAACACACGTTAATAGATAATGACTTACTAATTGCAATGTGATTATGTCCTCGGCTTCATGAGTCAGCAGGTACAATGTTGCAGATACAATCATGATGGTAAATAGGTTTTCTAAGGCGCCGCCATGTATGGAGAGCCTCATTTACTGCGCCGCTCTGCAGGCGAGGAGGGACCGCTCTACAGATGGGTAAAGATTTAACAAGTTGAAGTTCTCATCATAGATCCTTGTGCAGACTGCGGTATAATGGCTGTTTATAATAGGAGTCATAATAAGGTTCCCATAGATGGCCATGGGGCTGTAATGATGCCGGATCACAGGGCGAACGCTAATCGGAAATATTCAACTCAGGCTTCTCCTTTTCAGATACTTTATGACTTTTACACATTTCCAAACTTGACTTTTTCAGGCTCCGGCTGCGGGCACTTGGCTTCCTCAGGACTCATCTGTTCTCTAGCGGTGATCGGACCTTCCCGGCTAGTACTTCCGACCCTTCTAGTCCTACACTACCTGCTACCTGCCGCCACCATAGACCGGTCCCAGGCCTTTCCCTCGGTCTGCAGCCTCAAAATGTGCCCAGTTACTCAGCTTCCAGAGGGCAAGAAACCCCCCTTATACCTTATTCTACATGCAACCTCTGTCCCCGTATGAATGCAGTGTTTGCTATCTCTACCGCCATGGCGAGTACATGGTCTAGGATCCCTGCATTCTCAAAGGAGTTTGGCTGACCTGCCCTCTCTGCCTGATCCTAAGTCCTAAGGCCTCCATTTACCCCCAGGCCCCTCTAGTGTAAAGCACCGCATCCAAACAAGGTGCAAACAGGCTTAAAGGCATCAAAGCAATGGGGTATATACTTGTTTAACACCTTAAAGGGCCAGCTCTAGATATTTTGCTACCACATTTACTGGAGTCTGTAGGACGCTATCATATAGTACACATTGCTATAGTATGGCCTAAGGATCCATAACAATAGTGGATATATAAATCATGCGTATGCAGAGACAGGAGGAGTGTAGCGGGGGATATAGGCAGGGGGCTAGGACGCCCGAGCCGCTACATGACCATCAGGCAGAGAAGTAGTTGCTTACATCTGGAACTTAAAGGGTTTATTTAGGACATGGCTGCTTTCTTCTTTTCAGGAGGTGACATCATGTCCGTCCTTCACATGGCCATGCTGCAGCTCAGTCTCATTCATTCTCATGGGACAGAGATGTGGTGTTACCCTGTGACCAACACACGTGAGGTCCTGAGAAGAAGAAACAGCCAAGTTTACAAGTCCTGCACAAAAGTTTACAAGTCCTGCACAAGCCCTGTAAGTGATTCTTGATCTTTGTACATTCTCCGGTAAAGAGGTATCAAGACCCAGAGCAAAAGGTACAGCCTGGAAATGGCTCAAAACAAACTGGATTTGACCCAAATATTCCAAAAGTTTTGGGTTTGTTGCAAACCTAAAAAAATGGGGGTTTGTCTCTTGCGGATTGAAACTGCAATGACTATACTGTGGGGGTTCTCTGTTCATCCCCTCCCCTGGGCCGCTGCCTATTATACTCCGCGGTGTGAAGAGATTCCAGACAATAAGAATTTCACTTCTAGTTTTGTCCAAACTTGTTTGACCCGAAACAAATCTTTGGGCCGAACAATCCGAGACTGAAACGCGACAAATCTTTCGAGGTTCTCCCATCCCAGTACAGCCATGTTCAGCATACAGAGAGGAAACATTTCATCCTTCAGATGTCACATTAGTGTCTTCGGAATATATATTACATGGTGACCTAGTCTTATAACATTGTAACCAGCGAGCAATGATTGTGACTGATTGTACGTTACCTATCAATGTGCAATTGTATCCAATTTACTTACACGACCTTATCCTGCAGGATGGAAAATATTCTGTATCAATTTGTAACTTTTTGATTTACGTTGCTGGGTCTTTTATACCGAACGTCTAATGGGAGGTCTCACAGTTGTCAGTCATTGATTAGGACCGCCCACTGGACTCCTGAGCACAGAATGAGAAGAGATCAAGCAACAAGGGGCAGCATGCAGATTGTATGTAAATGAAATCCCACCCGCTTGTGTTTTATTCTATAGCAGACACATATGTGTGACCATAGTGGCCTGGATACAATAGAGCAGCCATCACTACCGTACGTTCCGTCTTATCCCTCGCACTCACACATGGATCTATATCCTTGTATAGGAATATTTATGTAAGTACATTTAATTAACATCGTCTCCATTTCTCACACAAACTGTCTGCAGAAGCCTCCCCTCCCAAAAGATGGAAATAGCTCGCTGCAGAACATTTATTGGCAGCGAAGGGGGAAGAATAGGACCCGACTCCTACTGAATTCAAAGATAGCTCTTTGGAAAGATGTTTCTCTAAACAGCCTGCTGCGGGCCGTGTCACTCTAGTCCTGCAGCCCACTCATTCCTCATTCTCTAGCCAAGTGCTAGCAAAAGCAGACTGAATCACATTGACTTCCCCAACACTCCATCTCATGCCCGAACCAAAAATATTACTTTATCATTTGCAAATACAATTAAATAGCCTTCTGTTACCCGGCTTACATAACCGAGAGCAGCGGGAGAGGCCCAGGAAGAGCTGGTGGTAACAGCAAAGCTTCTAGAACAAAAGAACAAATGCGCTATATGCGTGAAAGATCCTTCATACAGTAACCTTCTAACCATACAGAATATGAGATTTCTTATACTGAGGGATGTTATCTATCTATCTATCTATCTATCTATCTATCTATCTATCTAATATCTATCTCCTATCTATCTATCTATCTATCTATCTATCTATCTATCTATCTATCTATCTCCCATCTATCTATCTATCTATCTCCTATCTATCTATCTATCTATCTCCCATCTATCTATCTATCTATCTCCCATCTATCTATCTATCTATCTATCTATCTATCTATCTATCTATCTCCCATCTATCTATCTATCTATCTATCTATCTATCTCCCATCTATCTATCTATCTATCTATCTATCTATCTATCTCCCATCTATCTATCTATCTATCTCCCATCTATCTATCTATCTATCTATCTCCCATCTATCTATCTATCTATCTATCTATCTATGTATTATCTATCTATCCATCTATCTATCTATCTCCTTCCTATCTATCTATCTATCTATCTATCTATCTAATATCTATCTCCTATCTATCTATCTATCTATCTATCTATCTATCTATCTATCTATCTGTCTAATATCTATCTCCTATCTATCTATCTATCTATCTATCTATCTATCTATCTATCTATCTATCTCTTATCTATCTATCTATCTCCTATCTATCTATCTATCTATCTATCTATCTATCTATCTCCCATCTATCTATCTCCCATCTATCTATCTATCTATCTATCTATCTATCTATGTATTATCTATCTATCCATCCATCTATCTATCTATCTCCTTCCTATCTATCTATCTATCTACCTACCTATCTCCTATCTATCTATCTATCTATCTATCTATCTCCTATCTATCTATCTATCTATCTATCTATCTATCTATCTCCTATCTATCTATCTATCTATCTATCTATCTATCTATCTATCCATCCATCATCTATCTCCTTCCTATCTATCTATCTATCTATCTATCTATCTATCTATCTATCTATCTCCTATCTATCTATCTATCCATCCATGTATTATCTATCTATCTATCTATCTATCGTGTTGGCCAAAAGTATTGGCCCCCCTGCAGTTCTGTCAGATAATCCTCGGTGTCCCCCAGATAATGATTACACAGCACAAACTCTTTGGTAATATCTTCATTTATTTTGCTTGCAATGAAAAAACACAAAAGAGAATGAAAAAAAAGTCACATCATTGATCATTTTACACAAAACTCCAGAACTGGTGCGGACAGAAGTATTGGCGCCCTCAACCTAATACTTGGTAGCACAACCTTTAGACACAATAACTGCGCACAACCGCTTCCGCTAACCAGCAATGAGTTTCTTACAAGGCTCTGCTGGAATCTTAGACCATTCTTCTTTGGCAAACTGCTCCAGGTCCCCCCTGAGATGTGAAGGGGGCCTTCTCCAAACTGCCACCAAGAGATCTCTCCCCCTCCCCCACAGGTGTTCTATGGGATTCAGGGCTGGACTCATTGCTGGCCATGTTGATGCCTTTTCCCATAAAGCTCTACTTTTGTCTCCTCTGACCAGAGAACATTCTTCCAGAACGGTTTTGGCTTTCTCAGGTAAGTTTTGGCAAACTCCAGCCTGGCTTATGTCTGTGGGTAAGAAGTGGGGTCTTCCTGGGTCTCCTACCATACAGTCCCTTCTCATTCAGACGCTGACGCTGGATAGTACGGGGTGACACTGTTGTACCCTCGGACTGCAGGGCAGCTTGGACTTGTTTGGATGTTAGTCGCGGTTCTTTATCCGCCATCCGCACAATCTTGCGGTGAAATCTCTGGTCAATGTTTCTTTTGCGTCCACATCTAGGGAAGTTAGCCACAGCGCCATGGGCTTTACACTTCTTGATTACACTGCGCACGGTAGACACAGGAACATTCAGGTCTTTGGAGATGGACTTGTAGCCTTGAGATTGCTCAGGCTTCCTCACAATTTTGCTTCTCAAGTCCTCAGACAGTTCTTTGGTCTTCTTTCTTTTCTCCATGCTCAATGTGGTCACACAAGGACACAGGACAGAGGTGGAATCAACTTTAATCCATTTCACCTGGCTGCAAGTGTGATTTAGTTATTGCCACCACCTGTTAGGTGCCTCAGGTAAGTAACAGGTGCTGTTAATTACATAAATTAGAGAAGCATCACATGATTTTTCAAACAGTGCCAATACTTTTGTCCACTCCCTTTTTTATGTTTGCTGTGGAATTATATCCAATTTGGCTTTTTGACAATTCTTTTTGTGGTTTTCTATTGAAGACAAATTAAATGAAGATAATACCAAAGAATTTGTGATTGCAATCATTATCTGGAAGAACACGAGTATTATCTGACATAATTGCAGGGGGGGCCAATACTTTTGGCCAACACTGTAGAAGCGTTGGGTTTACCCCCATGCATGTTTGTTGCAGCCATCTGTACCCTCATTTTCATAGCTATATACCTGCACATAGTAGACATATCAGTATATACTAGTGCTCGAGCAGAGCTGCTGCAATACTCTGTGCTGTGTGTACTGCAGCCATATGCACAGATTTCCTATTGTTTGCTAGTGTTGATCACATTTGATAGCTTGTTGCGTTGCGCATATGGTGATGTGACTCGCTCCATTTTTGGTTGTGTGCGCCCCCATCAGCTTAAAGCATTAGTAATATTGCTGAATTTACCCTGTATTCATTTGGAGGCCTAGGTTCAGGTCCAGAGAGAGGAGGATCCCATCTAAAGGGGTCACTGACAGATGGGCTCTTACAATCTCATCAAAGTGAACACTGAGAACCTCCAGCTCAGGAGAATATTCAGATGTATATCGGACATGGCATAACATGGTGTGCACTTAGGTTTTTACATTTTGAGATTATTTTTGACATATGTATCCAATAATTTATTATATTTCATATCATTATTATTATTTTGTAAAAAAAAATCTAGATTTATTCTAATACCATTTTTTATTTCGCAACATTTTTAATATATTTTCAGTACATTATCTCTTACAGACTCATCTTGAGGAATATTGTTGGGGTGCGCCAATGTTGCTTTGACAGGTCTCAATGGCGACCATGGGAAACTTGACGTCTAACAGAGGCTGAAGACAATGTTGCGAAACCATCGGATGAAATGTTACTCTCCTCCACATATTATCCACTTCACTATACAACAGTGTTTTGTGGGCGACAAACCCCGAAAGCTTTGGGTTCAGGTCAAACCGAAACATTTGGAGACTTTGTGTTGAATCCAGTTTTATCCGGATTGTTTTTGGTCTCTGCCTCTTATCTGCTGTTCTTATTTTACCATAAAATTTCCATTTTTAACCTGTAGAGGTAATCATCCGCAGCCAGGCACTAAATATCCCTCTATGATGTAACAGGGTGGCTCAGGGGTTAGTACTGCAGCCTTGCAACACTGGAGTCCTGGGTTCAAACCCTGCCAAGGACAAAACATCTGTAAGGAATAAAGTGACCTCACAAGTAAAGGGGACATTCTCGTGCCGTCTCCATGTTTTGGCGTGGATAGACTCTACAGTTAATGGTTCTATTGTGCTTTGGGTTGTATCAGTCAGAAGGGAAGAGGAACGCAAGAGCCCATTAGTCATTTTAAGTAAACACACATTCAGCCTTCCCTTCCAATTGGCCGGCGCCCAGGAAGTCCTGATGGGCATAGCAGGTTTTCCTAGCACATGTAGTTACAGCATATGTAGTTTCAGCCACGCAAAGCTCAATTAATTAAATTTTGTTCATGATATTGGCTTTATAGAACAAACAATGCTGCTTATCGTCTTCACAAAAATATTCAGAAATCGCTTTTGGTTTTTTTTTCACTCGAGCTTCGTATCCCGATATCTTATTTCCCAAAAATGGTGACAATATTATCACCTTTCTAGAGCAAAAGAGACTTTCTTGCAGATGAATTCTAGCTGATTAGTTTCTATATTATTATATGGCAGAGATCTATAGAATTCCACAGACCTTTCTTGGGCCTTTGAATTCTGAGGAGTTTTGATTTTGTCATGGATTTCCACTCGTTGCGCTCTTGTATAGGGAGGGGTTTGGTGAACGTTACTGTAATAGACTTTATTAACCAATTATAGAAGAAGTTCTGAAGTTCTTTCTAGCCATAGAAGTAACAAAGTGTTTCTACAGAGATCTGTCCCATAGTCACCATGTATTGCCAGAATATACAATTATAGCAAATGTCCAAGGTCAATTCTATTGAAATATCTTTATCTCCGTTTTTTGCTACCTAGAATAATGTTTTTGGTGTCGTATGAAAGCTGAAAGTCTTGTAGCTCTAGCTATGACAGAAATGGAGAAATCACTGCTAAAAACACATCGGGAATGGGAAGGATCAACTTCTGATATGTGATCTATGTTCTATTGTGTAACTTTCCTCTTCTGATATGTGATCTATGATCTATTGTGTAACTTTCACCTTCTGATATGTGATCTTTGTTCTATTGTGTAACTTTCACCTTCTGATATGTGACCTATGTTCTATTGTGTAACTTTCACCTTCTGATATGTGACCTATGTTCTATTGTGTAACTTTCACCTTCTGATATGTGACCTATGTTCTATTGTGTAACTTTCACCTTCTGATATGTGACCTATGTTCTATTGTGTAACTTTCACCTTCTGATATGTGACCTATGTTCTATTGTGTAACTTTCACCTTCTGACATGTGATCTTTGTTCTATTGTGTAACTTTCACCTTTTGACATGTAATCTATGTTCTATTGTGTAACTTTCACCTTCTGATATGTGATCTATGTTCTATTGTGTAACTTTCACCTTCTGATATGTGATCTATGTTCTATTGTGTAACTTTCACCTTCTGATATGTGATCTATGTTCTATTGTGTAACTTTCTCCTTCTGATATGTGATCTATGTTCTATTGTGTAACTTTCACCTTCTGATATGTGATCTATGATCTATTGTGTAACTTTCACCTTCTGATATGTGATCTCTGTTCTATTGTGTAACTTTTACCTTCTGATATGTGATCTATGTTCTATTGTGTAACTTTCACCTTCTGATATGTGATCTCTGTTCTATTGTGTAACTTTCACCTTCTGATATGTGTTCTATGATCTATTGTGTAACTTTCACCTTCTGATATGTGATCTATGTTCTATTGTGTAACTTTCACCTTCTGATATGTGATCTATGATCTATTGTGTAACTTTCACCTTCTGATATGTGACCTATGTTCTATTGTGTAACTTTCACCTTCTGACATGTGATCTTTGTTCTATTGTGTAACTTTCACCTTTTGACATGTAATCTATGTTCTATTGTGCAACTTTCACCTTCTGATATGTGATCTATGTTCTATTGTGTAACTTTCACCTTCTGATATGTGATCTATGTTCTATTGTGTAACTTTCACCTTCTGATATGTGATCTATGTTCTATTGTGTAACTTTCTCCTTCTGATATGTGATCTATGTTCTATTGTGTAACTTTCACCTTCTGATATGTGATCTATGATCTATTGTGTAACTTTCACCTTCTGATATGTGATCTCTGTTCTATTGTGTAACTTTTACCTTCTGATATGTGATCTATGTTCTATTGTGTAACTTTCACCTTCTAATATGTGATCTCTGTTCTATTATGTAACTTTCACCTTCTGATATGTGTTCTATGATCTATTGTGTAACTTTCACCTTCTGATATGTGATCTATGTTCTATTGTGTAACTTTCACCTTCTGATTGGTGATCTATGTTCTATTGTGTAACTTTCACCTTCTGATATGCGTTCGCTATTCCATGCAGTAAAAAAAAAAATGAAAACCCCAATACACACCTAAATACCTAAGTGGATGACTCTATCAAGGCTATTACAGACTAATTGCAGTCTATGGGTCTAATGTAATATTTGGTGTGATCTTTGCCCTTTGGAGGAGGAGTCCTGGAAGTGATGATCCGGCCCACACAGATATCGCCCTGATCAGAACATCATCCAGTCTGTCTGGGATGACATGAAGAGACAGACGGATTGGAGCAAGTCTACAGAAGATCCGTGCTTAGCTCTCCAAGATGGCGGCGGGGACAACCACTTAATTCCCTCTTGCTACAGGTTGTTCCATCATCATTACTCACTTTATACCTTAAAAATCACAAATGAGGACTAATAATAAAAATGTAGTCTAACCCACGGACTAGGAATCCAGAGAAGACCTAACAAATGTGAGTAATTGGGAGCTGCCCGTGCAGTCAGATATCGCACGCTGGGTCTGCGTCTATAGATTACTAATGTACATGGACAAAGCAGAGCCTATATTTGTAAGATCCCATTAGTGCAATGTCAAGTTCATCTATTTAACCCTCTGGGCTTAATTACCACGGTGAAAGCTTTCCCGACCATCCTCTGCTTATTAGAATAGATTTCACTGACTTCAATGGGTTTTAGCTCCGTATTATAGAATTTCACATCACTTTCCTATTGCTGATGATTTCGGGTCCAGGAGTCAGATCTGCCGGGGGTTTTCTGTGGGGTTTTACTCCGCTCATTGCAGATATTTTTTACGATTAGTATAAGAAGACATATTTGTTTCTGACGCATCGGTCCGGGGCTGACTTTGCAAAATCCATATAGACTCTGATTTATGAGATCTCTTAAAGGGGACATAGGTACTGAAAATGGCGTCCGATCTGCGGGCAGCCGCTTATACAGCAGTTGTGCAGGACTTAACCTCCTGCCTTCTCTGAGCTTACGAGTCCGGTGGGTGGTCCGATAGCTGTCAATCACTTTGTAGGACCGCCCACCGGTCCTTTACATATGTCCCGTTTTGCAATTATTGGTTTTCTGACAATGAGAGATGAATGAATTCCTCCACCAGGTGCCCTTTCCCCAGGTCCACCAATAGGCACATGCTACCTTTACGGAAATCCAGCTTCTACTTTTCGGATTTCCCGGCTATGACTGGCTCTGATCACTCTCTCATAGCCCCGACCTTCTTTCTTTACAGATGTAGTCAGCTGGGTCCTATAGTCAGTGATGGACTTGGGAATGGACTTGGCGTTTTGGGGTCTCCAAGCAAAGTTATATCGGGATTTTTCCTCCCATATGAAATATCAAGACCTTGCCCTTTGTTTACAGGATGTAGCATGTTACTCTGATAAATGACAGGCACGCTAAGCTGCACCCCTCCAAACTTTACACAGGACTGCTCCACATTGGACACTAGTAGAACGCTCCCTTTCCTGGCTCTCACACAGTATAACAAACCCTTTACTGCCCCCTAAACAGTATAATGCCCCATTCACTGTTCCCAAATAGTATAATGGCCTATTTACTGCCCCCAAACAGTATAACACCCCATTTACTGCCCCCAAATAGTATAACGCTCCATTTACTGCCCCTAAACAGTATAACGCCCCATTTACTACCCCAAACAGTATAACGCCCCATTCACTGGCCCAAATAGTATAACACCCCATTTATTTCCCCCAAACAGTATAACACCCCATTTACTGCCCCCAAATAGTATAACACCCCATTTACTGCCCCCAAACAGTATAACACTCCATTTACTGCCCCCAAATAGTATAATGCCCCATTTATTTCCCCCAAACAGTACAATACCCCATTTACTGCCCCCAAATAGTATAATGCTCCATTTACTGCCCCCAAATAGTATAACACCCCATTTATTTCCCCCAAACAGTATAATACCCCATTTACTGCCCCCAAATAGTATAACACCCCATTTACTGCCCCCAAACAGTATAACACTCCATTTACTACCCCCAAATTGTATAATGCTCCATTTACTGTCGCCAAACAGTACAATACCCCATTTACTGCCCCCAAATAGTATAATGCTCCATTTACTGCCCCCAAACAGTACAATACCCCATTTACTGCCCCCAAATAGTATAATGTTCCATTTACTGCCCCCAAACAGTACAATACCCCATTTACTGCCCCCCAAATAGTATAACGCCCCACTTACTGTCCCAAACAATATAATGTCCCATTTACTGGCCCCAAATAGTATAATGCCCCATTTACTGTCCCTAAACTGTGTAACGTCCCATTTACTGCCGCAGACAGTATAATGTCCCATTTACTGCCGACAAACCGAATAATACCCCATTTACTGCCCCCGCACAGTGCCACAATGTATTTGGTTTCAGAGATAAGGTTATGAATTATCGTTGACTCCAGAAAGTTAGGAGCAGCAGATCAGCAGGAGATGAAAGAGGGGAGGATTGCTTTTTTTTTTTTTTTTTTTTTTTTTTATAATAGTTTTATAGTATTTTTAAATTATAATTTTTTTTTCTTTTTTAGAGTCTGGACCCCTCAAGAACTGGAGACGACTTAGACCCTACTGGCCAGATTACCGGCGCCAACTCCACCGAGACGCCAAAGGCCAACAAAAACTTCTGCATAAAGATCCGGCAAGGGAGAAGGAAGATTCTTGGGTTTGCCCATCAGGACATTTCCCAATGTTCCTTCCATTCAGGTTTATCCCACAAGAGGGACGTCCAATACCAGGAGGTGAGATGACGCGTCTTACAGTAGAGGAATCTGAGGAATGTCCTGTCTGCTGCTTTGTCTGCGAGTTCACCGCATTTCCAGCACATTCACAAGGTCTTTTCTAGATCCTGTAAAAATGCTGATTTCTGCGCTCGCCGACTCTCTTGTTTGTGCAGAGATTTCAATCTTTTATATATATCTCATAAAACCTACGAGATAAAGGCAATATCTGTCATGTCCTGTAAAGCATGCACCGATTCTTGTAACTTTCCCACAAGTATACCTGGGTTTCCACATCATGTCAGTAGGTCACAGGTTGAAGAGAGTGCGAGCAGCGACTACACGCCGTCTGCAGAAAGTAGCAAAGCAATGAATCAACGCAACATGCTGATACAATGTTTCCAATATTTCCCTCTACAGTCCACAATGAACCTTAAAGGGGGTTTCCTATGAAAAAATATATAATATAAAAAAAACTAAGCCCCCTATGCCATATAGTTTGTACAATCTGTATACAGAAATATGGTCAGGGAGGAAAGATACGTCTCAGGCTAATAAACTAGAAGCGCCCTACTGTACGTATCTGTGGAAAGGATTGCCATTTCATGTTTGGTATGCTTGGACTTCCAAAAACATTCTGCATCACTTTCCAGGCTTATCATTCTGATATGAAATGTAGAATCCAAAAATAAGCCAGCTACAGGGCTGGGGTAAGGATCCTACAAAAACGAATCATGCACAGGACTCTATTGTCAGACACCTGTAGATACAATCAAGCTTGTAATCTGTCCAAATCCCCCATGGCCAGGCTCAGTCCGCTCGGATTGTTTTATTTCACCCCCTTTTATTTTGTAAACTGTTTTGCTTCTGTGTATGTTTCTTACAAATACAAATTTTTCTTTGTAACTGCAGAAACTAAGCAAAAGAAACTAAGTTCACACAGGGAGCCACGTCACTCCCAGGTCAAAACCCGCCTGCCACGTCTGTCGCAGCCACGGCTTCCCCCTCCCCTAAACGAATGGACTGACTGCAGAGGTTGCCGCTGCCAGGTGGACGCCGTGGCTCCGCGGAATCCGTCTGAAGAAAGGGCAGCCCGGTTCTTTTTTCCCATGAGTGGCAACATGCCGCTTACGGAAAACAGTAGCCTGGCGGTCTCCATAGACCACCATTGTGAGGGGGTGGATTATGCACCATAATCTCTCCTCTCTGTGCCCGTGTAAACGGGCCCTTACATCAGGGGTGAACCTTCCCCTTTCGCCGCCTGAGGCTAAGCGGAGGGGCGGGGCTAAGTGAAGGGGCAGGGCTTAGTGGCGTTCGCAGGCAGAGAGCAGGCACGGAGATGACCTGCTCTCTGCCTGAGCGTGAGGGGAGGCTGCTGGAGCAGCGCTGCTTCAGTGGCTTCCCCAATCCACCACTCGGTGCTAAGCCAGTCCAGGACAGCTTGTCCTGGACTGGCTTAGGTAATCACAAATGCCGCCCTCCCTGGGGCCCTGACATAGCGCCGCCTGAAGCGCTCGCTTCAGGTCGCCTCATGGGAGGTGCGGCGCTGCCTTACATATATGTTTTTTTGGAAAATTTTGCTCAGTGCTGGTACGTGACAAATCCGTTCGCCCATCACCAGTATAAAGCTGATCCCAATTGTCAATTCCACTTTAATTCTCCGCCATAAAAAGTCAGAGGGAATGATTGTTCATCCTATGTGGTTTCATTACAACAAGCACAGATGACTTTATTGATTGCTCCGCCAAGTAAAATAATATCTAATCCGCAGATTTCTAATAAAGTTACCGTTACCATCGCGGCCCGTGTGAGTGTCGTTACCCAGCAAGCTTCTCGGAGGCCTCGCTAATGTGCCGAGATATCTTGTTTACCAAATCGGCAGATTCATTAGAATGTCCTACGATAGGGAAATGCAGGTAATCGGGCATTTAGAGAGTCAGATCCAGCTCGGATTATTCGCTACCAATAGCCCGGCATAAACAGAAGAAAATAATTAAAATAAAAACAGAAAAATCTAATTATTACCTCCGGTATTCAGAACTACGGCTTACAAAAATATGACTCACGCTCCATTTTTTTTCCCTGTTTGCTTTGGAAGTCAATACAGAAATAGTAATAACAATAAAAACAGGAGACAACGTGTTTTAGAGGATTTTTTTTACATATTGAAAAGTCATTTTTCTTGCTTTTTTATTCTCTTATTATTTATTCAGTATATAGAAGAGACGTCAATGGAAATTCTCCCTTGACGTCGGTAAAGAATGAAACCTGATTAACACGATATTGGCAACATGTTAGCAAGGCTCCGGACAGGACGCGAGGCATGGAGGA
Source organism: Leptodactylus fuscus (assembly GCF_031893055.1). NCBI lineage: Eukaryota > Metazoa > Chordata > Amphibia > Anura > Leptodactylidae > Leptodactylus > Leptodactylus fuscus. The sequence goes on along the minus strand of NC_134271.1, from coordinate 5,312,004 downwards.
CACATAGAGGACACATCTCGTGACAGAGTATCGTGCAATCATACTACAATGTAACAAAGCTCCTTCTAACCTCTGCTGAATCTACTAATGTTGGAAACAAGGCTCCCTGCCGATCACAAGAGTCATAAGCAAAAAAAAAAGGAGAAAAATTATTGTTTAATCTGCAGTATTAAATGATAGACAAAGGAAGACAAATGCTTGAGACACCGCAAACCAAGATGAGGCTTTGTGCATATTTGTGAACTACCCTTTATGATTTTATACTGTAGATAAAATTAAATTATGAATTTTACAAAAAAAATAATTTTGTAAAATCATGTTGTATTGAAAAGCTGGCCATCTTGAATTATAAATACCCAGCTAAGAGGAAGAGTATGGGATGACGAATCTGCATTTATATATCCATCACTTTCTCATATCAGAATATGATTCAATTACATATAGAAATATCTTACTAGAGATTTTAAACTGGTTTGCATTGAACCAGGTTTGACCCAAATTTAAAAAAAAACAAAAAACAAACTATAGTGCCAGTGTAGTTTTGCTCTATCTGCAGGGCTGGGGTGATATGCTGGTTCTGGTGACACTAACCTATCTATCTGCAGGGCTGGGGTGATATGCTGGGTCTGGTGACAGTAACCTATCTATCTGCAGGGCTGGGGTGATATGCTGGTTCTGGTGACACTAACCTATCTATCTGCGGGGCTGGGGTGATATGCTGGGTCTGGTGACAGTAACCTATCTATCTGCAGGGCTGGGGTGATATGCTGGTTCTGGTGACACTAACCTATCTATCTGCAGGGCTGGGGTGATATGCTGGTTCTGGTGACACTAACCTATCTATCTGCAGGGCTGGGGTGATATGCTGGGTCTGGTGATAGTAACCTATCTATCTGCAGGGCTGGGGTGATATGCTGGTTCTGGTGACACTAACCTATCTATCTGCGGGGCTGGGGTGATATGCTGGGTCTGGTGACAGTAACCTATCTATCTGCAGGACTGGGGTGATATGCTGGGTCTGGTGATAGTAACCTATCTATCTGCAGGGCTGGGGTGATATGCTGGTTCTGGTGACACTAACCTATCTATCTGCGGGGCTGGGGTGATATGCTGGGTCTGGTGACAGTAACCTATCTATCTGCAGGGCTGGGGTGATATGCTGGTTCTGGTGACAGTAACCTATCTATCTGCAGGGCTGGGGTGATATGCTGGGGTCTGGTGACAGTAACCTATCTATCTGCTGGACTGGGGTGATATGCTGGTTCTGGTGACAGTAACCTATCTATCTGCAGTGCTGGGGTGATGTGCTGGTTCTGGTGGCAGTAACCTATCTATCTGCAGGACTGGGGTGATATGCTGGTTCTGGTGACAGTAACCTATCTATCTGCAGTGCTGGGGTGATGTGCTGGTTCTGGTGACAGTAACCTATCTATCTGCAGGGCTGGGGTGATATGCTGGGTCTGGTGACAGTAACCTATCTATCTGCAGTGCTGGGGTGATGTGCTGGTTCTGGTGACAGTAACCTATCTATCTGCAGGGCTGGGGTGATATGCTGGTTCTGGTGACAGTAACCTATCTATCTGCAGGGCTGGGGTGATATGCTGGTTCTGGTGACAGTAACCTATCTATCTGCAGGGCTGGGGTGATATGCTGGTTCTGGTGACAGTAACCTATCTATCTGCAGGACTGGGGTGATATGTTGAGTTCTGATGGTAGACTCTCTTTGAAATTGTGAAAGTCGGTGTAAAAATAGAGTTTACAACATATAATAAATGTGACATATGGCGCAGCCTCCAGTTTTGGGTAAACAAAGGCCACATAAAATAGAATTGCTATCTAAATTAAATATTTGCTCCCCCATATCCCGCCTACAATAAGTAGAATGCTTGGAATCCAGGGTCTAGGACTTTCTATAGCATTGTCATGGATTCCGAGTTCAGTACGGGACAGGTGACATATTTTTACTATGAATCACTAAAGAACAGGAAAACAGTAAAAAACCATTAATTTGCAACCTGTAGCGGTGTCACAAGCGAACACATGGTGGGGGATGGGGAGGGTTCGGTGTCTGGAATTCTTGCCATTTTGTACATTCACACCTTCCTGCCTGTCTTTATTAAGTGGGCGTCTACTATTTAGTGGGTGTTTGTCTGGGTCGCGGATAGAATGCCCTGAAGCGAGTTGGTTTCAGACTCCTGATTTATATCTTGAGCTGTTTTCAGGTATTTGCAGACATTTATTACAGAATGTATATATATACAGTATATTTGCCTCCAGGAGATTTGTAGGTTAGATTTTTCTTTAGTATATGACCACATGGATCTCGTTTCCTCCATTATTGCTCTCTATTTATTTTGCAATTTTTGTTGTGGAATTTTTTCACATTTGTTATTTTTTCTACAAATAACTGAAATATCTTAAAGCAGGATTTTTTTGTAAATAAATAAAAAATACAAATTGGAAACAAACTTAAAGGGATTTCACCATTTAAAAACTTTTTTTTCTAGTTCACACGTTGGAGTAGCCTTAAGTAAGGATATTTGTCTCCTACTTTTATAAGTCACCTCCGGCCCGCCATTCGGTCAAACATCTGTTTTTTGTTGGTATGCAAATGAGTTCTCTCGCAGCACTGGGGGCAGACCTCAGCACTCAAACAGCACTGCCAGAGAACTCTCTCCAGCAACGCCTCCATCTTCAACAGCAACAGCCTCTTCTGTTGTCTTCTTCCGGCTGGGGTCACACTCCGATGCCTGCGCAGCCGGCTTTGGCATCAAGATGCAAGCAGAGCCGAGAGTGCATGCTGGCCGGCGGCCATTTTTTGGAGGCCGCTGTTGCACGCATGCGTAGTACGCTTCTGTAGTTCTATGGAGAACAGAGCATACTGAGCATGTGCGTAAGAGCGGCCTCCAAAAAATGGCCGCCGACCGGCATGTGCACTCGGCTCTGCTATGGCAGGCGTTGGAGTGTGACCCCAGTCAGAAGAAAATGACAGAAGAGGCGGTTGCTGTTGAAGATGGAAGTGTTGCTAGAGAGAGTTCTCTGGCAGCATTGGGGACGCCCCTAGTGCTGTCTGAGCGCTGGGGCCCGCCCCTAGTGCTGTCTGAGCGCTGGGGCCCGCCCCTAGTGCTGTCTGAGCGCTGGGGCCCGCTCCTAGTGCTGTCTGAGCGCTGGGGCCCACCCCTAGTGCTGTCTGAGCACTGGGGCACGCCCCCAGTGCTGCAAGAGAACTCATTTGCATAACAACAAAAAACAGATTTTCAACTGAACAGCGGGCCGGAGATGACTTATAAATGTAGGAGACGAATAGCCTTTCTTATTCCAACGTGTGAACTAGAAAAAAAAGTGTTATAATGGTAGAATCCCTTTAAATGGGGATAGTCAATGATCAAAGTAAAGAACACAAAGTGTCCAATGTGCGGTATTCAGTAATTGCTACATGTGGATACATTACATTGAGTTTAACCTTCACCCTCTGGTTTCATTTGCTTTGTAGATTTCTACAGATACTATAGTAACATTTCGGTGCAGACCTACCAGGACCTTCCTCTTTTAAAGCAGGGACTACTTGTCTTTTGTCTGGATGTGTTTGGTGTCTCTTCTTATTGGACTCCGGTGACTAAGAGGACCCGCACTAATCCCATACACTGCATATAGTAGCTTGGAAGTCCCGTTACAGATCAGACACTGGAGCCTAAAAGCTTCAATTTACACATCTTGTTGAGAATTGATAGGAGGCAACACAAAGCCACTGACGAGCCAAGATAAAAGTATCCGTCATTAAAATCCCCGGCCAGCGGGTGTTATTGGTGAGTGTGACCCAGCAGGAGGCCTAGGATAGATTATCCAGCTGTGCCAGCAACACTTCCCTCACTTCTTCTTCTTCAGGACCATGGACACAAAAAGCAAAATAATGCAATGCAGGGTTAAGGGCTCGTGTGTAAAATCGAGAAGCAATATATATTTGGCTAAAACATAGGTAAAAATACGTGATAACTGCAAAAAACTGGAAAAAAGCAACAGGTCCCATGCACATGAACGAGTGTCCCGATGAAGGGGCGTCCAGTGCTCCTGCTATGTGATATTGGAACAGTAAGGAACCCCATGTAGAAGTCAATGGTGTCATCTCAGCGTCATTGCAGTGCATTCTGCTATAAATCCATCCTCCCCTTGGCCGGCACACTTGGTCGTGTGCATGAGACCTTGACATTACTTCTGCCACATAACACCTGGATTCTGCTCCTACTCCTGAAGTTCTTCCTATGATGCAGCACAATTATTACATTTTAAATAATTTGTCCCTAATATTTTCCTCCGAACACAAAACTTTTGCAGGTTTGGGTCTCCTCGCAGTGTCCGACACTCTCTTGTCCTCCTTGGTGATGTCATGCACCTGGTGCCAACGCCGACGCCTGTGATTGGCCCTCAGCAGTCACATGGGCACAATGAACATCATGATGTCATGTTAAGCCCAGAAGAGGTGAGGGAAGGCGAGTATTATTTTTATTTTTAGAATAGGTTTTCCTATAATACTCTGGAATCTGAAGAAACTCCAGACGATCTCAGATGTAGCAGTGTTGAGCACGCAGCTCTGCTACACCTGAGATGTAGCAGAGCTGGCCATGTGCTGAGCTCTGCTACACCCAAGATGTAGCAGAGATCGGTCCACAGCAGTCTCCATTCTGGTCCGATCTTAGATGTAGCAGTGTTGAGCACACAGCTCTGCTACACCGCAGATGTAGCAGAGCTGGCCGTGCACTGAGCTCTGCTACACCCAGGATGTAGCAGAGCTGAGTGTGCACTGAGCTCTGCTACATCCAGAGATTTAGCAGAACTGAGTGGGCACTGAGCTCTGCTACACCAGAGATGTAGCAGAGCTGAGTGCTGGAGGAGGCAGAGTCTAAGATTGGTCTACAGTCCGATCTCAGATGTAGCTGTGTTGAGCGCACAGCTCTTCTACACCTGAGATGTAGCAGAGCTGAGTGTGCGCTGAGCTCTGCTACACCAGAAATGTAGCAGAGCTCAGCGCACACTCAACTCTGCTACATCCCAGGTGTAGCAGAGCTGTGCACTCAACACTGCTACATCTGAAATCGGACCAGAATGGAGACTGCTGTGGACCGTTTTTAGACTCTGCCTCCTCCGGCAGAACCAGCGTTGATTGGCCGAATGCTGTACTCTGTATGGCATTCGGCCAATCAACGCTGGTCAATGCATTCCTATGGGAAAAAGTCAGCTCCCGCATATCGCAAGCTGACAGGGATCCCGACCAGATAGAGCCCCAAAGAGCTGTGTGAGTGACATTCCCCCTAAATAAAGGTAATCCCTAGCTAACCCTGCCTGTACATCTGTCCCTGTCTCACAGCCACATAGCTCACAGTCACATATGACCCGGATATTAAATCCACTGTTCGTATCAATTGGAGGTCACCTGATTTAGCCAGCCAATTACCTTTTCCGATTTTTTTCCGGATGCCTCTGTTGTCATAGGGGGGGAGGTAACATTAGAATTTCTAAAAGGAGTAGAAAAATTGTCCAATAATCCTTTTTTCCCCGTTTCCACAGAACTCTAAGAATAAGAACTGAACATATCAAACATCCCAAACTTTGTAACTTTGACAATCATAATCACAAACCTGAAAACTTCACCAAAATCGCAATATAATAACTAACTACATGGATTAAGTTCAATTCTGGAAATTCATTATTGTTCCATTTTGTTTTTGGAGTCTTTGAAGTTAAATCTGAAATTGTTTTTCTTGGACCTTTTGCAAATAATCTCCCAATTTGAATAGATCATTTGCATTTTGTTTAGCAGGAATTGACTTCTAGTTTACGGCAGATGCTTCTTCCCTTACAACAGTCTTTATCATTTGCATGTTTTTTTTTTCCGTTTCTTCCACCACCAACATGTTACAAAATAACACAAGGTGTAACTTATCGTGAAAGTTGGCTATTTAGGTATTATTACGATCTACACAGAGTGGAACAAGGGTCTTTCTGAAGTTGTAGATAGAAAGGTGACAGGTGAAGAGAGAAATCGTGCAAAATATACAATATTCCTACAGTCAGTTGATATTGCAATCTATAGGGTACACTGAATGGCCGGAACAGAAATATGGATTCATCTGACCAGGATACGGATACCATTTTGCTCTTTTGCCCCCTGGAGTCTTGTCCTTAATGTGCGCACTGGTCGTCTGATGTCAGAGTCCATCTGCGCTAAGGAACGGTGTTCAGAACCATTAGCCGGACACCAGTCCTGGATTGAGTTGCCAATTGTTGGACTGGAACCTGAAGAAGAACTCCGATGTAGATATGAAATCCAAAAAGCACTCAAATAGAAAATTGAAATCGGCCATATGAGTCTTGTATGTCAAAAAAAACAACCTTACATATAACTAGAGATCGGTGAACTTCTGAAGATTTGTCTTGTATCGGGTTCGGAAAGCTCGACCCGAAAGATTAGTTTTGGGCCAAACTTCTTCCCAATGATCTGGAGCAGCAGACATCATTGGCTTCTATGGGAGGATATTCTATTCCCGCCCTGTCACCTCTCCATAACACATAGATTTTTAGGTGTTTATTGAAATATAAATAATAACATGGAGAATTTTTTACAAACTTCACAAAAAAAAAAAAAAATTCTTCATGTATACAAATTTTTCAATTTAAGACTAGGGTTGAGCCGAACAGGAGATTTCAAAATCCGATCATTTTCCAGCCGATCCCTATCGCGATCGTGAAATTTGCTTGATCGCCAATCGGGATCCAATCTTTTCCAATCCCGATCCCTCAACCCTAGTCAATGCTTCTCTATGGGAAAAGTCATTTGAGGGTTGAGCCGATCTTGAAATAATCTCCGACCTCGATCCCGCTGGAAAAGATCGGGTCGGAATTCCGATCGCGATGGTGAAGTTTACTCGATGGCCGATTGGAATTCGATCTTTTCCCATCCCGATCGCTCAACCCTATGTAAGACTTTTTAAAAAAAATTTTGAAAACATTCTGAACCTATTACAAAAAATTTAAAGCACTAGACCATCCCTTTAAGGGAAGTAGGATCGCCCCTTTAATATATTTTCCTCTGCAGTCTCAGTAAGTCGCTCTATACGTTTCACAGCTAATCCATGTTCTTTCAGGTAGAAATTTGTAACTAACTTTTCACAGCCAAGCTACAATGTTACTCCTATAGCGGTATCGCACCTCTACACATCCCGGAACATTCTCATGTCGAAACAAGAGTAGCACAATTTTCTGTTTACCAACCTTATGCTGCGCTTGTAAAACTGCACAATGTGGATTTACTATATAAACTTAGCAAAAGTGTCCACAGATCCTCAGCTACAATATAGGGGGGTGAATTAATACGTTGAGTCGCCCAGACAATGGAGGCTTCAGTACGGACAGATTGACGCTACAGCTGCACGGTATTCTGTTGACTCACTTGTCTAAGGTATTCAGTACAGAAGAATCCACTTACAAAGACATCTGCCACGGATAATTGTGGCTGTAAACACGGCATTGTCTACGACTAGTAATATGAGACCTGCAAAAAATAGTTACCTGGTATTTACCATCTTTGAAGTACAAAATGAGATCAACTAGTGAAGAGTTTAAGTCCATTTAAGTTTCTAATCCTCAATAATAACACAATGAAAACGCAAAAATAATTCACATCATACAAGATCGCTTTATGGCATTAAAGGAAAAAAGATACATACAGTATTTCTATATACAACCACCAGCCAGAACATTGAAACCACCTGCCTAACCTGACCACATAGGACATCATGGCTGGTTATCAGGAGGACACTACATGTATGAGAAGATAACCTGACCACAATAAGGACATCATGGCTGGTTATCAGGAGGACGCTACATGTATGAGAAGATAACCTGACCACAATAAGGACATCATGGCTGGTTATCAGGAGGACACTACATGTATGAGAAGATAACCTGACCACAATAAGGACATCATGGCTGGTTATCAGGAGGACGCTACATGTATGAGAAGATAACCCGACCACAATAAGGACATCATGGCTGGTTATCAGGAGGATACTACATGTATGAGAAGATAACCCGACCACAATAAGGACATCATGGCTGGTTATCAGGAGGACACTGCATGTATGAGAAGATAACCTGACCACAATAAGGACATCATGGCTGGTTATCAGGAGGACACTACATGTATGAGAAGATAACCCGACCACAATAAGGACATCATGGCTGGTTATCAGGAGGACACTACATGTATGAGAAGATAACCCGACCACAATAAGGACATCATGGCTGGTTATCAGGAGGACACTGCATGTATGAGAAGATAACCCGACCACAATAAGGACATCATGGCTGGTTATCAGGAGGACACTACATGTATGAGAAGATAACCTGACCACAATAAGGACATCATGGCTGGTTATTAGGAGGAGGACACTACATGTATGAGAAGATAACCCGACCACAATAACATCTTATTGTATGATTTAATATACTGGTAAAGATGTCCTCTGTCTTGGACAGTCATTATTCCCACCACCACCAGCTATTCCACCAGCTATTTGCAAAGACAGAACCTCAGTGTAAATCTTTGGCTGCCCATTGTAATCAAGGCTCCTATTCCACTCCTTGTATAACAATAGATGGACAATGTTATGACTTGATATATTACTTTTCGTGTCCTATAAATGTTAGTTCATGACCCCGATGTGCATAAAATATTTACTTGTGTTCACTTATTTGTTCTTGGCTTGGTATGGCCCATAGTGCAGCCCCTGACGACAGCCTGTCAAGTCTCTCCAAACAAACTTTTCTCTCGTTGCTGGAGTTTGGTTTGTAGACTTGTTTTATTTTTCTGTAGTTATTTTGGTGCACAAGAGCGTCACTCAACAGCGATGGATTTACACTGCCTGGTCCTGGGGGCATTAAGTATAAGATGACTTAGGCTTTGCCCCGTCCGCGTGTCTTCACTGCTTGTATATTTATTTTGCAAAACCAAATATGAAGCTAGAGTTTACCCAGTTGTAATTTCATGCATCAGTATAAGAAAAATGTTGCAGACAAATAAAAAGGTCCAAGCACTAAATCCACAATACTGTTATAATAAGGGGCCTGCATGGTTCTTCAAAGCACTGTTTGTTTTGGGCTCCCATCTATATACAGGGCAGAACCTCAACTGGGAATTAGCCTGTACATTGTGAAAAATTGGCTCATCTCTAGTAAGAAAATACCCCTCTGACAAGAGGAATGGTAACACACAATGTATTCACAAATATTCAATGGGAATAACAGAAGGACAGCAGAAGACATTGTGTGATTTAAGTGACACTAACCTATCTATCTGCAGTGCTGGGTTATGCTGACAGTAACCTATCTATCTGCAGGGCTGGGGTGATATGCTGGTACTGGTGACAGTAACCTATCTATCTGCAGGGCTGGGGTGATATGCTGGTTCTGGTGACAGTAACCTATCTATCTGCAGGGCTGGGGTGATATGCTGGGTCTGGTGACAGTAACCTATCTATCTGCAGGGCTGGGGTGATATGCTGGGTCTGGTGACAGTAACCTATCTGCAGGGCTGGGGTGATATGCTGGGTCTGGTGACAGTAACCTATCTGCAGGGCTGGGGTGATATGCTGGGTCTGGTGACAGTAACCTATCTATCTGCAGGACTGGGGTGATATGCTGGTCTGGTGACACTAACCTATCTATCTGCAGGGCTGGGGTGATATGCTGGGTCTGGTGACAGTAACCTATCTATCTGCAGGGCTGGGGTGACATGCTGGTTCTGGTGACAGTAACCTATCTATCTGCAGGGCTGGGGGTGATATGCTGGTTCTGGTGACAGTAACCTATCTATCTGCAGGGCTGGGGTGATATGCTGGGTCTGGTGACAGTAACCTATCTATCTGCAGGGCTGGGGTGATATGCTGGTTCTGGTGACAGTAACCTATCTATCTGCAGGGCTGGGGTGATATGCTGGGTCTGGTGACAGTAACCTATCTATCTGCAGGGCTGGGGTGATATGCTGGTCTGGTGACACTAACCTATCTATCTGCAGGGCTGGGGTGATATGCTGGTTCTGGTGACAGTAACCTATCTATCTGCAGGGCTGGGGTGATATGCTGGTACTGGTGACACTAACCTATCTATCTGCAGGGCTGGGGTGATATGCTGGTTCTGGTGACAGTAACCTATCTGCAGGGCTGGGGTGATATGCTGGTGACAGTAACCTATCTGCAGGGCTGGGGTGATACGCTGGTTCTGGTAACACTAACCTATCTATCTGCAGGGCTGGGGTGATATGCTGGGTCTGGTGACAGTAACCTATCTGCAGGGCTGGGGTGATATGCTGGGTCTGGTGACAGTAACCTATCTATCTGCAGGACTGGGGTGATATGCTGGTCTGGTGACACTAACCTATCTATCTGCAGGGCTGGGGTGATATGCTGGGTCTGGTGACAGTAACCTATCTATCTGCAGGGCTGGGGTGACATGCTGGTTCTGGTGACAGTAACCTATCTATCTGCAGGGCTGGGGGTGATATGCTGGTTCTGGTGACAGTAACCTATCTATCTGCAGGGCTGGGGTGATATGCTGGGTCTGGTGACAGTAACCTATCTATCTGCAGGGCTGGGGTGATATGCTGGTTCTGGTGACAGTAACCTATCTATCTGCAGGGCTGGGGTGATATGCTGGGTCTGGTGACAGTAACCTATCTATCTGCAGGGCTGGGGTGATATGCTGGTCTGGTGACACTAACCTATCTATCTGCAGGGCTGGGGTGATATGCTGGTTCTGGTGACAGTAACCTATCTATCTGCAGGGCTGGGGTGATATGCTGGTACTGGTGACACTAACCTATCTATCTGCAGGGCTGGGGTGATATGCTGGTTCTGGTGACAGTAACCTATCTGCAGGGCTGGGGTGATATGCTGGTGACAGTAACCTATCTGCAGGGCTGGGGTGATACGCTGGTTCTGGTAACACTAACCTATCTATCTGCAGGGCTGGGGTGATATGCTGGGTCTGGTGACAGTAACCTATCTATCTGCAGGGCTGGGGTGATATGCTGGGTCTGGTGACAGTAACCTATCTATCTGCAGGGCTGGGGTGATATGCTGGTTCTGGTGACAGTAACCTATCTATCTACAGGGCTGGGGTGATATGCTGGTTCTGGTGACAGTAACCTATCTATCTGCAGGGCTGGGGGGGATATGCTGGCTCTGGTGACAGTAACCTATCTATCTGCAGGGCTGGGGTGATATGCTGGTTCTGGTGACAGTAACCTATCTATCTACAGGGCTGGGGTGATATGCTGGTTCTGGTGACAGTAACCTATCTATCTGCAGGGCTGGGGTGATATGCTGGGTCTGGTGACAGTAACCTATCTATCTGCAGGGCTGGGGTGATATGCTGGTTCTGGTGACAGTAACCTATCTATCTGCAGGGCTGGGGTGATATGCTGGGTCTGGTGACAGTAACCTATCTATCTGCAGGGCTGGGGTGATATGCTGGTTCTGGTGACAGTAACCTATCTATCTGCAGGGCTGGGGTGATATGCTGGGTCTGGTGACAGTAACCTATCTATCTGCAGGGCTGGGGTGATATGCTGGGTCTGGTGACAGTAACCTATCTATCTGCAGGGCTGGGGTGATATGCTGGTTCTGGTGACAGTAACCTATCTATCTGCAGGGCTGGGGTGATATGCTGGGTCTGGTGACAGTAACCTATCTATCTGCAGGGCTGGGGTGATATGCTGGGTCTGGTGACAGTAACCTATCTATCTGCCATTTCTCATTGTCTCTCTCTACTTGAAGCTTGTCACTGCCTCCCCACTTGTTATAACTCCAGAGTCTTCCTTTTCCTATTTTTCACAATTTGCCCCTCCGCTCTTATAAATAAATGGCGGATCACCAACTAGTTTAGAGATAACTCCGCGTTCACATCGTCTTCGGATGTAGAAATGTCAATGTTCAGCTTTTATAAGTTGAATTTGTAGGATCCCTGCGGTGTGCGTTTTTCCAAGGAAATATGAATACAAGTTCTATGTCATCAGCGTTGCTTCTCGCGGGTTCCTACTGCGCCTCAGACTACTCGGCCTCATACTGATCCTTTAAACTCACTAACTATAAAAAAAGAAATACTGTCACATAGTTGCTAAATAATAATTGAAATGCAGCGAAAGCTATTCAGCATCCTAGAAGGGGAGAAGAACATGTCAGCGACATGATTGTTGCTTTGCCTTCTGTGTTAAACTAAAGCTTTGTACAAACCTGCTGATTGAAAGAATGAAATGAGTTATTTTAAGTCCCATTTTTTTCCAATTTTTTTTTTCCCTTCTTACTTATCTCTCGATCTATTGAGGACTCGATGCTTTTAAATGTAATATACACAGCAGGAATTTATCAGGATCTCCAGAAAGCTCCTCTTTTGATGTCTTCTTTTTCAAGAAAGTAATGTTAAGCTGGGGTAATTGTTCTTAGTTTTAATAGTTCGACGAATGGCGACTTGTAGGAAGCGGCCGATGTGTTTACTAAAGACAGAAGGAAGAGGCCGAATGAAACCTTAATTACATCTTAACAGAATGCCTTAAAGAAGCAGCGAATTCCTTGTCTCCCTCTACCTTTGTGTGTAGGTATATCTATCTATCTATACAATGTATCCACATTTAACATTGCAATTGCAACATCAAGAAGGAAAGGTCTTGGAATTCTGGAAGTCACAGGATGGATAGAACTGTTAATGATATGCAAATGATACAAAATATTCAAAACAACTCAGTTTATTCTACGGAATACGATCAACACGCACAAAACTCCCCGCACTTACATGTCTCAGTGGCTATCCATGATTGGTTGCCTGGGGAATTTTATACCATGCTGAAGGCACTCGGGAACACAAATTATCAAGATTGCCCTTTGCAATGGAGACCAATGACATCCCGTGATGGGAGAGACTGTTAGGATGCAATGTCCAGGACAGAATAGATCACTACTAGGGTTGAGCAATCGGGATTGGAAAAGATCGAATCCTGATCGGTGATCGAGCAAATTTCACGATCAGGATCGGCTGGAAAATGATCGGAAATCGGGTTTTGAAACCTCAAGATCGGCTCAACCCTAAAAGTGACTTTTCCCATAGAGAAGCATTGACTAGGGTTGAGCGACCGGTATTGGGAAAGATCGGATTCTGATCCGCAATCGAGCAAATTTCACGATCGGGATCGGCTGGAAAATGATCGGAAATCGGATTTTAAAATTGATCCTGAAATCTCAAGATTGGATTAACCCTAATCCCTACGTTCCATTCTTCCAATCAGATCCTTCCAGGTAGAGGTTCACCATTGAGACGCTTTTGCAATCATTCCATTGTTATTGTTCTGCCAACCATCGGAACCTACCCCGATAACCAGCGCTGATATCTCATCATAGGCATGTAGTGATCTCCTGGGGTGATAAACCAAGGTCTCTCAGTTCAAGGATTCTACCCCTCTCGTGTCAATGAACAGGAGGCATTGCAGAATCATCCCATTCGAGTTTCAGCAAGGAGGCGAGTGCTGTGATGTCATTGCACTTTCTGTGGTCCGTAGTCTGGTAAGGCTTTAGGTCTGAAGTGGCTTGTGATTTTCAGAGTGGTAGAGCAGGAAGCTTACAGCTTCCTGCTCTACCATACATTTCAACTGCATCGGTGTCCTTTAGACACTTATCTAGTTGAGAGTACTCCATGTGTTTACGAAAGTCCTGGGGTGGACTCTGCAGAATCAGTGCCCCCCCCTCCCGCCTCAGAATCTACACAATTACCACACAGTATGACCTACGCGATGCAGTCAATGCCAGATCTACAGAGCCGTCAGTCAATGGAAACTACAAGCTGGAGGCTTATGGGTGGTTTCACAGTAAAAAAAAAAAAAAAGAATAAATGGGATTTGTGCTGCCTCAGATCTAATCTTGTTCATGGTAATGACTGACTCAGATTAGGAAGACACAAGGACATGAGAACCTGTTAAGCATCCTTACTTCATACATGAGTGTAGCGCTGTGTAAGGGTTCTTTACATTAATAACTGAGATAACAGATGCTCACAGATCACTGAGCGAAACCAGAAAGTGAAGTTACAGTTCAATGAGCTATTTGGTAATTACAGCCGAGAAGTTCTAATGAGCAGTCACTCAAAGCATCTGGATATGTACCAAGACGATAACATAACACCTATCATCTCCTGAATATAGGACGAGATTATTGTCACTTAATTAGGTAAAATCCAGCGGCGGAAGCTTCATAAGAGATGAAAAGCTGCCGTCTTGTGTCACTCGTTTTTGCAGTTTGGGATACATAGTGCAGAGAGGATGCCAGGTTGGAGGTCCATGATGGGGCTACCTGGGGCTCCTGTGGTTTCAGTGGATTTGGCACCCAAGTCTCTCATAGACCCCTAGGCGACTCAATATTGAGCAGGTTGCATGTGGGTGATAGCAAAGGTGTCCCCTGACGAAATCCCTGAAATAGGTCGTGAATGTTGGAAATTTGCAGGAGACATGGTGGCAGTCGAATAGGCAACGCTCTTAGAACTACTCTTCGTAAACTCTTAGCCAGATCTTCCAGGTACAAGTAATATGGAGGCTCAGTTCTCCTTAAGCAAGAAGTATCCACACATTGGGGAACTTGCTCCTCATTCCATACGCTAGTCCTTTGTCCCTTTATTCTGTGGCAAGTACAGGGAGACCCCTGACGTGGGCATTTGTTTTTTTTCACTAGTGAGGTTCACTTTGGCCATGGGTACCAGGTTTTTTCACTGATACATTCAGTAGCAAAAGTAGATTTGATATGCAGGCGGAGACATCGGACGGTGAGGGACAACCACCCCAACCACCACTAACTAAGACTAAGTTCACATCTTTTCGAGATTCCACCACAAGTACTGCCCAACATCGGCGGAGACAAAAGTCCTGCATGGAGTCATTATAGTCAATGAGGTCCACCAAGGTCCATGTATAACCACTAAAACAACCTTCCTCCTCGCCATCACTCAGGTTCCCAGGTGGACCCGAAGGATGAAGAGACCGGAGATGTGATGTTGTAATGCTACACACCCAATCCTTCATCCTCAACAACATCTGATGAGGAAGATCGGAACATCCCCATCCCGTTAGATCGGCTGGTCAAGCTTAAACTGACAAACTCGTCCTACATTACCGAAATGCGTATTGCTAACGTCAGCCCCTCACGGCATACCTAGAAAAAATGCAAAAAATATGAAGGACCGATACGCAAATCTAATCTCCTGCTCAAATATTTGCCTTTAGCTTTAGTTTTAACAAGTAGGATGGAGAATTAAGCATCCTTCTGTTCTTCATCCTTCTGCAGATTTCTTTCCTATTTCATAACATTGTAGGCGATCTATTGGTGTTCTGGTTCGGTCTATTTGGGAAAATAATGAATAAACTGACAAAAGTGTCCCCGCTCTGTATCCGGAGGACGGAAAGTGATAAAATGGCAAGTGAAAGCGACTTTATCTTCATGCTCTTATAATATGGCAGCAAATATCGCTTGTATATTCCATAAATGCAATAGATTAGAAGAGATAGAGAGAAGGTAATCATGCCATTAGCAAACGTCAATGCAACGGGGTTGTCTAGGTTGCCTTAATAAAGGGGTTTTCCAGGATAAAGGACTTCATCTTAGGTCAGCCACCATTTCCATGAATAAGAGAGACCTGCAATACCACTCGTGGCCACTATGCAACGTATGGAGCTGTGTCCATTTCAGCATGTCATAGAGATTATAGGGGTGACAATAGGTGTGGCCATCCTTTAGAGGAGGAGTTCTGGAATTCTCCATCATCACCCAATGATCAAGAACTTTGAATGAAGTCTATTGACCCAGGGGACATATTGACCCCTGGATGTTGACCATGTACAGATTGCTGGCCATCAAAGGAGTTTATCCAACTCTAGCGAGTTGGGGGCGATCTCTGGACCCCCTTGGCTTCTGTCTTCACAGCAGCCACCCCATCGACTCCCTATAGTTACACCAGTGGATAGAGAGTAACGATACTTCTCCATCATCACCCAATGATCAAGAACTTTGAATGAAATCTATTGACCCATGGGACGTATTGACCCCTGGATATTGACCATGATTGATGGATATTGACCATGCACAGATTGCCGGCCATCAAAGGACATCAGAAAGAGGTTTATCCAACTCTAGCGAGTTGGGGGTGATCTCAGGACCCCCTTGGCTTCTGTCTTCGCAGCAGCCATCCCATCGACTCCCTATAGTTACACCAGTGGATACAGAGTAACGATACGGGTAGGCTGCAGAAAAGAAGTTGTGTCAATACCTCCATGATACACAATGTGACTTCCATATGGATCTATAAGGAAAACAGAAATGGAGGGGAAAAATCTGTGTGGACCATGATGGAGAGACTCCTAGAACCCCGATGATATAGTTCTATTGTTCGCCACAGTCGTCAAGTACATTCTAATACGGACTACAATTCTATCATCTGTAACTAAGTGACTTGGTTTATTATACAGAAAATGCTTCCCTACTTGAGAACTGGCAATGTTGGTTGCCATGCCAGCCTGTTACTGTCTCGATGTGTTGTCTAATGGTTACATGATGCAAATAGAATTGATCTTGGTGCAAAAATATTGTGCCAGCGAGCGGCAATGAAATCACAAAAAAAAAAAAATAAAAAAAATAATCACAAAAAAGTTGGGTAAAAAATAACATAAAAAAATGAAACTTTGGCATTTTGGTTTCCACGACCTTTGTGATGGATTCTCATGGACACGGACTGATCTCATTGAGTTTCATCGTAGGGTTGTCCACGGGGGGGTGTTAAGCCCTCCTTCTTTAATGCACATGCATGGGGTGCAAATGGATTGAGGGTCAGTCGTGTGCTCTGCCATGGCCTGTAGATTTCTGTACTCAGCCGTTTCCTTTAGCCCCATAAACGCAGCGGAGCGGAGACCTGGTGACTCGGCGATGGCTCTGGCTGAAAAGTTGACTAGAGCTCACACCAGAAAGCAGACTTGTGAATTCCTCCTAGAGGTTTGTTCTCACTGATGATTTTGTGTTTTTTTTTGTCCTCAAATTCCAAAATGAATCCCATCTTTCTTTAAATTTCCTCCCATCATTGTCACCTCACCCTCCAATAATAATAGGAGCACCCGCTTACCCTGTCTCAGTCTACACAGCACAGCTGAAAACACAACCAAGCCTGTTGTGTGTGATGGATCCTCTAGATACATATTATATACAATGTCACCTCCAAATACAACACAACAATGTTACAATTATAGGTTTAGACACTTTGCCATGTTCTGACAATGCATTTCCCATGGATCATCTCCAGGGGTTTGGGGTAGCGTCAGTTTAAAGCCAAAACGAAGAACACTGAGATATCACATTGATGTCACCACATTTACGTCTTTGTATTTGAAAGTCGCTGCTCTGATGATTCCGGTGCAGTTGGAATCTTTTCTCTCACCCCCCCCCCCCACCACCATTCCTGAGCAATCAATGCTGTGAGTTTGGGAGCCTGATATACCAGATATACTCTATATATTAAGGGGGTGGTGTTGAGCCAGAACAGACAAGGGGGTGTTGATTCTGAGCTCTGACACTGTGCAATCGGAGGTGGAACAGTGAAGAGGTCACTGCAGCTGATCAGTGGGGGTCCTAGATGTCAGACCTTTGACGATAAAAAAATTGAAATAAAAAAAAAAGCTTTATTGGCACATCCAAATGGGTGGTTGGGGGTGGGTGTGGAGTGGGTGGACAGGTGGGAGGGTGTTTGGTTTGAGGGTACAATAGTCCTTGGGGTCTCGTTGTTCTCTTCATTTGGTGGCAGGTGGACAATGGGCATGTGGGTACGGGCGGGCATATCTTTATTGAATAACCTAATCCATCTTGCCACTCAGACTACCATTTACTGCCTGTATCACCCCATACAGTGAGACTCTGCTATGACATCAACCATCCTACTTGAGCATCAACAGAGGTCCCGACAGGACCCCGCCCCCAGTGCACCAACTGCCTCATTTGCATATCACTTTGAAGTGTTCAAAAGTGATACATGACACGGGTATATTGTATACGGCTGTAATATGCTTGGGGAAGGTTCTAGCCTCACCTTCAGTGGTTTGGTAGGTGTAAGTCTTATGACAGACTCCCTTTAATCCTCAGTATAATATTCGTGTATATATATATATATATATATATATATATATATATATATACTATATTTGCCTCGATCAGACCTTCTATAATTATAGCGATAAACTCAACAACTATCAAAGCCTGAATACTTCTAAAGGGTTCCAATCTATATTCCATTGTATCTATAAAGGATACAAAGCGTCCATTGTTATTGCGCCCTAAAAGTTTATCACCCAACGCCTCCTTATTCTCCGAAGCCAGAAGGCGAGAAAGCGGCAAAAGTTTAGTCGTCATGAAAAAGTAGGAACAATAAAAGATTGTGACACTGACACTTTGTATCCCCCGTCATCAAGCATAGAGGGAGTGAGTCACGCAGGATCTTGATCTCATCAAGGCGATCTCAATATTTTCCTCATTTAGATCCTGACCTTCATGATAATACAGCGAGCATGTCGCCTCTTCTATCGGAAATCTCCCGTAAATCCTTCTACATCCCAGAGCAAGAACACAACAAAAGGCAGAATCTGTGGGATGGCGTCGCCGCTGCCGTCGTGACTACAGAACTATCCCATTATTGGCTCATCTATTACGGGTTCGTGGAGGCTGCACAGTGTATAGAAGAAGGTTATGTGATTCATAGTATACACGTACATCTGGATACATTGTAATAGATGAGGCCGTTACAGGATAGCATTGCGCTGGATGAATTCACAGACATGGCAACAATTTGTATTAGCTGCTACATAATACACACTTTTATAGTTACTTTTTTGTGTGCAGACCTGAGACACCACGGGAATTCTATACTGATTTAGGTGCAAAGTATGACGTCCATCATCGTACCCCAACATTATGGCAGGGACAGAGCTAACTCGGAGGATCTAGGCGTCGGACATTTGTAGAATTTGTGTAATGCAGGGGCGTAACTACCATAGAGGCAGCGGAGGCGGCTGCCACAGGGCACGGGCCATTAGGGGGCCTGGTGACAGCCGATACCGCTGCGTTTTTTTTATTTTTTTAATAGGCCGTTACGGGTCCTATTTACTTGCCGATCCTGGCTGGGCCACTATGGGGTATAATACTGTGTGCAGGGGCCACTAATGGACATAATACTGTGTGCAGGGCTTACTAAGGGACATAATAGAGTGCGGAGGAGGGGATCAGTCGAGGTCTTCGGCATCGGTGTCAGTTGAGGGGGGGGGCATGTCAAAAGTTCGCCATGGGGCCCCACCATTCCTAGTTACGCCACTGGTGTAATGTATTAATAACCATATGGTTAACCAATTAGATGCGTCTCCGCTCCAATGTACAACGGATAAGATCAATGGCGACACCTTTGTTGGACCCAATCAAGGAAAATTACAGAATAGGACTTGGTAGGTAACCACCAGGAAAATGGGATTTGTGAGATTTGTGGCTGATAGGTTCACCTTGTAAAAATTGATGGCTCGGAGAGTAAGGTCTCGTTCACGCGTCTGGCGTCCATATTAATCCCATATAGGACACGATCCGTGTTCATGTGTGGATCCATAAAAAATGGATCCTCTATGTATCACCATGCCACAGTCTATGGATCCGTGGAACACGAATGACCAATGGACCCATAGACGTGTATGTGTATGATGGACCTTGAAGATCTAACACAAAATTACAGTTCTTTCCTCAAAGCTGGTCATCTGGCTCAACGTATCTCAGCCCAAGAGAAAAGGTAAGAGATGACATATTTGTATACAGAGTCTTCTAGATGACTTTAGCCCTGCCTCTCGAGACATACCGTAGATAGAAGAGTCTTCCCCCTGCCCCTTTAATACATCCGTAATATTCTGTGATGAATTCACTATTTCTTCTGCTTGGAAAAAAAAAAAATCCCAGACTTCATAGCAAGCAAATCACCAGATGGCTTCTCCCTTGCAAAATGGCATCTTAATGTATCTTTAATCACTGGAAACTGTGAAGAAATACGATGCTCCTTTTTGAATTAAGGACAAAACAAAATGTAAAAAACGGAGATGGAAGCAAAATAGACTGGAAATTTCTACAAGCGCGATGCGTGTTTCACAAGTCTGCGGGAAGGAGTGGAGGTAACAGTCTGTTGTAGTCAAGTATTTCGTAGTGGGGTGAAGTCGAGGCGACGAGAAGATTGGATCTGCCCCATAGAACAATCAAAAAGATACATTGTTGAGAAAAAACATAGAAATTACTTAAAGGGAATCTGTTAGCAGGCTTGGGGAACGAAACCATCAGCGAGTCCTTGTGTCCTGGTGGTCTAGTGTCCCACATCTGCCCATCCTAACTCTATCCATCTTGTTTCATCACATATTGAGTCTACGATTTGCATTGGCCAATGCGGTGAAGCAGAGATACATTGACTTTGGTCTCATCAATGAACTACGCATGCGCTGGGAGCTCCAGTGATAAGCCCAACACGATCAATGGATCATTGTAGGGTTGGACAGAATTATGATCATCAGTTTTGGGACACTAAAGCACCAGTGTGAAACAACAAGAACTTGTGTCCAGCTGACAGGTTCCCCTTAAAGAGGACGCATCACCAGATCTGCAAATCCCAATGACACACATCAACCGGGAAGGCAGGGACAATAATATACCGAACTAGAAGACAACTCTCAGCTCCTGCAAGATCTTGTGCATCTGCTTAGCTCTGCGAGGATGTGCAGTTTGCAGAGTTAGATGCCGACTGCCTGAACATATATAGTCAACGAGTGGTTGCCATCTGGTTAAAGAGGTTTTCCAGGATCCTGGACTATTTTACTATCCTCAGGATAAGCCATCAGTAGCTCATTGTTGGAGGTCCGACACCCTGACCCCCTACAGATCAGCTGTTCTGGCTGGATACTCACAGTAGAAGCTATAAAGGGGGATAGTGCTGGAAGCAGAAGGCAACGTCCAATATATGGCAACCAACCATTCCTGGAAACCCATGCCATGCCTTTGTTCTTAATGGAAAGAACACAGTACATTGTCAGACACCTCTGGCGGGTGTTAAGATAGTCTTAGAGCAAAAGATTGGGCATGTTGCAATTCAACATGTCCCATCTTCATCTCCCGAAACATTTGCCTTCAAGGGGAAGTCAGGAGACTTAATAGATTTTTCACTGGTCATTCTGAATTCGGAGGCTTGCCTGAAATTTAAGGTGTTGCGCAGGAGTTGAAAACATGGTCGCTTTCTTCTTCTCAGGAAGTGACATCATGTCTGCAATGGTCCCAATGCAATTTAACAACTCCATCCTAATAAAGTGCATGATGTCACGTCCTGAAAACGAGGAAGCAGCCATGTTTTTAAAGTCCTACAACCCTTTCAATCTATTGTATATTCCAATCCCAATATTGATCATCTTTTCCAATAGAAACGGTTTAAACCTCCATTTCTAATGTTGTTTTCGCCTCCGACTTACTATTGTTACTGCCTTGCGATACTTAAACCCCAAACTACGACGTAATAGTTAACCTTCTTTATAAAACAGCATGAGCACCAAAGTCCTTGTCATTCTGCATGCACGCTAAATAATATGGCCTCAATCCAGAAGTGGTTTTATCAAAATTCAATAATAAGAAGCGCGGATTAGTCACAAATGATAAATTTTGCTACATTGTTGCAGTTGAAGGCCATTGGAATCGCGTTCAGTGCGCCATTCATAACGCCGTGGTGTAGGTGTGTTCATTAAGTAGCTGACAACCAACTCTTAATCACCTCGATGCACATACATCTACATAGCCGAGCACCCAAACAATGCAAGTCCCGATAAATAATATAGCTCTTATGATTGTAGACGTCTGAACCCAAAGTGCATTAAAAATCTGCATTTTAATTGTGGCAGAAATGATAGAATGTGATTAAGTGATGTAGCATCAAGGACATTTATTGGAGAACAAACATCTTCTCTGCGGAGCCTATTAGCACGGAGGCCGATGTTGCCGCTACATTGTATTGTCTCGAAAATGATAACACTCCATTTACCGTAGAATATGGGATCTAGTCTTCTAAGGGGATGGGCACATGGACCGGAGGTGATGAGGATTATTTATTTTGGATTTTCCAATGGAAACTCTATAGCAAGTATCAGCCGTCCCTGATGCGTCGGCCCTCCCCGCACGGTTCTCTTTGGATGTCTTCTTGCAGCAGAAGTCCTCGACGACTATTATGTCCCTTATATGGATTTGGGGATACCTAATGTGTTTATGGTTTTTTCCATATCTATTTAAATTTATCATGCGATTATATAAACTTTTATTATTAGACCCCTTGGGGGTTCTGATCAGACAAACAATATACTGCAATATTAATGTGCAATGTTCCAGTATATTGTGAAGTCCCATAAGCAACATGTGATAGCACTGGATTAATGACAACACTGGGAGCCTTTAATGGACTCCCAGCTGTCATAGCAATAGATTGACACCCCTAGGGATGGCGATCCCAATCGATACGGCGCCACTTTTTAGATGCCTTGGTTGCAATTCACTGAGGCATCTAAAAAGTTAAGTCTCTGAATGTCGGCATCAACAGTAGGAGCCATGTTTAGATTCCTTCCATCTTTACATGTATGGTGGATGTCGGGAAGGGGTTAAAATTTTGCATTATTAACCTCTCATTCAAAACAGTGTCACCGAAAAATACAAGTCTCGAGTCTAAAATATCAAAGCCCAATATTTGACCCAATTCTAGAAAAAAAATCCCCAAAGATTCAGGGGGAAAAAACAACCTTTTCAACATTATTTGGCAGCTGCAGGAATTGGTCTGTTTTTTTTTTTTTTTTTTTTTTTTTTGGGGGGGGTTGATATTTACCGTTCTCTTGTGTATTAAGAACAGAAAGGTTCATCTCCGTACAGATGGTGGTTAGGCCTTCAAGACTATTTCCTTTGGTGGGTCCAAGACACCCCTGTCCAAATCCCTGTGTCAGGACTTGAACCCCGGGTCATCAGTATCCCAGGCTGCAGATCTTCCAACTAAGCTATTCAGCCTCTTGGACAGATCCTGTGCTGATCTGAAGACTAGTTACAGGTCCCTCTAGTTTCAGGTCCCGCCTCTCTGGTTTGCTCCACCCTGTTCTCTGATTGAACTTCCTGTATAAACCCAGCCTTGCACTTCCTGCCTTGCGAGATTATTGTGCTCTGCCGGTAATCTAGCTGCTCTCCTGCAAACACTGTCGCTGATCTTGTGCATTGACCACTTGCTTCCTCCTGACTACATTACCGGCCTTGCAAGTGAGTCACCTTCCAAGTAGTAGCAACTTAAGACTTCGAACCAGACTCAGACCGTTATACCGTGCTAGATAACAAGTGGTTGTCCAAACTAAACAACCCCTTTAATAAATTGTTGCAATTACTGCTTGCAAATTTTAAAAATTCAAAACAGGAAGTTCAAAAAATTTCCTCCCATTTCTGGAAGAATATCTTATCCAGTTGGTTCTCAAAAAATTAGTTTGGAGCTTTTATCAAATTGGACAATATCCATTTGCTCCCTTGTTCTATTTTGGATTGACCTATATTGGGTCTATGGCTTCTTGTTCCTACAAAGGAAGGTGTTTCTTCCCCGTAATTTACTCCTAAGCCCGTAATCACTTATTCTGCCTTCCTAACCGATGTCTTGTCTCCGTAAGAGGTAAACAAATCCGGCACATCCAATGAAGACGTCTTCTAGGAAAACAACTGACCGGTAGAGTCGTTGGCGTAGACGGACGTGGACATTGTCGAGATTTCCATCGTTTTTGTGTTTCTTTTCATATTTTTCTAGGATTCCCTTTCATTTTAGGTCGAGATTATTTGCAGTAATAAATGAAAGTTTCTGGTCTAACAAAGCGGAGGCATTATTTATGGGCTCAGCCATACAACATTCCCTCATACGCAATTACTGGATTTTGTATTGTTACTTGTTCTCCCTGTAGGATCATAAACTGTTTAAAACTATAGCTTTTCCAGCGAGTAAAATCTGAGAAAGACGAGTCAATTACTGAGTCACTATCAGCTGCTTTCTCGCTAAAGCTTAAATATATTCCATAACCATTGTAAGTTATTAGACTGGGTGACTCAGCCTCCTGAGCGCCTCTTAATTTGTCTCCCACCTTCCCATGCCGTATGCCACTTAGACAGCAGTCGAAACATGACAAACCTACAATTATATCGGTAACGCTAACTGAAATTTAAATGTCACAACAACAAATCAAAACACAAAAGCACTAAAGTTGTATATTATACCTTGAAATTCCTGCCTCGGATACATTTACCAATGACTGGCACAGCGTGTGAAGAATTATTACAGGGAGGCGATGGCGTTATTGACAACATTTGCAGTTTACCGAGCGGGGAAAGTTAACAAAAAATGTCTACACACTTTCACTGTTATGATTGTAACATGATAGCAACTTAGTATAGAACTCAGACATATCTAGAGGTGTTCCTGTTATTCCTAGGTCTAAGGGCAAATTCTCTTATGGGTCCATCGCAAAATCCAAAAATATACTAGCAATGCTGTCATTGCAATATCACAATTGGGATGGTAGAGTCGGAGTCAAAGTCATGGACTTGGTTTTGGATTCAGAACCAGGTGGGGGAAAAAAATAAAAAAAACACTCCAGCCCCGGCTGGTACAGAATGTGAAAAATTATTATATCTGGGCTGTGCCCTGAACTCCACAATGTGTTTTTCCACTACTTGCTTGAGCATGGCCGATACGTGTGAAAAAAGTTGCGAAAAGTTTTTGCATATGAACTTTTTTTTTTTTTTGCACAAATTGTGACTTTTAGAGTTTCCCCAAAGGAAGTGTTTTGGAGGCATGGCGGGGAAGGAACGTTGTGCCCATCAAATTGATCAGATTTCTGGTGTCATTGAGGCCAGAAATCTACAGCAGCAAGGAGGCGGTATAGATTTCTGCTTAGAGGATATGCCGAATTTATGAAGAGGAGAATATAGTACCTTTACATATACAGTCCTATGAAAAAGTTTGGGCACCCCTATTAATCTTAATCATTTTTTGTTCTAAATATTTTGGTGTTTGCAACAGCCATTTCAGTTTGATATATCTAATAACTGATGGACACAGTAATATTTCAGGATTGAAATGAGGTTTATTGTACTAACAGAAAATGCGCAATATGCATTAAACCAAAATTTGACCGGTGCAAAAGTATGGGCACCTCAACAGAAAAGTGCCAGTAATATTTAGTACATCCTCCTTTTGCAAAGATAACAGCCTCTAGTCGCTTCCTGTAGCTTTTAATCAGTTCCTGGATCCTGGATGAAGGGATTTTGGACCATTTCTTTCTACAAAACAATTCAAGTTCAGGTAAGTTTGATGGTCGCCGAACATGGACAGCCCGCTCTCAAATGATCTGAAAACAAAGATTGTTCAACATAGTTGTTCAGGGGAAGGATACAAAACGTTGTCTCAGAGATTTAACCTGTCAGTTTCCACTGTGAGGAACATAGTAAGGAAATGGAAGAGCACAGGGACAGTTCTTGTTAAGCCCAGAAGTGGCAGGCCAAGAAAAATATCAGAAAGGCAGAGAAGAAGAATGGTGAGAACAGTCAAGGACAATCCACAGACACCTCCAAAGAGCTGCAGCATCATCTTGCTGCAGATGGTGTCACTGTGCATCGGTCATCAATACAGCACACTTTGCACAAATAGAAGCTGTATGGGAGAGTGATGAGAAAGAAGCCGTTTCTGCACGTACGCCACAAATAGAGTTGCCTGAGGTATGAAAAAGCACATTTGGACAAGGCAGCTTCATTTTGGAAACAAAAATTGAGTTGTTTGGTTATAAAAAAAGGCGTTATGCATGGCGTCCAAAAAGAAACAGCATTCCAAGAAAAACACATGCTACCCACTGTAAAATTTGGTGGAGGTTCCATCATGCTTTGGGGCTGTGTGGCCAATGCCGGCATCGGGAATCTTGTTAAAGTTGAGAGTCGCATGGATTCCACTCAGTATCAGCAGATTCTTGAGAATAATGTTCAAGAATCAGTGACGAAGTTGAAGTTACGCCGGGGATGGATATTTCAGCAAGACAATGATCCAAAACACCGCTCCAAATCCTCAGGCATTCATGCAGAGGAACAATTACAATGTTCTGGAATGGCCATCCCAGTCCCCAGACCTGAATATCATTGAACATCTGTGGGATGATTTGAAGCGGGCTGTCCATGCTCGGCGACCATCTAACTTAACTGAACTTGAATTGTTTGTCCAAAATACCTTCATCCAGGATCCAGGAACTGATTAAAAGCTACAGGAAGCGACTAGAGGCTGTTATCTTTGCAAAAGGAGGATCTACTAAATATTAATGTCACTTTTCTGTTGAGGTGCCCATACTTTTGCACCGGTCAAATTTTGGTTTAATGCATATTGCGCATTTTCTGTTAGTACAATAAACCTCATTTCAATCCTGAAATATTACTGTGTCCATCAGTTATTAGATATATCAAACTGAAATGGCTGTTGCAAATACCAAAATATTTAGAACTAAAAATGATTAAGATTAATAGGGGTGCCCAAACTTTTTCATAGGACTGTAAGAAGTAGAAACTCCGGCAGGGCGGGGATGATGAAGACCGGTGAGGAAAATGGCCGTCTTGATAAGTCAGCCCCCATATACTTTGCACTGTAATATTTTACAGATTTTCAATGCATAATTAGCACCAAAATCTGCAACATTGTTGCAAAAAAAAAAGAGGATTTATACTGCTACGGCGAGTATCTATCAATGTGATTGTTATCTGGTTCATCAATCGTACATCGCCGCCAATGTCTGCTTATTGCCTTGCAAAAGTCTAAACAGATGCAAAGCAGGCTGCAACGCATGCACGTCATTCAAGTATATAAAGCAACAGACGCAATGAGGAAGGCGATGGAGAATTGTGAAGCTATGTATTCAGGTGAAGAGGTGCGTCTGCAAGTGCCTGTTGAATGAGTCATCTCCGATATTAACATTAATATCATCTTCAAGGCATCGGAGCCGTCTTCATTTGCATAGATGCAGTGTGATAGATGCGGGTGTGTGATCTTCTCAGACGTTACCATTTAGGAGGGTTTCCAAACCAAAATTTGTGACTTTTTTGATGTATTGTAACAAGATGAAGGGGGTTAAACTCTTTAGTAAGCAGTAGAGATGGGCGAATCAGATCGCAACGACTGGATTTGACCCAAATATTCAAAATTGGTAACAAAACCAAACAATTTGGGATTTGTCTTGGAAGAACTAAAATGGCCACTGCAACATGTACTACGGTAACTACTCAGGGGTGTCTTCAGAACAACCTTCTGTTACATGTCTTGAGATTGCACGATTGCACAGAGTGCCACAAGGCACCTCCTTTGTGCCTCCACCTATTATATTCTGAGGTCTGAAGAGACCCCAGACTATAACAATTTTCCGCTGAAGAAGGGAACGGGGAAGGAGATTGAACAGCCCACTTACTTGAGGTCCTTTTCTCTACCTCGAAACGCGTCAGCTCTTTTCCTCATTGTCATGGACTCACTGTGACATGAATTGCGATTTGCATCCTTCATGGATTTTTTAAGTTGATGCAATAAAAGTTATATTTTATGGAATTGGAGTAGGAGCTGGTTTCCTTTTCTATGTATCTCCTATAACAATTTTCCTTCCGGTTCTATCCAAACAATTTTGGTCCAAACAGTGGATCTCCTGGAATTGGCCCATCTTTAGCAGTTCCTTTTGATATGGCTGCACTACAATACACAATACAACCAGTACCGTGTGGGGTTAACACTTGTGTCCTAGAGATGGACGAACCTCATAAGATTGGTTGAGTGAATGGTCGAGAGGCTCTACTGCAAGTTTCATGTCCTGAACTAGAAGTATCAGTACTATACTCTGGGGTAAGAAGAGATCAGGGACCCAGGGAAGGAGTGGTGAAATAATAGACCCCCATACTCCTCTCTTTGAGTCTGATGCTCTTTTCGAGGAATCTTCTGACCTCTTCCGGCCAGCCTCCTTGGTGACGTCAGCAGCCCTTGGTCACCACTGAGACCTGATTTGGCTTCATTGGTCCTATTGGGACCCAATCATAGTCCTCAGCGGTGTCCGGGGCCGCTGACATCAGAGAGGAGGCTGAAGGGCACCTGGGAAAGAACACTCAACGTTGCAAGGGTGCCCAAAGGAGTTGAGGAAAGTTGCATATTATTTCTCCGTGCCGCCTCTTGTCTCCAATTAATACCCTCTATTCATGATAATGAAGTTCTCTGAATACACCACCATAAAGGAAGTATGGAATACAAAGTAACACTTACAAAAATTGCAACACAATACATTATTTTTTGCAACACGTGAACACTGGGGTTGAGCCAATCTTGCAATTTCACAATCGATTTTAAAATCCGATTTCTGATAATTTTCCAGCCGATCACGATCGTGAAATTTGCTCGATCACCGATCAAGATCCGATCTTTCAACCCTAGCAAACACACCCTAAGTAGACAGTCTCCATATACCAAATGTAAATGGTGTTGTTGGTGAACCTACTCGTGAATACTAAGCTTGGATTATAAGAGGTTTCTATGGTCCTCCATGTAGTCACTTCCATGAATTTAGCAGTCCATATCACTCGGCAGCAGGTACCTGCTAAGACTATGTCCGAGGATGAATAACCCATCTCTGGGGACACCTAATATTCAATTTATCGGACATTTGAGGAATATTCTGCTCCACTTACAGGGCCGGGTCGGGGACTACTCGCACGCTACCCTATAAGGGTGTCCTCATTCACGTCCTTCCTTTCTAATTAGGCGCTTAAGTTCTGTCAATGCGATTTTGTAACCAAAGCCATAAACTTTGCTGGAAGATCCCGAGAAATGACATGCTGCAAAATGTAAGAGCTGAATTATTAGGCTTGACATACAGACTTGTCAACTCATTCTGTCAGTGTCCTGAACGCTGGTATTTCTGCTGTCTGTAATAGCTCATTCATTTATTTCTTACATAGCAGTTACATTTTTAGGTGTTACACAAAGAGTGCCAGCAAAACTACAGAAAGCCCCAGGAATCTGAGATGGTGCGTGAGATGACACATCATTACTTAAGTCATTTGCTGTAGAGTTACAGTGGATAGAACAGGCCCCGGCGGTAAAGAGGAAGGAGCGCGCGCCATGACAAAGGCAAATTGATCAATTTGATGCAAATTTGTAGCTTTTCTATCCTGGTGTAGTATATGCTATCATCTTCACGAACAAAACATAGCCAAGAGGCTCCAGACATGTAGAAGATAAAGTGACTTGCATCCATTCTTAGGTGCAGAAACCAGGTGTGTACACAGAGAAGAAGCCAAGTCTATACCAGCCCCCAACTAGAATCTAACGTTTATAGGACCGGTCTCCTAATATTGGGAAAAGACACCTTAAGGGCTTGTGGGAGCTTAAAGAAGGTCCCACAAGTGCCAGCCATAAAAAAAAGAGCTGGACGCCTCTCCATGGCCGGGACTGAGTATCAACCAGAACGATACCCTACGAGGTTGAAGATTCACGTCTAATGGTTGACATCTAATACTGGGAAAAGACACCTTACGGACCCCCTTTAGGCTTCTGGGAGCTTAAAGAAGGTCCCACAAGTGTCAGCCATGAAAAAAAGAGCTGGACGCCTCTCCGTGGCTGGAACTGATGATGGCATTGAGCATCAACCAGAACGATACCCTACAAGGTTGAAGATTCACATCTAATGGTTGACAATGATTATAGGACTGGTCGCCTAATATTGGGAAAAGACACCTTATGGGCCCCCTTAGGCTTCTGGGAGCTTATAGAAGGTCCCACAAGTGTCAGCCATGAAAAAAAGAGCTGGACGCCCCTCCGTGGCCAAAATGGATGACGACATTGAGCGTCAACCTGAACGGAATGACAGCGGATTATCTGAAGGACGCCCTACGAGGATGAAGGTTCAAGTCTAATGGGCTGAAGAGGACGGTAAATTCCTGGCTCGCAGCTCAGTCTAAAATATTTTGTAGTGAAGGAACATGAGATCTTCTTGACGGACGATGTGAATTGAAATATGTAACAAAATGATGGATTTGTCTTATATTAAAAGTAACAAATTCTATGGAGGGGGGGGTCATTGTTACTCACCCTCATATAATAGAATAATAATATAATAAAACCCAGGACAAAAAAATTACTAGTGTTGAAAACGTTCTAGAATGACTATACAGTATACTCATCATCAGGGTGCAAACTAACATGTGCAAAATAAGGCGCCCAAGGGCAGCAATAAGTAGGGTGGCGGCAGTCTACTAGTTAAAGGGGCTGTCTGAAGGGGCCAAGAACATTAAAAAAAAAAAACAAAACTTGCCTTCCCCCAATCCAATAGCACGGTCACATGGTCACCTAGAAAAAACTATACACAGAGGACCAATCCGGATGAATCCGGCAAAAAAGGAACTGCGCTCTTCTTATTGGCAAATACAGATTTATTGGCATCAAACTCACACACAACGCGTTTCGGGCGTATACCACGCCCTTCTTCAGGTGTAATAGTTTCTGCTCTGTAGGTTTGGTCTGGAGAGATCAGCTCTGTCAGTGCGGGGCACCGCACTGACAGAGCTGATCTCTCCAGACCAAACCTACAGAGCAGAAACTATTACACCTGAAGAAGGGCGTGGTATACGCCCGAAACGCGTTGTGTGTGAGTTTGATGCCAATAAATCTGTATTTGCCAATAAGAAGAGCGCAGTTCCTTTTTTGCCGGATTCATCCGGATTGGTCCTCTGTGTATACGCTTATACACCCATGTGGTGTTAGGAACATGCTGCCTCAACCCGAAGATTAACCCTTCAGTCTCCTTGTACTGCGATTTCAGAGTTGTGACTTGGGCTCACAACCCTACAAGGTGAGCGTCATTCCTCTGTTTAACGCTCTAAACGTTCTTAAAAAATACTACACTACGGTCTGCTCGGTGTCTATATTCCCTTTTGTTTTTGAGACCTAGAAAAAACTGGGACATCACTGTTGACATCAGTCAGGAGATCTCTACAATGAAGATGGGAGCTGCCACCACTGTAAATAGCGGACCCAGAAGAGGTAAGTTGTTTTTGACCCATTCAGACAAAAAGTCAAAAAACGCCTTTAAGATCAGTTTTTGTGCAATGCAGGGCCTACAACTTCTGAGTCGTCCCGGGGTAACTTTTAGGTTATGAGTGAGACTGTGCCGGCTTATTCACCCCTGTACATCTTTCCCCACTGACAGCAAACCCTCCATTTGTAGTTAAACACATAAAACCTTACCCTTGGAGGCGGTCGGGTCTCTTCTAAGAAGGCTCCAATGGCTGGTTCTTCTCTTGTTGTCTTCCTGCTAGATGACGTCTTGGTCCCTAGAAGGAAAAAACACAGAGATAAGACTTCTCAGAAGACAAATTCCTTGAATATTCACTTGAGACATTTTTCCTTCTGACTCTGCTGAGTCTTCTTCTCTAAGAATTGTTCCTCCCAGAACGTGAGTCTTGTCTATAGACCTTATGTTCTTTTGGCATCGATAGTCGGGTATTAAAACCATTGACATAGCGGATAAGGAGAAAATGAAGACGTAGTTGGCAGCCAGATCCTTCCAGATTCTTCCTAGATTTCTTTTTTTCTAACTAGACATCTTCATCTACACTTAAGTATAACATCTAAGCAAGTTATAGAGACTTTGTACTCTCATCAGGAAACTTTATAGCAAACCATATATTGTAGGGGCCTTATGCGGAGCACCATCACACCTCTAGGTAGCCCAATTGATGCTCCATTACATATACAAATGAGGCCCAAGTACATGGGGTCTGGCGTGCCCAATTGTACTAGACCCGACACACATGACAACTATCTTATGTTAAGAATACAAAGGATCGGCCTCTTGAATTTCAATGGGGCCCTAGAAAATAATGATAAAGGACAAGGACCATAGAAGACAGTGATAAAGGACAAGGACCATGGAAGACAATGATAACGGACAAGGACCATGGAAGACAATGATAAAGGACTATAGAAGACAATGATAAAGGACAAGGACCATGGAAGACAATGATAAAGGATAAGGATTATAGAAGACAATGATTAAGGACAGGAGACCATAGAAGACAATGATAAAGGACAAGGACTATAGAAGACAATGATAATGGAAAGGAGACGATAGAACAATGATAAAAGACCAGGAAACATAGAAGACAATGATAAAGGACAGGGACTATAGAAGACAATGATAAAGGACAAGGACCATAGAAGACTATGATAAAGGACAAGGACTATAGAAGACAATGATAAAGGACAAGGACTATAGAAGACAATGATAATGGAAAGGAGACGATAGAACAATGATAAAAGACCAGGAAACATAGAAGACAATGATAAAGGACAGGGACTATAGAAGACAATGATAAAGGACAAGGACCATAGAAGACTATGATAAAGGACAAGGACTATAGAAGACAATGATAAAGGACAAGGACTATAGAAGACAATGATAATGGAAAGGAGACGATAGAACAATGATAAAAGACCAGGAAACATAGAAGACAATGATAAAGGACAGGGACTATAGAAGACAATGATAAAGGACAGGGACTATAGAAGACAATGATAAAGGACAGGGACTATAGAAGACAATGATAAAGGACAAGGACTATAGAAGACAATGATAAAGGACAAGGACTATAGAAGACAATGATAAAGGACGGGAAACATAGAAGACAATGATAAAACACCAGGAACCATAGAAGACAATGATAAAGGATAGGAAACCTAGAAAATGATAAAGGACATGGACTATAGAAGACAATGATAAAGGACAGGAGACCATAGAATATAATGATAAAAGACCAGGAAACATAGAGGACAATGATAAAGGACCCGGGACCATAGAAGACAATGATAAATGCCCCTGGATATGTAAATGTAGTAGTGTGTTACAATGTGATGATAATTTGGTTACTCCAGCGTTACATTCTTTGCGTCCTATCGCTCACGTTGGTTTTTGCCTTTCATAGTGTCTAGCGCATCTGAATCGCGAATACGTTTGTATCACAAGGACACTGAGTCACATAAAGATACAACAATAAAGATAAGATAGTTATGCAAGTTACGTTCTATTTCCAGCCATTGCAGTGGAGCCGTCTCACAAAGAGATGGCTTTTATATAACTCCAACTCACACAGTCATAGCCGCTTCTTACATCAACGTTAAATGATATTAAATGGCACATGTAAGAAAAATTTTGACACCTCGTCATCAAACGAAGCTCAAATCTGATCCAAAAGCTACTTCAGTGCTGCCCACACTACCTGATGAACTCACGAGAGAGACAGATGGCATCACTGGAAGTTCTGCCAGACTGGCAGCTGCCACTGAGATACAGAGATAACATCCAAGAGAGGACTGGTAGGATGGGAGCTGAGCAACTTCAGAGACGTTTCATCGCTGGCTCGGGTAGGAGGGCCAGCAAATACTGGAGGACGAAGGCAATCACATTCACATGGCTCCTGCTTTTTTGCAGTAACGATTCTATTTTTATATTGCAGGATCACCATTAAGTTCAGTGAGCGGGGAGAATACTGGAGACCACAGGGAAAGGGGGATTCCTGGGATTAGAACCAGATTTCAATCTGGAGACAATTAACAGCAAAACATTTTTTGCAAATTTAAATCATTAAAAATGTTGCAGAGTTTTACAGATTTCCTCTAAGCATCTTAGTGGTGACTTCTTTTTGTCCAGTGGATAGGACCATGAAGGTAGGGACTGTCTATGGTCTGGGACTTGTCAGGAGCCCACACCATGGGGCCAGGGCAGTCCGTAGTGTTACTACTCTAAGTGTACAGAAGCCTTTCCTATATAGATACGTAAACTGACATTCTTACCCCCGTAACGAAAATCCCCTGCTCCTTCCTTCCTTGCGCTGATACACTTCTCCGACAGGATACATTTTGTGGCAGTTCTTTGTACTAACCAATCCTACAAGTACAATCTCCTGTTCCCAAGCTACTTTTTGTAGCCTCTCCTCACTAGAAAGTCCTTCCATCCCTAATCTAGTCGCCTCCTTTGAGATCTTCTCTAGTTCTCTTATTTCCATTTAAGAATGTAAGGTGCAAGATTGAATTCCATATTCTAGATGAGGTTTTACAAGGGATCTATAGAGGGGTTAATATTACATTGAGAGTCCGCTGAGATGCCAGCAGAACCAGCTCAGGATTAATGCTGGGAAGACCAAGGAGATGGTGGTGGACTTTGGGAAACGGAGGAGTGCTCCAACCCCGGTAGAGATCCAAGGGACATGTATTGAGATAGTCAGGACCTATAAGTATCTGGGCGTGCTCCTCAATAATAAACTAGACTGGGCTGATCACCTGGAGGCGCTGCACAGAAAGGGCCACAGCAGACTCTACCTGCTCAGGAGGCTGAGGGCCTTCAGAGTCCAGGGGCCACTTCTTAGGGCCTTCTTCAACTCTGTGGTTGCCTCAGCCATCTTTTTCGGTGTGGCCTGCTGGGGGCGCTGTATATCAACCCGGGACAGAAATAGACTTGACAGACTGATCAGGAGGGCCAGCTCTGTCCTGGGGGGCCCCTTGGACCCAGTACAGGTGGTGGGTGACAGAAGGATACTGTCTGTGGTGACCTCCATCTGGGAGAACAAATCCCACCCCATGTATGGGACCCTGATGGGACTTGGCAGCACTGTAAGTGACTGTCTGCTTCACCCCAAGTGTGAGAAGGAGCTATCGCAGGTCCTTCCTTCCAACCGCGACCAGGTTGTATAATCTACATCAGTCCAAGCACAGACACTCCGCACACAGAACTAATGATTATGATTATGAATGTCTTCCTTCTTTCTTCTTCTGCTCCTTAGCTGCTATGGACTCCTAGTATATCTTCTCTTCTCAGCATGTGTGTGTCTACGTCTGTATTATATTACTCTGTATTATCCTGTATCTGTATTACTAGGCTGCTGTAACATACTGAGTATCCCCACTGTGGGACTATTAAAGGATTATCTTATCTTATGCACTCCAATATCTTATTAGCTTTTGTGGCTGCTACTTGACATTGAGAACGTAGGGGTGACCAGAATACCCAGGTCTGTTGAGGAGCTGATAGTTCTGTGCTCCTCCATTGTATTTAGCTTTATTTGCATCCTAAGGTCTCAGATAAAGTTATAATTGTAACCTACCGCCCAGACCAGTGGGACAGCACTTGACATGTAGGACAGTCCCGCTCGATCCCCGTCATCTGAGAGCCCCCACTACCATACACTTCTGTCCAGCTGAACCATTCGCCCTATGGTTAGAGTGACCCTGTTTTTGATTCTCCCTCTGAAGGATTAATCCTTTACTTTGCACTTCCCACTATTATTATTCAATGTCCATTGCTCTGATCCATCACAGAAAACATCAAATGACAGGTGCGGATGGAGTCCCCTCCATCTGGTGTTCGTCTGCCTTCATCCCCCATGCAAAAAACATGAGGAAACTTTCTTGTGTCATGTTCTGTACTTTTCTGTTGGAGGAATAGGTTCTGCGTCCAGGACTTTTTCCTCTGTTACAAACGTAACTTACTTTTATGTTGCGACTTCTAAGTGGATGGACAGATGATGTTATAGACAAGTTACCTACTGATACAGGACTTTATTATAGGGTCTGGTATCCTTGAAGATTTCACTGGAACATACGCAACTTATATTTGGGATTAGGTTACTAAATATATTTGACTCCATTGCTGCCAAACATCATGAGCGTAGACTGTCCAGAACATTCTGGCACTTTCTCCATCTCAAACTCAATCCTTTGATCGATGATCAGGTTTTCTAGCTGATTTTTGGCGTTCACATAGGAAGATGTTCATTTAGTGTCCCGAGCTGTTGATTTAACTCAGATGTCACTTTGTCCTCTATGTCCAGTCCTAACTGCGGGGAGAATGTGATAGAACACGAAGAGCTGCGCAGAGACCGATAGCAAGCAATTGGAAATTGTAGGTTACAGCGAACTTAAGTCCCGTATAAATGGAGGGATCCTCAGGTCTGTTGGTGCACTGGGGGCGGGATTTCCACTCCAGGAGCACTGGTCTGGCTACCCGCATAGGATGGGTGATGTCACAGCACTCTCACTGCATGGGCTATGGCTATATGATGGTAGGAGTCTGAGTGGCAAGAGCAGTGCTCCAGGGAACTGAAGGCCCGCCCCTAGTGCACCAACTGCCTCATTTACATAAGACTTCAAAGTTATGTTCCCCAAATCAGCAGAAGTGACAAAAATGAGGTTTATCAGTGCAATGAGTTCTGTAACATGGTGGAGATCATGGAATATACTTGGGGGAAGTGATCGACTTCCTAGAACAAAATAAACAGGTTAGGAATGGAGCAAAGTCTTTAGAATATTATCTGGGGTCGGGGTCAGAATTTTCCATTATCGCCCGGAGTGACATCCCCAGTTTGGCTCCTGCAGGTATTGAGGCGACTTCTATCTTGTCATATAGTTACAAGCAGTAAATACAGATCAGAGGAAAGTAAATTTTCATCCGAAACATTTTTTATCATCTCAAGGTCTTCCATGTTCCTTTGTTTGGCCTTGTCTTTCCATCATTCCAACCACAGCTCACATGTCGCACATTGTGGAGGGGAGAGACAATTCAGGCTTCGGCATTGGCGTTATAATACCTGCCTCTAAAAGCCGACTATAGAATTGGTTTTTGTGACTATTCAACCAAATTACTAAAAAATATAAATGTTGCAGATGAAAACTATTATTAGAATGATTGACATTGCAGAAAGTTATTATTATTATTACATGTGACAAAGAGAGAAGATCGAGGACTACAATGAGCCGGGGTTGTGCAGGAACCAGTGGGGGCTCAAAGTAGAGACTAAAAGGAGACCCCATTAAGGTGCTGGACTAGGACATTCGGCATGCAACCCCCTTTCTGGACAACTATGAGAATAAAAAGGCAACTGCATTGGTTCTTGCCACCCAGTAGCTTCTGGATGGTAGGTGTGCTTGGAGGGGTTGTCCATTGGACAGAGAATGAATACCCGATCATGAGCTGATCATGCAAGGCCACTGGTGCTCCACTTGCAAGGGAGTCTCGTATCCTCCCGATCACTGGGCGATCAGCTACCTAGCGATTGGACACTTATCCTTTATCCTATGGGTAGAGGATGGCTTGCAGTGCCACTGCAACTATCTCCATGCCCTTTGTAATGACGGGGTACTCTCCGGATGATGTCAGTTTGAGCAGTGCTCCGGTAACAGCGCTCCGCCACTGAGCTTCTGCTTATATAGACTGTTTAAGCCTTTGAACCAGAGACATAACTTGAAGTTCCTGACCCTAGTGCAAAATACGTAATGGGAGCCATTTACTATAAGCCGTCTATAACACTGGTGTCTCCTTACTTTGTAGAAATGCCTTTTGGCCCCCTGGGATGGGGATTAACTAGAACCTATGTACCCCCTATAGCTCTACCCCTGCTGGGATCAAGATTAGGGAAAGTAAAGCCATACTGCACATAGCCAGTCTGGGATGCTTCATAACACACAGAGCTTAGCTTCTCTCCATATTGTAGCAAGTCAGGGGTTATTTTGGCTCACGGGATCTCCATCTCCAGCCTAGGCCGGGGAGCACATCCAAGACCTTCAGCCCACACAGATACTTCAGGTTCAAAACTGACCTCAGCAGGTTTATTTCTCTGGCCACAGCGAGCAGATACAGCAAAAGGTCACAAAACACTCCGACTATATAACAAAGCCTGGTCCTCTAAACACTGACTACACAGCATAGTGTCCCTTACTATCAGGGGGTCGGCCGAGCACCCACAATAATCCAAATGAATGTTCATACCAGAAATTGTAACTGCAGCTCTGCAGGCCCCGGGCGCATGTTCTGCAGGAGATTTCTCAGCTGATGCCGGACAAGGTTCATCAAACAACCCAAACCCTGGACTGTCCTAATATATGGAGAGGAGCAAACCAGCCAATAGCTGCCCTGACACAATACATATATATCCCTATATATCTCCTCTATCCTATACCCTATATATCACACAGCTCAGCTTCTCTCCTTTATCATATAAACCCTATATATCACACAGCTCAGCTTCTCTCCTCTATCCTATACCCCTATATATCACACAGCTCAGCTTCTCTCCTCTATCCTATACCCCTATATATCACACAGCTCAGCTTCTCTCCTCTATCCTATACCCCTATATATCACACAGCTCAGCTTCTCTCCTCTATCCTATACCCCTATATATCACACAGCTCAGCTTCTCTCCTCTATCATATACCCCTATATATCACACAGCTCAGCTTCTCTCCTCTATCATATACCCCTATATATCACACAGCTCAGCTTCTCTCCTCTATCCTATACCCCTATATATCACACAGCTCAGCTTCTCTCCTCTATCCTATACCCCTATATATCACACAGCTCAGCTTCTCTCCTCTATCCTATACTCCTATATATCACACAGCTCAGCTTCTCTCCTCTATCCTATACCCCTATATATCACACAGCTCAGCTTCTCTCCTCTATCCTATACCCCTATATATCACACAGCTCAGCTTCTCTCCTCTATCATATACCCCTATATATCACACAGCTCAGCTTCTCTCCTCTATCCTATAACCCTATATATCACACAGCTCAGCTTCTCTCCTCTATCCTATACCCCTATATATCACATAGCTCAGCTTCTCTCCTCTATCCTAGAACCCTGTGGTTATAGTGTGTGTGTGTGTGTGTGTGTATGTATATATATAGTAATGTACTACACAGTCATGTCAGGGGTATAGCAAGTTGTAAAGCGTGCAGAGGTCACAATGGGGCCTTACAGCTCAAGGGAGCCTTCACACGGAGTTAACGCGCATGTATTTTTGCAAAATACACGTGTAAAAATAAGACTCCCATTGACTTCAATGACATTTTACAGGCATATTTTTACACGTGTATTTTGCAAAAATACATGCGCGTTAACTCCGTGTGAAGGCTCCCTAAGAGGGAATAAAGGCCCTGCAGAAACATGGGAATTCCCAGTATTATATGTCACATGGTATATGGGGATCCTGACCCGCAAACCTAATAAACTACTAACCTGCCACATAGAGGAATATTACACACTATGACACCAATACATTCAATCATTTCAATAATAAAACATTTTCTATATTATTTTTTACAATTTTATAAAGACTTTTTTCTTTTTTAATTTTTTTAACTTTTCTTCCCTCTATTGAAAGTCAATTTGAGAAATTTCTACAATGGGAAATTCTGCGAGTTAATTGTGCAAATATTCCTATTTGCCTAGGGGCTTGTTCACACAGCCCCTTAATGAGCTGCTACCGAGGATCTACTTTTACTGCAATAAGGAGATTAAGCCTCAGCAAATTGCAGGTTAGCTAAAATTGAAAGTGAGGAACTTCAAAAGAAAGAAGACAACTTCCTTCCCATCCCCACCCAACAAAATATGCGTAGATTAGCATGAGGGAGCGGGGACGTCACAGTCTCCAAGACAAAGTTCTGTAAACCGTTCTCGTCAAGTCTCTGCCGTTTTTTTTTTGTTTTTTTTTTCAGCCGTGGCAATTAGAGATCAGTGACTTTGAATGTGAGTCACACGTTGGGTTCCTCTGACTCCAGTATTTTTCCTAATTGTCTGTCTTGCAAGGAGTAGTAACGTCTTAGGATTTAATTCCTACCATTGCTTTGTTAGACAAGAAGTATCAAAAAAATTATATTCTGGTCTTGAAAATTCTGGTTTGCATGGCTTGTCATAAGCCAGGGGTCATGTGTCTACACTCCAGTATACCGATGTAACTGACCAGGAATCTGAAGGTTGGCAGCCTCACCTGGACCGTCCCACTGACCACAACCCCTTTTAGGAAAGTGCTCAGGACAACGTAAAAGACCCCGACTTGTACAAAAGATTGCAATATTTTCAAGGCTTGTAAGTGACGAATTTCCTCCAATGTTAATTTTTTAAAACCAGTACCTTGTAATGCTCTATTTCCCCTGCGGGGGCGCTGTAGGAATAGTGAGCGCTTACTGGCAGATGACCACAGGTTGTATCACTGGTAGTCTCAGAAAGTCTGGGGAAAGTCTGATTGTTTGATCCTTTTTATTCAGTTCTTTGAGGAGGCAAAGTGTTGAAATAATTCTCCCTTGTGGCTATTTTTTCTTCCTTGTTATGGCATTCAGCGTATGGAAGAAATATATATATTTTTCCATAGTTAAGGCAGTTTTGATACTTAAAGTGTTTACTGTAAAGTACTATGAACTCTGTGGTGAAGAGAGCATTATAGTGAAAAGAATACTGTGGTGACGAGAATACTATGGTGGAGAGAGTACTATGTTGAAGAGAGTACTATTCTGAAGAGATTACTATGGTGAAGAGATTACTATGGTGCAGAGTGTACTATGTTGAAGAAATTACTATGTTGAAGAGATTACTATGTTGAAGAGAATACTATGGTGAAGAGAGCACTATGGTGGGGAGAGTACTCTTTTGAAGAGATTATTATGGTGAAGAGAATACTATGGTGAAGAGAGCACTATTCTGAAGAGATTACTATGGTGAAGAAAATATTATGGTGAAGAAAGCACTATGGTGAAGAGAGTACTATTCTGAAGAGATTACTATGGTGAAGAGAGTATTATGGTGAAGAAAGCACTATGGTGAAGAGATTACTATGTGAAGAGAGCACTATTCTGAAGAGAATACTATGGTGAAGAGAATACTGTGGTGAAGAGACTACTATGGTGAAGAGATTACTATGGTGAAGAGATTACTATGGTGAAGAGAGCACTATGGTGAAGAGAGTACTATTCGGAAGAGAATACAGTGGTGGAGAAATCATTATGGTGAAAAGATTACTATGGTGGAGAGAGTACTATGTTGAAGAGAGCACTATGGTGGGGAAATTACTATGGTGAAGAGATTACTATGGTGAAGAAATTACTATGTTGAAGAGATTACTATGTTGAAGAGAATACTATGGTGAAGAGAGCACTATGGTGGGGAGAGTACTATTTTGAAGAGATTATTATGGTGAAGAGAATACTATGGTGAAGAGATTACTATGGTGAAGAGAGTATTATGGTGAAGCGAGCACTATTCTGAAGAGATTACTATGGTGAAGAGAGCACTATTCTGAAGAG
Source organism: Leptodactylus fuscus (assembly GCF_031893055.1). NCBI lineage: Eukaryota > Metazoa > Chordata > Amphibia > Anura > Leptodactylidae > Leptodactylus > Leptodactylus fuscus. Next base: position 5,270,687 of record NC_134271.1, on the reverse strand, counting down.
ATTACTATGGTGAAGAAAATATTATGGTGAAGAAAGCACTATGGTGAAGAGAGCACTATTCTGAAGAGATTACTATGGTGAAGAGAGTATTTTGGTGAAGAAAGCACTATGGTGAAGAGATTACTATGTGAAGAGAGCACTATTCTGAAGAGAATACTATGGTGAAGAGAATACTGTGGTGAAGAGAGTACTATGGTGAAGAGACTACTATGGTGAAGGGATTACTATGGTGAAGAAATTACTATGGTGAAGAGATTACTATGGTGAAGAAATTACTATGGTGAAGAGATTACTATGTTGAAGAGAGTACTATGGTGGGGAGAGTACTATTTTGAAGAGATTATTATGGTGAAGAGAATACTATGGTGAAGAGAGCACTATTCTGAAGAGATTACTATGATGAAGAGAGTAATAGGGTGAAGAAAGCACTATGGTGATGAGATTACTATGGTGAAGAGAGCACTATTCTGAAGAGATCACTATGGTGAAGAGAGTATTATGGTGAATAAATCACTATGGTGAAGAGATTACTATGGTGAAGAGAGCACTATTCTGAAGAGAATACTATGGTGAAGAGATTACTATGGTGAAGAGAGCACTATTCTGAAGAGAATACTATGGTGAAGAGAGTACTATGGTGAAGAGAGTACTATGGTGAAGTGCTCTACAGGTTCTTAACTACAGAACTGATCATTGTGGGCCCAGGAGCTAAAAAGTTGCCGTGTTATGGACTTTTGTGGTAACAATGTAGCAGATGTCCCAACAGTCGACTTCTGACACAGGAAACATTTTGATCCCAACATCTACCCCGGAATAGTCCCAACCTCTCTCTGTAACCCCCATGTTACGGTACATTTACATGCGCCATGCCCATATGAGGCTGACAACTCCCTACTCAGTAGAGCTTTGCAGGGTGTTATGTAGTCCCATATGCCGTAATAGTCCATCACTATGGACTGGTGTGTATGAGGTCCTAATAACACAACTCTTCTTCTAATAGAATATCTCCCCACAGTCTTCATGAGCAATGATCTGCTTATTGAAAGCCTGATTATGTGACTAGCGCCGCTGATAATAGTAAATGAATTTAGATGAGGACGGGATTGATTTCTAATTATAAAAAGGTGGCTTTTATCCGCCATTAATTTACTATCCATCATCGGCTCACATCGCGCCTTCACCGGGGGGTTCTTATGTTAGTCTGCATACGGCTTCGCCTGGTGGCATCTGTGCCCCTGCCAGGTTGTGCCGCTGTGGTCAGACACAGAGAGATAGAAACTGAATGAAGAGTTAGAAAAATCCGGTTGTCTGATGCCGATCAGTGATACCTGCACTTCTACATCACATCCAGGTATATACACGGCGGAAATAGCTGAAAAAACCAAAAACATCAATCCATAAAAATCTAAGTGAGTTTATTCCAAGTAGCAGAAATGGAGTCACCATCATATCCACAATGGAACAAACTAATACTGCCAAATAATAGAAAATATGTGTGTGCACATGATACACATTGTGATAGATAGATAGATAGATAGATAGATAGATAGATAGATAGATAGATAGATAGATAGGAGATAGATAGGAGATAGATAGATAGATAGATAGATAGATAGATAGATAGATAGATAGATAAAAGATAGATAGATAGGAGATAGATAGATAGATAGATAGATAGGAGATAGATAGATAGATAGATAGATAGATAGATGATAGATAGATAGATAGATAGATAGATAGATAGATAGATGATAGATAGATAGATAGATGAGAGATAGGAGATAGATAGATAGATAGATAGATAGATAGATAGATAGATAGATAGATAGATAGATAGATAGATGAGAGATAGGAGATAGATAGATAGATAGATAGATAGATAGATAGATAGATAGATAGATAGATGAGAGATAGGAGATAGATAGATAGATAGATAGATAGATGAGAGATAGGAGATAGATAGATAGATAGATAGATAGATAGATAGATAGATAGGAGATAGATAGATAGATAGATAGATAGATGAGAGATAGGAGATAGATAGATAGATAGATAGATAGATAGATAGATAGGAGATAGATAGATAGATAGATAGATAGATAGATAGATAGATAGAGAGATAGATGATAGATAGATAGATAGATGAGAGATAGGAGATAGATAGATAGATAGATAGATAGATAGATAGATAGATAGATAGGAGATGATAGATAGATAGATAGATAGATAGATAGATAGATAGATAGATAGGAGATAGATAGATAGATAGATAGATAGGAGATAGATAGATAGATAGATAGATAGATAGATAGATAGATAGATATGAGATAGATAGATAGATAGATAGATAGGAGATAGATAGATAGGAGATAGATAGATAGATAGATAGATAGATAGATAGATAGGAGATAGATAGATAGATAGATAGATAGATAGATAGATAGAGAGATGAGAGATAGATAGATAGATAGATAGATAGATAGGAGATAGATAGATAGATAGATAGATAGATATTAGATAGATAGATAGATAGATAGATAGATAGGAGATAGATAGATAGATAGATAGATAGATAGATAGGAGATAGATAGATAGATAGATAGATAGATGAGAGATAGATAGATAGATAAATGATAGATAGATAGATAGATAGATAGATAGATAGGAGATAGATAGATAGATAGATAGATAGATAGGAGATAGATAGATAGATAGATAGATAGATAGATAGATATTAGATAGATAGATAGATAGAAGATAGATAGATAGGAGATAGATAGATAGATAGATAGATAGATAGACAGACAGACAGATAGATAGATAGGAGATAGATAGATAGATAGATAGATAGATAGATAGATAGATAGGAGATAGATAGATAGATAGGAGATAGATAGATAGATAGATAGATAGATAGATATTAGATAGATAGATAGATAGATAGATAGATAGATAGATAGATAGGAGATAGATAGATAGATAGATAGATAGATAGGAGATAGATAGATAGATAGATAGATAGATAGATAGATAGATAGATGAGAGATAGATAGATAGATAAATGATAGATAGATAGATAGATAGATAGATAGATAGATAGGAGATAGATAGATAGATAGATAGATAGATAGATAGGAGATAGATAGATAGATAGATAGATAGATAGATAGATATTAGATAGATAGATAGATAGATAGAAGATAGATAGATAGGAGATAGATAGATAGATAGACAGACAGACAGACAGATAGATAGATAGGAGATAGATAGATAGATAGATAGATAGATAGATGAGAGATAGATAGATAGATAAATGATAGATAGATAGATAGATAGATAGATAGGAGATAGATAGATAGATAGATAGATAGATAGATAGGAGATAGATAGATAGATAGATAGATAGATAGATAGATATTAGATAGATAGATAGATAGATAGAAGATAGATAGATAGGAGATAGATAGATAGATAGATAGATAGATAGACAGACAGACAGACAGATAGATAGATAGGAGATAGATAGATAGATAGATAGATAGATAGGAGATAGATAGATAGATAGATAGATAGATAGATGGATAGATAGGAGATAGATAGATAGATAGATAGATAGGAGATATATAGATAGATAGATAGATAGATAGATAGATAGGAGATAGATAGATAGATAGATAGATAGATAGATAGGAGATAGATAGATAGATAGATAGATAGATAGATAGATGATAGATAGAGAGAGAGAGAGAGAAAGAGAGATGAGATGAGAGATAGATAGATAGATAGATAGATAGATAGATAGATAGATAGATAAATGATAGATAGATAGATAGATAGATGATAGATAGATAGGAGATAGATAGATAGATAGATAGATAGATAGATAGATAGATAGGAGATAGATAGATAGATAGATAGATAGATAGATACATAGATAGAGAGATGAGAGATAGATAGATAGATAGATAGATAGATAGATAGATAAATGATAGATAGATAGATAGGAGATAGATAGATAGATAGATAGGAGATATATAGATAGGAGATAGATAGATAGATAGATAGATAGATAGATAGATAGGAGATAGATAGATAGATAGATAGATAGGAGATAGATAGATAGATAGATAGATAGATAGATAGGAGATAGATAGATAGATAGATAGATAGATAGATAGATAGATAGATTTGACATCTTCAATATATTATCACAATGGACCTGTTTACAAAATGGCTCCTCGTTTTCTGGCTCAGAGAGGGTGCGAACGAAAAACGGCAAATCAAAGTGCGTAAATGTCTTCCATGAGTCATGCAGGCTTTCCATAAAGAGCACGGAGAACGTCTACAACACAAGATGAAGATTTATTATTTTTAAGACAATCCTGCTGCACCTGCCATTCCTGGGCACCGTCTACACTGCGCAGCATTAACATTTGTACTAATGGGCCGTCTTGGTCCGGGATCTCGTGCGCTGTGAGATTATACACCGGGCTCCTCACATATTAACAGATGGATTATTGATAGACGAGACCGTCAGTAAATCTCACTTTGTGACACTTGTGGTTACGTAGACCTGCTTTGAAATGCAGCAGTGTGTGGTATAGCAGAGCTGAGTTTTTCATGAGGTCTTATCGGGGGGTGTAAACCTGTACAACAATGGACACCCACTGACAAAAACTATTGGGTTTGCCACAGGAGGGTGTAAAATGTTCCGCCCATTGCAAAATAAAAAAGCTCTCAGAGACTGCTTTTGGGTAGTGTACCTCTAGATTAGAGATTGTTGGCTTCTGTTACCAGCGACTCTGTATGGAGAGGGTTTGCTAAGATTTGCACAAAAACTTTGCAACTCTGTTCCAATTCTGTCCAGCTGCGAGGGGTCAGCGTGTAAACAACTATTTTAAGTTCCGCTGCAAACTCTCCATTGGTTTGAGGTCTGGACTCCCACTCGGCCTTTCTCTGTTGATCAGACTAAAGCAAGAAGCCTTTACCAAGCCCACAGAAGAAAGGAACAGGTCCAACCAGACCCCTCCACGGCACCAATGTGGGCCAAGAACCCCGTGAGAGCTGTTGGTGCGCAGGTGTATTTTCCTTTTCGGTGAGATTTGGCTCATATCCCAAGTCACAAGACTTCTTCAGGTCGACCATTGATGTTTCTGATGTTAGTTTCCGATAGCTGACCCTAGAAGTTTAACTTTTTTTCCTTGTAGAAAACCTTATATGTTTGCTTTATTTTCCTAGTCGAACCCTTAATCCAGTATCAACATGAGATGTGTGCAGGGATGGACACAAGAACGACAACTGGGTTGTTGCTTAATAGAGTTTTGCTACGTCGTGGAACAATAAATAATCATGAACAATGCACTGGATCCTTGTTTTAGCTGCATGGCCTGGTGTAAGGGTAGTCTTCATCCTCTTTCCATAATGGTGGAACCAACAATTTCATTGACTGAGTTTCCGGTCTCCTAGATGGTTGTCTTCTCTCTCATTGGAGACAAGGGTAGTCTTCATCCTCTTTCCATAATGGTGGAACCAACAATTTCATTGACTGAGCTTTCCGATCTCCTAGATCAGTGATGGCGAACCTTTTTGAGACCGAGTGCCCAAACTGCAACCCAAAACCCAATAAATTATAGCGGAGTGCCAACATGGCAATTTAACCTTAAAACTCTGTGGATCCACAATTGCGGACAATTATGGACCCACAAATTACAGTCGTATGACTGGGGCTTTACAGAGCTTGTACTGAAAGGTAAAGGTCTCTGCATTTTTTTCTTTTGAACAATTAATGTTCACTACTTACATCGCACAGGATCTGTTTTATAGTGACCGTGCAATGTAATTACAGCCTGTACTAATATCACGTCAGCTATAAAACAGATACTGTGTTATATAAGTAGTGAAGGGACCCCACACAGTACAATCTGCCCAACAGTGGCCCTCACACACAGTACAATCTGCCCTGCAGTGGCCTCCACACACAATACAATCTGCCCCGCAGTGGCCTCCACACACAGTACCATCAGCCTCGCAGTGGGCCCCCACACACAGTACAATCTGCCCTGCAGTGGCCTCCACACACAATACAATCTGCCCCGCAGTGGCCCCCACACAGTACCATCAGCCTTGCAGTGACCCCCACACACAGTACAATCTACCCCGCAGTGGCCTCCACACACAGTACAATCTACCCCGCAGTGGCCTCCACACACAGTACAATCTGCCCCGCAGTGGCCTCCACACACAGTACCATCAGCCTCGCAGTGGGCCCCCACACACAGTACAATCTGCCCTGCAGTGGCCTCCACACACAATACAATCTGCCCCGCAGTGGCCTCCACACACAGTACGATCTGCCCCGCAGTGGCCCCCACACAGTACCATCAGCCTCGCAGTGGGCCCCCACACACAGTACGATCTGCCCTGCAGTGGCCTCCACACACAATACAATCTGCCCCGCAGTGGCCCCCACACAGTACCATCAGCCTTGCAGTGACCCCCACACACAGTACAATCTACCCCGCAGTGGCCTCCACACACAGTACAATCTGCCCCGCAGTGGCCTCCACACACAGTACCATCAGCCTCGCAGTGGGCCCCCACACACAGTACGATCTGCCCCGCAGTGGCCCCCACACAAAATACAATCTGCCCCGCAGTGGCCTCCACACACAGTACCATCAGCCTCGCAGTGGGCCCCCACACACAGTACGATCTGCCCCGCAGTGGCCCCCACACAGTACCATCAGCCTTGCAGTGACCCCCACACACAGTACAATCTACCCCGCAGTGGCCTCCACACACAGTACAATCTGCCCCGCATTGGCCCCCACACACAGTACCATCAGCATCGCAGTGGCCCACACACACAGTACAATCTACCCCGCAGTGGCCTCCACACAGGATTATACTCTACAGTAGACCCCTCACCACACATCATGAAATGGTCCACAGAAGCCCCCTCCCACACAGCAACAAATGGTCCACAGTAGCCCCCTAGCACACAGAATCAAATGGTCCACAGTAGCCCCCTCCCACACAGCATCAAATAGTCCACAGTAGCCCCCTCCCACACAGCATCAAGTGGTCCACAGTAGCCCCCTCCCACACAACATCAAATGGTCCACAGTAGCCCCCTCCTCAGACAGTACACAAACATAAATATACTTACCTGAAGAGCTGCTGGGCGTCCTCTCTTCTGTTCACTGCGCGCACTGATGACTTATGTCATCACACCCGCGCAGGTGCAGAAGTCACAGTCTGTAGTCAGTGTAGGCCGCGCATTTGCATAACCATCAGAAGGCAGCGATCGCTCACTAACGGGGAATCCTGTACTGGATTCCCCGTTAGTGAACGATCAGGGCAACTGCTCGCGTGCCGGCATAGAGGGCTCTGCGTGCCTTCTCTGGCACGCGTGCCATAGGTTCGCCATCACTGTCCTAGATGGTTGTCTTCTCTCTCATTGGAGATAAGGGTAGTCTTCATCCTCTTTCCATAATGGTGGAACCAAAAACTTCATTGCCTGAGCTTTCCAGTCTCCTAGATGGTTGTCTTCTCTCTCATTGGAGATAAGGGTAGTCTTCATCCTCTTTCCATAATGGTGGAACCAACAATTTCATTGCCTGAGCTTTCCAGTCTCCTAGATGGTTGTCTTCTCTCTCATTGGAGATAAGGGTAGTCTTCATCCTCTTTCCATAATGGTGGAACCAACAATTTCATTGCCTGAGCTTTCCAGTCTCCTAGATGGTTGTCTTCTCTCTCGTTGGAGATGGTGCCATGTCCTCTCGGTATTAATGTTCCGACAAAAATTTTCCCGGTCTCTTTGAACCCCGACTAGGTCCACCACAGGCTGGAGTCTCTGTTTCCTCCTTATGTCCTTCCTCTCTCATGTACCAAATACTTTCTACTCCGATGGCCATGTGGAGACCTCCTTGAGTACAGCACTGGACCACTGAGCTTTGTGAGACCACCACTCTTCTGTAGACCCGGACGGAGCATTTCCCACCTTACAGAGTTTATGATCCGTTTAGTGCAGACCGGCCTCTGGTTGCCGAGTTGGCAGTTTCTGTATTCTAGCCATATAGGCACATCCAGAATGTAACGGTAAGTAGACTCAGCTCTTTCATAGTAAATGCTGTATCATCAGCTATAGGATAAGATAACACAATTAGAAGCCTCTTCAATGATGACATAACGTGATAAGTGATCTCCTGATAAAACCCCGTCCTGACGTCCATCTGAAATCAATGATATCTGTAATTTACTCTCCTCCGTAGGAATCAATAAATAGCAATAAAGCGTAATCCGTCTTATGTAGAGCAGCGTGCAGAGGAGTGTATTTACTAAGAGAGCGTTGACAATGATGTGATCTGAACTTTAGATTCACCGTACGTTATTACATGCGACCATCGGGAGGACTGAGATAAAACGTGCGTGATTATACAGTATATACTGTGACAAGAGGGCATGGTCTGCGAGTAGGCGGCCACTAATGGGCAAGGATATTACGCAGCAGATCTTCAATGTGATGGATAGGCAAGAACAGTAATTTGTGGTGACATTATAGCCTACGCTACCATAGAATGTCACACGCCTAATACATCGCATAGGTGTTGCTTTGCGTCATGTCACTTCCTCATTACCTAGGATGGAAGCCTTGGAGACCATCATTCAATGACAACATTAGAAGAACCAAGATCCCAATGGCCCAGGTGGAGAACCTTACGGATGTCATTGGCAAACGATGGAAAAAGAAGGGTATTGATGCCTTTGGTATTGGACAGAGCTGGAGCTAGACTGGATAAGGGACAGGGGTTAAAGGGCAGGTCCAGTTTCTGCTATTGATGGCCTATCATTAGATTTATGGGACACTTGTAGATCATCTGAGCTGAGACTTGGTATTGCAACATTGTGACATCTGGTATTGTATTGGCAACGGTTTTGGTACAGCAGCGCTGCCGTACGGAAGTCTATGGTCCTACACCTGACTACTACAGTTTGTAGAGTGATTGGTCTATCGCGGTACAGCAGATCCAGATGTAAGGACAGGCCATCAATACCAGAACCTGGATAATCCCTTTAAGCTTGCTGCATTAGACCTGAACTTAAAGACCTTTCACCACCAACCCCCGATCCTTGCATTCTTCTATAGGCACCGCTCCACTAATTCCATCACAGTTACAGTTTTTTCTCTAGCTCCTATCATTCCTGAGTAATCGGTGAAGCTACTTTCAGCACCCAATATGCTAATTAGGTTCTCTACTGTCCCAGAATATTTGCATCAGCCCAGGACCGCCCACCAGTAGGGAGTCTAATTAGCATACTGTGTGCAGAAACTAACAGAACTTATTGCTCAGGAACAGTAGGGAGTAGAAAACTCTAACTGCTCCAGAATCCTGGAATCAGCACTTGAATGATACAAAGATCTGGAAGAAGTAGAGTTGGCAACAAGTCGTCTTTTTGTAACTTTTTTGGTTCCATATTGAATGGAAGACACAAGACAGAATGTTGGCAGAGTCTTATATGCTAATGAAGAAAACTCTTCGGATCCCATTATCACTTATTGAGATCCATCAAGTAGTATTGGGCTCCAAAAAGTGGTGGATCCTGCAGAGCTTTGTGGGTGCCATTGTAAATAGATGCCACAACGCAGAATAGACGCCAATATCAGCCAACTAGGTCCATCGCGTAGCATTGGCATCCACCATATAAGAAAACTGGAATAGTGAGCATATAGAGCCGAGTCCTCGGGGGGATTGGGAAGCCCCTCTGCCCATTTCCTACATCTTAAGCTCTGCTTTTTCTGATTGGCTTTTGTAGACTTGCACAAGCTCATCCCAATCTCATGTAAACCATCACCCAAGCCGCCAGTGAGGAAACATTATCGAGCAATTTCCATTCAGTGACATTGGCGGTGTCCTAACCCACTGAATCGGGTGAAACCAATCTCTATGGGGGAGCGACGTGTCTAATACCCCGGTAGATGAGCCGCTATCAGAACGAACACAGATAAATCCTTTCTCCGTCACAACAAAAAAAAATCTCATCTGCTTCCCATGTTAGATGTACAAGCAGACGGAGTCTGTGCCAGGTGCTTGGATAACACGACGGCAGAAACTGAGAAAAATTTATCACAGCTCTGAAAATATTGAGGGGCACATTTCAGATTGATCTACGTGTCTCCAAAAACATTCGGCTGTTAATCCAATATTCCCCAGAATTATAAGAAAAAAAACAATTCTTCACATTCACTAATATATCGAGCAGCGGGAAAGACAGAGCGTGTTATGTCAGGGAGGAACGCGACGTCTTCAGAATAGCGATGGTCAGTTCAGCAATTTAGATTTTGTAACTTTTTAAAATAATAAATTTGTAATTTAAAGGGGTTGTCGCGTTAAGAAAGCCTTAAAGGGTTAACCAATTTATGGCAGACATTCCCTTTAAACCTTACCGATCCCTGAATGCTGTCATGTCTCCAGTCTCCAGGTCCCGCAGATCTTGAATCTTGGCCTCCAATGTTGACATTTTGTGACCTCGATGGTGACCGTTGCAGTAGTCACATGTCTATGTCAGGGGATCGGGAAGCCATTGGCAAGCTTAGTATTAGAGTCTATTCCAAGGTCCCATTTGGCTGTGTGTTTAAGAGATCGGCGCAGGATCCGTACATGTTCATGGACCCAATTACCTCCAAGGTCTACGAAAATGGCCCCGTAATTCCATGAAAAAATAGACCAAGTAGGCTGAGGAAGTCGGTCACGTGAATAGGATCTTAGGATGGACAATCTCTTTAAAGGAAGGGCCATAAGTTTGGTGACGGCTCCTCTGACCCTAATGGATTCCATTATTCGTTGTCATGATCAATTGATTATCATCCTTGGAGATTTCTCAAGATTTTGACCCAAGACACTGGAGAAAAAGCTCTTTATGTGATACTAACACCGGATTCGGGGTCCCCGCTTTGGGTTCCTTATATTATTTGGCATCACAATGAGATCAGACGAAAGACAAGTGAGACTCGAAGCCCGAATGACTTGTTACGCGGAGCTGCCATCTACATATTAAACGTCAGCGCATCAGATCTCGGTGAATGTCTGGTGTCGCTCCTTTACACATGAATGTACTGACATTAGGCAGCAAACGCCAGCCTGGAAGGAAGAAGACGGATAAAAAGGTGCCTAAGTGACGGCGAAAATCACATTAGAGAGAATCGCAACGTAAGACGGAAAAATTACATTTATCTCATCAGAGTAAAGGAAACGTTATATAAAAGTGGCCGAGATCTCCGAGGTGCCGGCAGTCGCCAAGGTCAGCCAAGATGGAAAAGCTGCTATACTGGATGTCTTACTCTATGTGCGGGTGCCGGGGGTGCCGGGGGTGTCCGAATGTTCTTCTCTATACTGTATTTTATCTATTACATCAATTTCGATACAATGAAGATGACGAGGATGAAAGGCGGCGTCCTATCGATGATGGGTAAGTATTGGCAGCTAGAATACTTCGCAGAAAATGCTGCAAAGGGTTAATAGATTATGTTTGCCAATTCTCAAACTGAAGGGAAATGTAAATCCCATCAATATTCGGTGTGACCTTTGCCCTTTGCCTTCCATCAGTTCTTCTCAGTACTTGCAGATAGTTTTTGGCAGATTTGGGCAGGGAGGTTGTTCCCGCCGCCATCTTGGAGAACTAAGCCCAGATCTTCTGCAGATGTTCCTTGCTCCAATCCATCTGTCTCTTCATGTCATCCCAGACAGACTGGACGATGATGAGATCAGGGCCGACCCTTACATAAGATATCATAAAGTAGCAGATTCGTTCCATTTTGCAAGGCCGATGCACCAGATCTCCAAGACGTCATTCAATTAGACCTTATTACTGACCCTTGAAGACAAGTAGATCCTATTACATAAGTGAAACAAGGAATAGGTGTTGGAGAGAGGATCCATCTTGATTTTAGGTCCTACGGGTTTGTGGATTTTTTTGGCTTTTTATTGTTGACGTCCATTGTCGTGACCGAACTTGCTATTCTATTGAAAGCGGCGGCGTCTGCTCCCCAGTCCTTCATTTGACCTTCCCAACCCCTTACAACCACCCGTATCCCCCACCTAGACCACGACTCCCTATTTACTCCAGGGTATAAATATGAAACACGTCGACATGTACAGGAAGCAGTGATTGAATTTCCACAACCTATCACTTTCCTAGCGCGGCAAATGAAAGCCTGCAAAGCAACGAAAAGTGGAAAGAATGTTTTATGAAAGCAAAATGAAAAAACGAAGCTTTCTCTGTCAGGGATCATAACATGAAAAAACCCAACTTGGAGTCTCAATGACATCTATTCTCACTTAAAAGGTTCATGCGAGCGCCACCGCTCTAGGTGATACTGAGTCATCGAGCCCATGCCTGGTGATTGGCAAACTTTGATGAAGTTCTAAAATGTAAGATAATAATTATGTTTCCGCCTGTCGGTGCCGGGTCTGCGGTTATGGCTGGTTATGGACTGGCACTGGGGGTGTAAGGCACAACGTGACCCCTACCATAGAATATGACCTGCTAGGTTATTAGCATTACCCTTATTTGTGGTATCAGGACATTGCTATTCATGCTTTTATATTGCAGCCTAAGAACATAACAATAGGTCTGGATACACTACATAGAGATAGTATACATCCTAGTGTGTGTGTGTGTGTGTGTGTGTATATATATATATATATATATATATATATATATATATATATATATACTGTATATATATGGTAAAGAGACAGGGGGCAAAGCAGAGCCTCAGCAGATGAGATAGATTCTGTAGATTCTGCACTGACATGAGCCTGTAGTATCTATAGCATTGATACAAAGTATCCAGTAATGCAAATAGCCGAGTACAAGCCATTATTGTAAGTAGAATCAAATGCAACAGTGGAAAAAGAATGCAAATACTGTAACAGTTTATATTTGTTAATTAACAAGATTAATGTAAATCCCATCAATATTTGGTGTGACCTTGTCCTTTGTACTTGCAGACCTGTCGGACCCCGTCCTTAACCCCATACAGCAAAGGTCATCAGTATGTGAACTGTTGCAGTCTAACACCCGGACCCCGCACAGATCATCTGTTCTAGAAGTCTCTAGTCAAGTAATGGGATCGGTGCTGCAGTTCCCTGGATCCACCACTACGCAGTGGATGGGGCTGTTGTGCCTCTCCTATCCCTTTTATAAGAGTGGCATTGCTTGGCACCCAGAGGTTGCCAAGAAGGTCAAGGTTTCGGACCCCAACAGATCGCTTACTGGTGATCAGTATGAAAATTTTAATTGTGGCTAGAAAACCCCTTTAAGAGCTGGGAATGCTGCAATTTGCCTAAAAATCGCGGCATATTACGGTATATTCTTGCAAATCCTATGTCCACTTTGCGGTAAAAACCACAGCGCGGACATTCTGCAATTTCCAAAACCGGCACGATTTTGGAAATCACAGCATGTCAACTGCACCTATAGAAATGCCGGCGGTTCCCGCCGCGGTGTTTCCTGCGGCGCTTTAGAGCTGCGAATCATCCCATGGGGCCTTAGCCTAACACTTCCATTTTGAAGGCATTTTATCTAATGCCTGCCTGAAACTTTTGCACAATACCATATACATGCCAAGACTTATCCATCAGCAAATATCATCAGGGGTCATTTTAGAAAACGACTTTATTTGTCCTTTGACCCAATTCCCTTGTAGACTCGAGAATGCACAAATGGACACGAGAACAAATCTTCTGTACGACATGGAGAGCGGCAGAAGGTATCGGCTCACCTGGAAGGATAAAACCTCTGTAAACATCCATCTAATTGCCGGTACAATTCCACGAGTAACTACTGGGGACTCATCTCAACATCTTATCATAATGATGTGGAAATCCACGAGATTATTGGATAAATCATTAGAAGGAGACTTATACGACTGCAGAGGATTGAGATATTAATAAGATGCAAGGGCTGGGAGGACGAAGGGCTCGTGCGCAGGCAGATTCAGGCTGGAGCATTATGGGAACAAAAAGTATCTCGTGTGGTCGGAATAACATTAAGGAGAAGAGTTTAATTCTCTTTACATGAGGTTTATAGAAAGGAAATATGTCTGGGGATTATCGGTGGGTTTGTTGAAAATTGGAAACGTGTAACATTCAGGGATCGGCGTATACTGGAGTATAAACACCACTCCGTGTAGTCTGTATTCTAGAGTTACATGTGCTACAATGTAGCGGGTGCAAAGAGCCCCATAAAGTCCCTGCAGTCCCATAATATAGAATCCATGTGCCTTGTAGGATTCCTCCCTATGGCATTATATCCTTTCTGCTCCTGAGCATGAACCACCCCGCACAGCTGCTCCTTACGTCCATCACCCATGTCCCGTCCAGCTACATTCTCATTGCCTTGTCCTCTTCTCTATGAAGACTATGAGGCGCTGCTAATCAATCCCATCCCCTGTTCATTTTTTATTCTATTTTCTGTCCCGGATTATAGGACAGCCATCTTGCCTGAGCTTCTCCTCTACTCCGCGAACAGCATTTAGTGATCTGCTTTACAGCACAGTCTTGGCAGCAATAGCTTAGTCTAGATCCAGAGATGTTCAGTGCAGGGAGGAGATAAGTTGTGACATCTTCTATTGTCAGCAGTGAATGTTAGTTGGTGTTATCTATAGAGGTATTATCGCCTATTGTAAACCTATCTGTGATGTAAATCCTACAGATTTAGCAAGTTTCAGCCTATGATTAGGCTTAGTGGTCAGAGTGAAAATGATAGGATTTAGTATTTTTTTAAAGACATAGAAAATTCTTTAAAAAATATGTTCAACGTAACATAGAAACAGATTGACAGCATCTAGTTGGCCCTTTAGAGATGGAGTCCATCCTTTGAGAGGGCACAGGTTGGGAGGCTACACAATATTCGGTTTTAATATTATGATGATATATATATTTTTTATGATGTGTTTTTCTGACATTTATTCTGATGGTTTCACTGTAGGACAAAAATAAATGGCATTTCAATAGCTGGAGGTCAATGCAATGTCTATCATGTTAATTTTGTGCTTCCCTTCACATTCATGTGCACACTTACAGAGATCTCTGGAGCATGTAATAATCTGAGAGCCAATGAATCCGAACCTCTAATTTCCAATGATATTGTAGCAAGCTCTTGAACCATTGCAACCTATTCATAAAGCTCCTTAACAGGATGTTTGAAGGGTGCTGTTCATTGACTGAAGTGATCTAATCGTACGCCGGCAAGGTTATGTCATTGTCCTGCAAAGATGATTTTATTCTTACAGTTATTTCCCTCCTACATGACACGGGAGTCGATAGTTTCAGATCAGATCCTGAAATCCCTTCTTATTTCTAACCATCGTGATAAGGAAAGTTGATAATAAGTAACAGAAATCTGGAAACAAATGCAAAACGCCAAGTGCTCAAGTTAGGATTACATAAAATATCGAGGGGTCAGCTTATCCTTGCTTGTAATTAAAGGGGTTTAGGGTAAATTTTGGGATGGCCGGGGTGGGGGGAAGGCAGCAAAAATAAGGATATACTGAGCTATCCACAATAGTCCATTGTCCTGGTCCTCTTTCACTCCAGAGCTGGACAAGGAGCGGAAAGATTCCCAAAATCGCTGAGACCAATCAGTGGCCTTGGTGAATATTGGGGAGGAAACGGTGACATAGGTGGTGACATCATCATCTCTGGCTCAGACCAATCAGTGGCCTTGGCGAGTGGTGGTGAGGAGCTGGTGACATAGGTGGTGACATCATCATCTCCAGCTGAGACCAATCAGTGGCCTTGGTGAATACTGGGGAGGAGCTGGTGACATAGGTGGTGACATCATCATCTCCAGCTGAGACCAATCAGTGGCCTTGGTGAATACTGGGGAGGAGCTGGTGACATAGGTGGTGACATCATCATCTCCAGCTGAGACCAATCAGTGGCTTTGGCAAGTGCTGGAGAGGAACTGGTCACATAGGTGGTGACATCATCATTTCCAGCTGAGACCAATCAGTGGCCTTGGTGAACACTGGGGAGGAGCCGGTGACATAGGTGGTGACATCATCATCTGTGGCTGAGACCAATAAGTGGCCTTGGTGAATGCTGGGGAGGAGCCGGTGACATAGGTGGTGACATCATCATCTCCAGCTGAGACCAATCAGTGGCCTTGGTGAATACTGGGGAGGAGCCGGTGACATAGGTGGTGACATCATCATCTCCAGCTGAGACCAATCAGTGGCCTTGGTGAATACTGGAGAGGAGCCGGTGACATAGGTGGTGACATCATCATCTCCAGCTGAGACCA